>NW_025534008.1:0-312315 GCF_020615455.1 Coregonus clupeaformis | reverse complement strand
TTAATTGTATTCCTGTTGTATTTTTGATTTTTGTTTGTTTTACCCCATATGTAACTCTGTGTTGTTGTTTTTATAGCACTGCTTTGCTTTATCTTGGCCAGGTCGCAGTTGTAAATGAGAACTTGTTCTCAACTGGTTTTACCTGGTTAAATAAAAAGGTGAAATAAAATAAAAATAAAAAAATAGCCAGTGGGATAACCCTTTACAATTTTTTTTTTTGTAAAGGGGGGTATTACTTTATCCCTATCCCAGGTATTCCTTAAAGAGGTGGGGTTTCAAATGTCTCGGAAGGTGGTGAGTGACTCTCGCTGTCCTGGCGTCGTGAGGGGAGCTTGTTCCACCATTGGGGTGCAGGAGCAGCGAACAGTTTTGACTGGGCTGAGTGGGAACTATGCTTCACATGAAGAGGTAGAGCCAGCAGGCCAGAGGTGGATGCGCGCAGTGCCCTCGTTTTGGGTGTAGGGACTATCAAGCCTGAAGGTACGGAGGTGCCGTTCCCCTCCCTCCGTAGGCAAGCACCATGGTCTTGTAGCAGATGCGAGCTTCAACTGAAGCCAGTGGAGTGTGCGGAGGGGGAGTTGATGTGAGAGAGAACTTGGGAAGGTTAACCCTGTGGAGGCAGGCTGCGGCATTCTGGATGAGTTGTAGGGTTTTAATGGCACAGGCAGGGAGAGCCCAGCCAACGCGGAGGTGCAATGTATCCCAGGCCAGGGGAGATGACAAGTGCCTGGATTAGGACCTGTGCCGCTTCTGTGGCAAGGCAGGGTGGTACTCTCCGAATGTTGTAGGCGACCTGCAGGATCGAGGTCACACACTTGTGATGTTAGCGGGGGCCGACTGAGGTGTTGTCCAGTCCCCCATGTAAGGGGCTCTTCGCACTCTGCAGGAGGAGACACAGCGGAGTTGTCAGCCGTATAATGAGATCATGAGCAGGCAGGAGAATCCTTCCCGGGAGGAAGAGCAGCTCCGTCTTGCGAGGATTCAGCTTGAGGTGGTATCTCATCCGCTGCGATATGTCTGCCAGACATGCAGAGATACGATTAAGCCACCTGGTTATCAGAAGGTTAACCAGGTGCAGGCCAGGTGCCTGCAGGCTGACCTCAGTCGTCAGGTGAACAGTGTTTCCTCAGGTACTACCTCAGGAAGCTGGTTGAAAATCTAGCGTCAGCTGTCAGCCAAGGCAAAGGGTGGCTACTTTGGAAAAGGAATCTCAAATATATTTTGATTTGTTTTTAACACTTTTTTTTGTTACATGATTCCATGTAATTTCATAGTTTTGAGGTCTTCACTTTTATTCTACAATGTAGAAAATATGCGTAAAAATAAAAAGAAATCCTTGAATTCTAACTTTTGACTGGTAGTATATGTAGTGCGGCAGATAGCCTGAGCGGATTGGCAGCACGTTTAACCAGTAACCGAAAGGTCACTGGTTCAAAATACCAGCCATGCAAAGTGAAAAATCTGTCACATGTAACCACACTCCCCCACTTCTGTGAATTGGCTCAGACTGACCGCTGTAAACAAAAGCGGCGGGCGTGGCTTTTCAGTTTGGATTTTTAGTGATGGGAAGTTTGGCTCTGTTCAACTCTGATCTTTTCGGCTTGTTCAGTCGGGAGCAGTCTTTCAGCCCATTTCGTTCATTTGAGTCAGCATTGCCCAGAGCACACAGGAGGAACACACACACAATGCTGATTGCCCACGCCACATCAGTCCGCTAATACCCAGGTCTAGTAATCCAAGTACCTTTGAGTCATGTCTTACCCAAAGCAACTTACAAGCGCAATTATGGTTAAAAATACCTTGCTCAAAGGCACATTAACTTTGCAGTTTTTCACCTAGTCAACAATTCACCTTTCGGTTACCAACCCAATGCTTTAACAGCTAGGCTATCTGTGCCAGCCCAACTACTATTGTGAAAACATTTAAATCTATACTGAACAAAATATAAATGCAACATGTAAACTTTAAAGTGTTTGTCACATGTTTCATGAGCTGAAATAAAAATCCCAACATTTTCCATTCGCACAAAACATTTCTCTAAAATGTTTTGTACAAATTTGTTCACATCCCTGTTAGAAGCATTTCTCCTTTCCAATATAATCCATCCTTCTAACAATTTGTGGCATATCATAAAGCTGAGATTAAAACGCATGATCATTATACAGGTGCACCTCGTGCTGGGGCCAAACAGCTACTATAAAATGTGCTGACTGCAGGAACATCCACAGAGTGTTCGAGATGTAATGTTCCTTTCCCTACGATAAGCCTCCTCTAACATTGTTTTTTAGAATTTGCTTGAGTGCGTCCAAGCAGCCTCACAACCACAAACCATGTGTATCCATGCCCAGCCCAGGACCTCCACATCCAGCTTCTTCACCCTGCGGGATGCGTCTGAACCACCCCTGAAACTGATTATTTATTTTTGTAATAAACCTTTTGTGGGAAAAACGTATTCCTGTTGGCTGGAGCCTGAAGCTCCTCCAGTGGCTGTGCCTATACCCTCTTAACCCACCCATGGCTGCACCTGCACCCAGTCATCTGGAAATCCATTGATTAGGGCCTAAATTATTTTTCAATTACTGATTTCCTGCTATAACTAACTCATGGTTTATATTTGGTTTTATTTTATTATTTTTCATTTTTCTGGTAGCTGAACCCTTCTGCTGCATCTACTGGCAGAGGCAGTGTTTGTTTTACAGATTTTTCTACAAAGCTGTTGTATCCCATCATTACGTTAAACGCTCAATTAATTGCAGTCATTCTTGCCCCATGCGATCAATTGTCCAGTTCTAAACATGTTTTTTTCTTCTCTATGCTCATTATCTATTTTCCTGTACGCATATTAGACAGTTGGTTTCCCAGTTCGTCTCTGATGAGTGGAAAAGAGCGTGCATTAAGCCCTAGCAGGACAAGCGAGCGATTAAAATGAGCGAGTCACTCAGAAAGGCGAATCGTTGATATCGGTCACTAAAAAGCTCGTTCAAAATCATCGTTCGCAAGTGCACATAATTATCAGACAATAAATGGAATTACCCACACCTCCCACACAAACATGTTTATCACATCCCTTATCTGTGTCTTGTTTCTCCTATTTTAGTCAATCTCACCTAAGATTGGAGCGTCTCCGTCAGATGGGTTCAACTCATGGCGGTCAGGCGCTCTACGCTTTCGAACTCCCTTCCTCTTCAACCTTGACCAGCTCCGGTCTTTCTTAGTTTGCGGTCCCTTTAAAACAAACAACTCACCCTTTTGTTTGTTAGTAATTCTCCGTTAAATAACAACCCGCTTTCTACAAAGGACACCACATTCAGGAAGTGTCATAATTTCTTTGGTGTGAAAACAATGGTTCAAAGCTTAATAAATATAATCACTCAGTTTATCTCTTTTCCATGTTTCATGTTGTTACTCTGTATTTCCCACCTGCTGTCCTTGCCTTTCTGCCGCCATATCCAGACCAGAAAATGTTGCCCCCCAGCTAAACTAGAATAGTCCCATTCTAAAATACACTATTTTCAGATGTTAAGTTAGGTTCCATTTAGGTTCTGAATAAGTTTAAAAGCTTTTTTCCATATGTTTAAAATACATATTTTTTCCAGAGCGGTGATAGCATCTTTTCTTAATTTCATTTATTTATTAGGGTCTCCCGATTGGTTGCGGTCTAAGGCAGTGCTAGGCGTCATTACAGACCCTGGTTTGATCCTGGGCTGTATCACAACCGCCTGATTAAGGTCCCATAGGCCAGCCCATAATTGGTCCATTCTGAGGGTTTGCGGGGGTGCTTTACTTGGCTCATTGCACTCTAGCGACTCCTTGTGGCAGGCCAGGTCCTCAGCTACCCTCGTCGTCCAGGTAACGTGTTTCCTCCACACATTGGTTGGCTGGTGGGGGTGTTAAGGCGCGTACTCATCATGTTTTGGAGATGCATACTTGACCTTTGCCTCCCGGAGCCCGTTGGGGAGTTGCAGCGATGAGACTAAGATTGAAATTGGGTAGAAAAAGGGGGTTACAGAAAATAATTTACAGTAGGGAAAAAAGTTTATCCCTGCTGATTTTGTTTTGCCCACTGACAAATTATCATCTATAATTTTAATGTAGGTTTATTTGAACAGTGAGAGACAGAATACCAACCAAAAAATCCGATCCATTCAAAATGTTGTAGGTTGATTTGCATTTTATTGAGGGAAATAAGTTTTGACCCCCTCTGCAAAACATGATTATTACTTGGTGGCAAAACCTTTGTTAAATCACAGAGTCAGGGCGTTTCTTGTGGTTGGCCACCAGTTTCACACACATCTCATGAAGGATTTTATCCCACTCCTCTTTACAGATCTTCTCCAATCATTAAGGTTTGAGACTGACGTTTGTCAACTCAAACTTCAGCTCCCTCCACAATATTCTATGGGATTAAGGTCTGTAGACTGGCTAGGCCCCTCCAGACTTTTACTTCTTCTTGACCACTCCTTTGTTGCCTTGGCCGTGTGTTTTGGATCATTGTCATGCTGAATCCATCTTCTCATTTTCAATGCCTAACTGAGGAAAGGAGGTTCTCACCCAAGATTTGATGTACATGCCTCCATCATCCCTTTGATCCTAAGTTGTCCTGTCCCCTTGCAGAAAAACACCCCCAAATGCATAATGTTTCCACCTCCATGTTTCTCGATGGGGATGGTGTTCTTGGGTCATAGGCACATTCCTCCTCCTCCAAACACGGCGGTTGAGTTATGCCAATGAGCTCAGTTCCTCAGTTCTCCTCTGAATCATTAAGATGTTCATTGCATTTAGACGGCATGTTATGTGCTTTCTTAGCAAACCTTGCTGGTCGCTGTGTATTTCAGTCCTTCGTGGTGTGATTACCAATTGTTTTCTTGGTGACTATGGTCCCAACTGCCTTGAGATCATAGACAAGATCCTCCCGTGTGTTCTGTGCTGATTCCTCCTTCTCATGTCATTACACTCTGAATCTTCCATGGAGCCTCAGCTGAGTGGATTACTTATTTTGTGTTTCTTCCATTCCGAATAATCCACCAACTGTTATCATTCTCACCATGCTTTGTCGATGGTCTTGTAGCCCATTCCAGCCTTGTGTAGGTCTACAATCTCGTCCCCTGACTTCCTTGGAGAGCTCTTTGGTCTTGGCCATGGTGGGAGAGTTTGGAATCTGATTGATTGATTGCTTCTGTGGACAGGTGTCTTTTATACGCAAGCTGAGATTAGAGCACTCCCTTTAAGAGTGTGCTCCTAATCTCAGCTACTAAGTTCCAAGATAGCGTAGGTGCGGTCTTAGATGAGACTAAGGTGTTCTCTTGTGTGTCCATGTAAATAGCCTGCTTTTTGTATAATTTTTATTGTATTTCACGTATATATTTCCCTATCACACTTTTCATCCTTCTACTAAATATACTTTCCTGCCACCCGCCTCACTCAATGTGGACGGATTCCTATTATTTACTCACCTTTATCTAAAATCTCCAATTGAAACTAGCCAGCCAGCTAACTAGCTAACTAGCTACTTGCTATTAGCCACCATCAGCGGTTTTCACCCAGAACATCGGATTTTCTGCCGGGAATAACTGAATCACTGGACCTTAACACCGGATCTAGCTTGCCGCAACCGAATGGATGTCGCTGTAGGCTAATCACCACTGCCCCAGCACCAGTTAGCCTTGAGCCTTCAGCTAGCCCGGCTATCTACCTCTCTGTCTACCGGACAGGAGTAGCCAGCTAACCAGCTAACTAGCTACTTCTATTAGCCACCGTTGCTTCTTTTTCTCCACTGTCCGTGGCCTGCCACTACCTACCAGCCAGCTCTAGTCTAGACTATTATCGTGCCAGTCTGCACTGTCTGCACAGAGCCGAGTTATCGACCCAGAACCTATCAGATTTTCTGCCGGAATCACTGAATCACTGGACCTTTAGCACTGGATAATCGCAACTAGCTAGCTGCAACCATATGAACGTTGTTGTTGGCTAATCAGCCTTGAGCTAGCCATTTGAGTCAAGCACATCTCCCGGCTATCTACCTCTCTGTCAACCGGAAGGGACCTCTGAGTCGACACGGAGCCCTGCGATCCATCACGACTGGTCTGCCGACGTAATCATCTGTGGTTTTGTCGTGTCGCGTCGGCTGCTGGTGGTTATTGCTGTCAAACAAAGAGTCCGCTTAGGCTGCACTTTGATTAGAAGTTTTATTCATATCAGTTTACAGCATAAGTTTACAGACCCGCAGTGTCTGGAGAAGCAGTGTCCCAAAATAATCTGAATGCTTCTAACACCCTCCTCCAGCATATACTTATAAACAATGTAAAAATATGGGTTTGCTCCCTCTGCTGTCCAATCACCTGTCTCCCCTGGGCGTCACCCTACAACTGGCGGCTTTTGAACTAAGATAAACATCCACTCTTGTTCCTATAGAAAGTCATAATCTTCATACACGACAGTTTCAACAGGCTTCCCGTTGCGACGACCACAAAGATCCATCTGCTAGCCCCCGGCCCACTAGCACACGCAAACTACAACCGTGCTTCCTGCTCAGCTGTGCTGAAGCACCAATTTGAACTGCTCTCGGACTCACATATTGCTGTTCACTGGACCTTATGATCACTCAGCTGCACAGCTGATGCCTGCTGGACTGTTCCTTTACATGGTACCCTGTCCTGTTTTATTCTGTTTAGCCTCAGCCCAAACTTTATCGCCATTACCAGTTGTTGTCTTAGCTCTCTCTAATAACACCTGTGATTTCTTTATGCCTCTCTCCCATGTCAATATGCCTTGCCTATTGCTGTTCCAGTTAGTTCTTATTATACAATTTCACTGTAGAACCCCAAGTCCCTCTCAAACTGCCTCAAATAGTTCCTTTGTTCCACCCCCCATACACGCCGAGACCGGCTCAATCGGTGCCTCCAGTGATGCTATCTCTTTCATTGTTGCCCAACGCTTAAGTTTACCTCCACTGTACTCATATCCTTCCATATCCTTGTCTGTACATAATGCCTGAATCTTTTCTAAAACGCCCGGAAATCTGCCCCCCTTTATTCTCTGTACCCAACGCACTAGAAGACCAGTTCTCAAAGCCTTTAGCCGTATCCTTATTCTAGTCCTCCTCTGTTCCTCTGGTGATGTAGAGGCTATCCCGGCCCTGCAGCCAGTATCACTCCTACTCCCCAGGAGCTATCATTGGTTGACTTCTGTAACCGTAAAAGCCTTGGTTTTCTGCACGTTAACATCAGAAGTCTACTTCCTAAGTTTGAGTTATTCACTGTGTTAGCACACTCCGCCAACCCTGATGTTCTAGCAGTGTCTGAATCCTGGCTTAGGAAGGCCACCAAAAATTCTGAAATGTCCATCCCCAACTACAACATTTTCCGTCTAGATAGAACTGCCAAAAGGGGTGGAGTTGCAATCTACTGTAGAGAGAGCCTGCAGAGCTCTATCATACTATCCAGGTCTGTGCCCAAACAGTTTGAGCTTCTACTTCTAAAAATCCACCTTTCCAGAAATGTCTCTCACTGTTGCCGCTTGCTACAGCCCCCCTCAGCCCCAGCTGTGCCCTGGATACCATATGTGAATTGATTGCCCCCCATTTATCCTCAGAGTTCGTACTGCTTGGTGACCTAAATTGGGATATGCTTAACACCCCGGCCATCTTACAATCCAAACTAGATGCCCTCAATCTCACAGAAATTATCAACGAACCTACCAGGTACAACCCTAAATCCGCAAACATTGGTACCCTCATAGATATCATCCTGACTAACTTACCCTCTAAATACACCTCCGCTGTCTTCAACCAGGATCTCAGCGATCACTGCCTTATTGCCTAAATCCGTAACGGGTCCGCGGTCAAACGACCACCCCTCATCACTGTCAAACACTCCCTAAAACACTTTAGCGAGCAGGCCTTCCTAATTGACCTGGCCCAGGTATCCTGGATGGATATACAGTGGGGAAAAAAGTATTTAGTCAGCCACCAATTGTGCAAGTTCTCCAACTTAAAAGATGAGAGGCCTGTAATTTTCATCATAGGTACACGTCAACTATGACAGACAAAAATTAGATTTTTTTTCTCCAGAAAAATCACATTGTAGGATTTTTTTTTATTAATTTATTTGCAAATTATGGTGGAAAATAAGTATTTGGTCAATAACAAAAAGTTTCTCAATACTTGTTATATACCCTTTGTTGGCAATGACACAGGTCAAACGTTTTCTGTAAGTCTTCACAAGGTTTTCACACACTGTTGCTGGTATTTTGGCCCATTCCTCCATGCAGATCTCCTCTAGAGCAGTGATGTTTTGGGGCTGTCGCTGGGCAACCAGACTTTCAACTCCCTCCAAAGATATTCTATGGGGTTGAGATCTGGAGACTGGCTAGGCCACTCCAGGACCTTGAAATGCTTCTTACGAAGCCACTCCTTCGTTTGCCGGGCGGTGTGTTTGGGATCATTGTCATGCTGAAAGACCCAGCCACGTTTCATCTTCAATGCCCTTGCTGATGGAAGGAGGTTTTCACTCAAAATCTCACGATACATGGCCCCATTCATTCTTTCCTTTACACGGATCAGTCGTCCTGGTCCCTTTGCAGAAAAACAGCCCCAAAGCATGATGTTTCCACCCCCATGCTTCACAGTAGGTATGGTGTTCTTTGGATGCAACTCTGCATTCTTTGTCCTCCAAACACGACGAGTTGAGTTTTTACCAAAAAGTTATATTTTGGTTTCATCTGACCATATGACATTCTCCCAATCCTCTTCTGGATCATCCAAATGCACTCTAGCAAACTTCAGACGGGCCTGGACATGTACTGGCTTAAGCAGGGGGACACGTCTGGCACTGCAGGATTTTAGTCCCTGGCGGCGTAGTGTGTTACTGATGGTAGGCTTTGTTACTTTGGTCCCAGCTCTCTGCAGGTCATTCACTAGGTCCCCATGTGGTTCTGGGATTTTTGCTCACCGTTCTTGTGATCATTTTGACCCCTCGTGGTGAGATCTTGCGTGGAGCCCCCAGATCGAGGGAGATTATCAGTGGTCTTGTATGTCTTCCATTTCCTAATAATTGCTCCCACAGTTGATTTCTTCAAACCAAGCTGCTTACCTATTGCAGATTCAGTCTTCCCAGCCTGGTGCAGGTCTACAATTTTGTTTCTGGTGTCCTTTGACAGCTCTTTGGTCTTGGCCATAGTGGAGTTTGGAGTGTGACTGTTTGAGGTTGTGGACAGGTGTATTTTATACTGATAACAAGTTCAAACAGGTGCCATTAATCAGGTAACGAGTGGAGGACAGAGAGCCTCTTAAAGAAGAAGTTACAGGTCTGTGAGAGCCAGAAATCTTGCTTGTTTGTAGGTGACCAAATACTTATTTTCCACCATAATTTGCAAATAAATTCATAAACAATCCTACAATGTGATTTTCTGGATTTTTTTGTTGATGAAAATTACAGGCCTCTCTCATCTTTTTAAGTGGGAGAACTTGCACAATTGGTGGCTGACTAAATACTTTTTCCCCACTGTAGATCTCATTCCGTCAGTAGAGGATGCCTGGTTGTTCTTTAAAAGTAATTTCCTCTCAATCTTAAATAAACATGCCCCATTCAAAAAATACAGAACTAAGAACAGATATAGCTCTGGTTCTCCTCAGACTTGACTGCCCTTGACCAGCACAAAAACATCCTGTGGCGTACTGCATTAGCATCAAATAGCCCCCTCGATATGCAACTTTTCAGGGAAGCCAGGAACCAATATACACAAGCAGTTAGGAAAGCAAAGGCTAACTTTTTTCAAACAGAAATGTGCATCCTGTAGCACTAACTCCAAAAAGTTTTGGGACACTGTAAAGTCCATGGAGAATAAGAGCACCTCCTCCTATCTGCCCACTGCACTGAGGCTAGGAAACACTATCACCACCGATAAATCTACAATAATCGAGAATTTCAACAAGCATTTTGCTACGGCTGGCCATGCTTTCCAACTGGATACCACTACCCCGGCCACCAGCTCTGCACCCTCCGCTGCAACTTGCCCATGCCCCCCCCGCTTCTCCTTCACACAAATTCAGACAGCTGATGTTCTGAAAGAGCTGCAAAATCTGGACCCCTACAAATCATCTGGGCTAGACAATCTGGACCCCTTCTTTCTAAAACTAGCCGCAAATTGTCACAACCCCTATTACTAGCCTGTTCAACCTCTCTTTCAGTAACGTCTGAGATCCTCAGAGATTGAAAGCTGCCGCGGTCATCCCCCTCTTCAAAGGGGGTGACACTCTAGATCCAAACTGTTACAGACCTATATCCATCCTGCCCTTCGAAAGTTTTTGAAAGCCAAGTTAACAAACAGATCACCGACCATTTCGAATCCCACCGTACCTTCTCCGCAATGCAATCCGGTTTCGAGCTGGTCTGGGTGCACCTCAGCCACGCTCAAGGTCCTAAACGATATTATAACCGCGATCGATAATAGACAGTACTGTGCAGCCGTCTTCATCGACCTGACCAAGGCTTTCGACTCTGTCAACCACCACATTCTTATTGGCAGACTAAATAGCTTTGGTTTCTGGAAATGACTGCCTCGCCTGGTTCACCAACTACTTCTCAGATAGAGTTCAATGTGTCAAATCGGAGGGCCTGTTGTCTGAATCTATGGCAGTCTCTATGGGGGTGCCACAGGGTTCAATTCTTGGGCCGACTCTTTTCTCTGTGTATATCAATGATGTCGCTCTTGCTGCTGGTGACTCTCAGATCCACCTCTACGCAGACGACACCATTTTGTATACATCTGGCCCTTCATTGGACACTGTGTTAACAAACCTCCAAACAAGCTTCAATGCCATACAACACTCCTTCAGTAGCCTCCAACTGCTCTTAAACACTAGTAAAACTAAATGCATGCTCTTCAATCGAACGCTGCTGGCACCCGCCCACCCGACTAGAATCACTACTCTCGACGGGTCTGACCTAGAGTATTTTGACAACTACAAATACCTAGGTGTCTGGTTAGACTGTAAACTCTCCTTCCAGACTCACATTAAGAATCTCCAATCCAAAGTTAAATCTAGAATCAGCTTCCTATTTGCAACAAAGCCTCCTTCACTCATGCTGCCAAACATGCCCTCGTAAAACTGACTATTCTACCGATCCTTGACTTCGGCGATGTCATTTACAAAATAGCCTCCAACACTCTACTCAGCAAATTGGATGTAGTCTATCACATTGCCATCCGTTTTGTCACCAAAGCCCCATATACTACCCACCACTATGACCTGTACGCTCTTGTTGGCTGGTCCTCACTACATGTTCGTCGTCAAACCCACTGGCTCCAGGCCATCTATAAATCACTGCTAGGCAAATCCCCGCCTTATCTTAGCTCATTGGTCACCATAGCAACACCCACCCGTAGTATGCGCTCCAGCAGGTATATCTCACTGGTCATCCCCAAAGCCAACACCTCCTTTGGCAGCCATTCCTTCCAGTTCTCTGCTGCCAATGACTGGAACGAATTGCAAAAATCTCTGAAGCTGGAGACTCTTATCTCCCTCACTAACTTTAAGCATCAGTTGTCAGAGCACCTTACCGATCACTGCACCTGTACACAGCCCATCTGAAATTAGCCCACCCAACTACCTCATCCCCATATTGTTATTCATTTTGCTCATTTGCACCCCAGTATCTCTATTTGCACATCCTCTCTTGCACATCTATCATTCCAGTGTTAATACTAATTGTAATTATTTGCACTATAGCCTATTTATTGCCTTACCTCCATAACTTGCTACATTTGCACACACTGTATATATATATTTCTGTTGTATTTTTGACTTTATGTTTTGTTTTACCCCATATGTAACTCTGTGTTGTTGTTTTTATCGTACTGCTTTGCTTTATCTTGGCCAGGTCGCAGTTGTAAATGAATACTTATTTTCCTCATTAAAATGCAAGTCAATTTATAACATTTTGACATGCGTTTTTCTGGATTTTTTGTTGTTAGTCTGTCTCTCACTGTTCAAATAAACCTACCATTAAAATTATAGACTGATCATTTCTTTGTCAGTGGGCAAACGTACAAAATCAGCAGGGGATCAAATACTTTTTTCCCTCACTGTATACACCTGTTCTGAAATGCCCCAGAGTCTGCAACAACACTAAGCAAAGGACTCCACCAAGCAAGTGGCACCATGAAGACCAAGGAGCTCTCCAAACAGGTCAGGGATAAAGTTGTGGAGAAGTACAGATCAGGGTTGGGTTATATAAAAATATCAGAAACTTTGAACATCCCTCGGAGCACCATTACATCCATTATTAAAACATTGAAAGAATATGGCACCACAACAAACCTGCCAAGAGAGGGCCGCCCACCAAAACTCACGGACCAGGCAAGGAGGGCATTAATCAGAGGCAACAAAGAGACCAAAGATAACCCTGAAGGAGCTGCAAAGCTCCACAGCGGAGATTGGAGTATCTGTCCATAGGACCACTTTAAGCCGTACACTCCACAGAGCTTGGCTATACGGAAGAGTAGCCAGAAAAAAGTCATCGCTTAAAGACAAAAATAAGCAAACACGTTTGCTGTTCACCAAAGGCATGTGGGAGACTCCCCAAACATATGGAAAATTAAGCTTTTTGGCCATCAAGGAAAACGCTATGTCTGCGCGAAACCCAACACCTCTCATCACCCCGAGAACACCATCACCACAGTGTAGCATGGTGGTGGCAGCATCATGCTGTGGGGATGTTTTTTCATCAGCAGGGACTGGGAAACTTGTCAGAATTGATGGATGGCTAAATACAAGGACATTCTTGAGGGAAACCTGTTTGTCTTCGAGAGATTTGAGACTGGGACGGAGGTTCACCTTCCAGCAGGACAATGACCCTAAGCATACTGCTAAATCAACACTCAAGTGGTTTAAGGGGGAAACATTTAAATGTCTTGGAATGGCCTAGTCAAAGCTCAGACCTCAATCCAATTGAGAATCTATGGTATGACTTAAAGATTGCTGTACACCAGCGGAACCCATACAACTTGAAGGAGCTGGAGCAGTTTTGCCCTGATGAATATGCAAAAATCAGAGTGGCTAAATGTGCCAAGCTTATAGAGACATACCCCAAGTGACTTGCAGCTGTAATTTATGCAAAAGGTGGTTCTACAAATTATTGACTTTGGAGGGGTAAATAGTAATGCACGCTCAAGTTTTCTGTTTTTTTTTGGTCTTATTTCTTGTTTGTTTCACAATAAAACATATTTTGTATCTTCAAAGTGGTAGGCATGTTGTGTAAATCAAATGATACAAACCCCCAAAAAGTCAATTTTAATTACAGGTTGTAAGGCAACAAAATAGGACAAATGCCAAGGGGGGTGAATACTTTCGCAAGCCACTCTAGGTTAGGCTATTTGAGTTAGGCTATTTGATCGGTAAAACCTGCATAATCATTCCATTGTCATACATTTTATCTTCAACCTGTAGTCTACAGAAAAGGTCACATACTCTTTCTACCACATCCTAAATCTGCTGCATGATTTATGTTAGATACGTTTTTTGACTGAATGTTGTTTGGAGCGCTGCAGAGATGCGTCACTCCAACAGCACACTGGAGAGGCGCGCTGGGAATGGACAAGCAAACTATTTTGCGCCCCTGCCTTTGACAAAGTGGGCACTGCTTATCAAAGGGCGGCATCAGCGTTCACCTAAAAAGCCCATAGGCCACTGGTTGAGAGAAATTGTCATTGTTTTGGGGCAGAATTATGTGTGGTTTTATGTGTTGTTGTTGGAGGTGCGTCTTGGTCAGTTTAGTTCAGAAAATGCCGCCTTCGTCAATCTGCCCATAGGCTGCGGCCTAATCCTGCCTAATGAGCCGGCCGTGTGTCCCACTCATACATTTCAACCCTGTTAGGCTAAATTATAGAGAAAATTAACAAAATATCAGTGTTCACCATTATGTTAGCTCAGCCAAATTTAGGCTCCAAATTTCCACTCTGTTAGGTTCCACCCTGTATGGAGTATGCACCTAACAGGTTGGAAAATGCACCAAAAAAATGTACGTGCCTGAGCTTGACCAATATGAATCTTTTTCTGATAGAAAAATAAAAAAATAGAAAATATATAATCAGCTGGCTTAAAACGCTACAGGTTGAGAGCCAAGTTGAAGCAAAGCTTCCTGGAGTCTGCTGGGCATGTAAGTGGGTCCTGAGGAAGGTTAAGAACATGATGCCTAAACATAGAGAACAATTAAGGCGACAAACAGCATGACATCTGATATGACTCTGCTTTACATGGCTCTTCCGTGATGCAGGGCTTGTAACCAATCTGTGTTAGCCCTCAAGGCTGTTGAAATGTGTGATAAATAGGCCTGCAGGTTTAACACTTGTTATAAGAATGTGTAGCCTTCATAATGCCTTAAGGTTTACAATTGGCTTCCTCAAATATTTGTGCAAAAAGATTGTGCATAAGTGTGATGCTGCTGACTGAAGAACTTTTCAACTTTAAGCTCTGCAAGTGAGTACTGTAAAAATGCATTATTGTTCAACGTAATTTGTGAAAGGTGTGGAAATAGCTTTTCATCAGAGAGGCATTTGATTGATTGCATGGAGTATCTCTATAATTCATGTTTCTATAAATTTTTCAGACGAAAGCCCTTGCTGGATGTCATTTAAAGTAACAGTACAGTGAAAATCTCACTTTTAAAAGTTCCTATTCTATTAACTCATACCCAAATAATGTTGTTGACTCATCCATAAATTTGGAGAAAAAACACTTCAAAACCCCATTTCAAACTTGTATCGCAAACAGACAGTTTAAAAAATATTGATGAGGATGCTGGCCAATCAGTGTTGTACTCGCATTAATATTTGTAATGACCGGTATACGTCCACACCATTCTGTTGTTGGGGTACGCCCACACCATTCACAGAGAAGCTGCTTTTTAACATACTTAATTAAAACATTTTGGAAGGAAAACTATTTAACTAATATTTTAATTAATTATAAGTCATATTTCATAGAAATCTGGAAACACTGGACAGTTACTTTAAGCCACCTACCAAACAATCAAGATTCTTTACAGAAAACTGAGATTCTAAATAAAAAGGTAGCTAAAATGCCAACATGAGTTCCTAGACATTGTAATTAAATGCTTTATAATTTCAAAAAAATATATACTACTATATGTTAATCAGTAAAACATTTAATTTGATATATTTATAGAGTTATGTTAGAGGTGTCAAAGAAGGGTTGGAGTTGTAATCTCTATAAATTGAGGTTGATTTTTTGCCTGGCCAAAAAGTTTACAAAAACAAACATTCAACATTCTCAACATTTTGGAATAAAATAGCAAAAGGTTTACATTTGTACGTGATAGAAAATGTACTGCAATTTAAGAATGACACATACACTATTATAAACCGAATCATACGAGCCCTGGATGCTGATTGGCTGAAAGCCGTGGTATATGAGACAATATACCACGGGTATGATGCAAAACGACTTACTTACTGTTCTAATTACATTGGTAACCTGTTTATAATAGCAACAAGCCACCTTGGGGGTTTGTGGTAAAGGGCAATTATACCACAGCTAAGGGCTGTATCCAGGCACTCAACGTTGTGTGGTGAATAAGAACAGTCCTTAGCCATGGTAAATTGGCCATATACCACACTCCCTCTGGCCTTATTGCTTAATTATAATACATGTTCCCAAAACATTATTTCAGAACATAATCATTCCAACAACTTGATCATCCATGTATATGCTTGTGTTGTGACTAGTTTGAAAAAGAAATAGCAAGAGGCTGGCAGCATAGCATTGTCTTGACAACAGAACATCCATCTTCTCACTTTGGAATCTGGATACTGGCTGCTTGGTCAGTAGCTCAGGTCCAAAACTTCCTTTGGTCTAAAGATGCACAAAAAGACCACATGAGTGGAAGATCGGAAGACATAACCCCATATTTTCATATTAATTAATACATTCTACTCAATAGTGTTTCAAGTAACAAGCACAAGTGATCATCGCTATACTCTTTAGTTGTCTGAACAGTGACTAAAGGGTATGTCGAACGGTTTCTTGTACTCACTTGCAGGCCTTAATGTTAACGCAGATGGTCCTCACGTCATCGCTTGTGCTAAGCTCCTCAATCAGCACCCACAAGTGTTTTTTCACCAGGACTTTACACAAAGATTTTAGGAAGCCAACATTATCGCAAACGGACAATAGTGTCTGCTTTAGCTCCTCCTATTGACGAGAAATCATCATCAACATCAGTTGACATTTTCAGAGAAATATCACAGTAAATAGTAAATAGTGCAATTTCATGAAGAGACACTCTTATGGATTGTAATGCTATGGTAGCTACCGGGCTAGAGGAAGTGGGGATGGATTCCTTCACTTTGTTCAGTGCCCACTTACACACCCAGCAGGTTCCCTTTAGCTGTTGCTCCTTTGGAAAGCACAAACAGACAAGAAAGGACATGTTAGAACAATTATAATCATCTGTCGCTGTGCCCTTGAGCTAGGCACTTAACCCTAATTGCTTCAGGGACTCTGTACAATGGTGATCCTGGCCGTGACCCCACTCCCTGCGGGTGTCTCGGGGGTACTTGGGATATGCAAAAAAACACATTTCCATTACATAATTTATTTAACAAGACAAATATAAGCAACCCCCCCCCAAATTATTATTATTACTTAAATTATGGTGTGATGTATTCAGTGTTATGGTTGAAGTACATTTGAATATGTATTGTCAGGTTGGACAGTAGTTTCTTCAGTCAATGTATGTCTTTAGTTATATTTACGGCTATGGTTAAGTTCTGTTAAACAGTAGGAGGTTGAGTATTCCAATAGGAAGTTGCAGAAATGTCTACACTTTCTCTTAGTTCATAACATTTTGACCATAGCATACTATTACCATGTGCTTTCCCGGCTGTGCTTCCACTACTTCCTGGTCATCAGGGTCAACCTCTTGGCATTGCCCATGGATCTCCCAAACTGTGAAGAAAAATGATACAACAGTCACTCCCATGATGGGTCCTTTACTTGAATTGTACTGAAACCAAAGGTGAACTTGGAGTTGATTTAGGCCCCCCCTACCCACAGTTCCCCTTGCACCCTGACCCAATGTATGTGCTGCATATACAGTAGTTACTACTTGAGTTAACAAATGAAATCTCACCTGAACAAGCCAGCAGACAGAGGGCAAGGAGGACCAGAGATGTCTTCATGATTTGCGGTGGTAGAGATGTGAAGAGTAAAGTCGTGTTGGGGTTTGGTAAAGAGACTTAGGAATCAGACAAGCCCTTTTATACATAGAGGCCCCCTCTATCTACAGCCCCCTGTACAAACCCCCACCTACGACCTATTGATAGTACATCTTACATTGACCACAACACACAAACCTTACAAGCAGGATGTTACTTGGAAGGATGTCATATTTTCTAGTGGTTTAGTATATACTGATGAGGAGTAATCTTCATATAACCTTTTTCCATCTATCCAAAGTCTGATCTTCATTTTAATTTCATTTTAATTAGTCAATTACAGATTAAGCCATGTACTGTATGTCATGGAAAGAGCAGGTGTTCTTAATGTTTTGTATACTCAGTGTATGTTTCCAGCAGAATACACCACACTGACATATTGATTCCAACTTGTTCAGCTAGCTTACAAGTGGCACATTTAGGGCTATATCTACTAAGCTAACATATGGAGTTGTTTTATGATAGTAATAATATGGACCATTAGCTATTTTAATTTGTATTTTAGGATACCTGTAGGTATATTAAAAACATTTACAAATTATTTGATGAAGAATTACATTTGCCCTTACTTCTATTAGCCCATAGAAGCGCATTGTATTACACAAAAATACATGGCAAAATAAATAAAAATGAAGTTTGTTTTGAAGTGTCTGAAATGTATCTGAGAGATATAGGAAAGCTCAGGATAACATCAAGGACAAAATTTTTTTTCTTATTGTTGTTTGTGGATCACTCCAGAGAACGCGTTTCCACTGATCCAGAGTCCAATGGCGGCGAGCTTTACACCACTCCAGCCAATGCTTGGCATTGTGCATGGTGATCTTAGCCTTGTGTGCGGCTGCTGGCCATGGAAACCCATTTCATGAAGTGCCCGATGAACAGTTATTGTGCTGACATTGCTTCCAGAGGCAGTTTGGAACTCAGTAGTGAGTGTTGCAACCGAGGACAGAAGATTTTTTACACGCTACGCGCTTCAGTACTTGGCAGTCCTGTTCTGTGAGCTTGTGTGGCCTACCACTTCTCGGCTGAGCCGTTGTTGCTCCTAGACGTTTCCACTTCACAATAACAGCACTTACAGTTGACCGGGGGCAGCTCTAGCAGGGCATAGATTTGACAAACTGACTTGTTGGGAAGGTGGCATCTTATGACAGTGCCAAGTTGAAAGTCACTGAGCTCTTCAGTAAGGCCATTCTACTGCCAATTTTTTGTCTATGGAGATTCCATGGCTGTGTGCTCGATTTTATACATCTGTCAGCAAGAGTGTGGCTAAACTAGCCGACTCCACTAATTTGAAGGGGTGTCCACATACTTTTGTATATATAGTGTATATCTCCATAATGCATACACAATATACAGTGCATTTGGGAAGTATTCAGACCCCTTCACATTTTCCACATTTTGTTACATTAGTCTTACTCTAAATTGGATTAAATTATTTTTTCCACTCATCAATCTACACACAATACCACATAATGACAAATCGAAAACAGGATTTTAGAATGTTTTGTAAATGTATTAAAAATACAATACAGAAATACCTTATTTACATAAGTATTCAGACCCTTTGCCATGAGACTCGAAATTGAGCTCAGGCGCATCCTGTTTCCATTAATCATCCTTGAGATGATTCTACAACTTGATTGGAGTCCATCTCTTGTAAATTACATTGATTGGACATGATTTGGAAAGGAACACAGCTGTCTATTTAAGGTCCTACAGTTGACAGTGCATGTCAGAGCATAAACTAAGCCATGAGGTCGAAGGAATTGTCCGAAGACTCCGAGACAGGATTGTGTCGAGGAACAGATCTTGGGAAGGGTACCAAAACATTTCTGCAGCATTGAAGTTCCCCAAGAATAGAGTGGCCTCCATCACTCTTCAATGGAAGAAGTTTGTAACCACTAAGATTCTTCCTAGAGCTGGCAATCGAGGGAGAAGGGCCTTGGTCAGGAGGTGACCAAGAACACGATGGTCACGCTGACAGAGCTCCAGAGTTCCTCTGTGGAGAAGGGAGAACCTTCCAGAAGGACAACCATTTTTGCAGCACTCCACCAATCAGGCCTTAATGTTAGAGTGGCCAGATGGAAGCCACTCCTCAGTAAAAGGCACATGACAGCCCGCTTGGAGTTTGCCAAAAGGGACCTAATGACTTTCAGACCATGACAAACAAGATTCTCTGGTCTGTTGAAACCAAGATTGAACTCTTTGGCCTGAATGCCAAGCGTCATTTCTGGAGGAAACCTGGCACCGCTCATCATCTGGATAATACCATCCCTACGGTGAAGTATGGTGGTGGCAGCATCATGCTCTGGGGATGTTTTTCAGAGGCAGGGACTGAGAGACTAATCAGGTTTGAGGGAAAGATCAACGGAGTAAAGTACAGAGAGATCTCCGGAGAGACCTGAAAATAGCTGTGCTGCGATGCTCCCCATACAACCTGACAGAGCTTGTGAGGATCTGCAGAGAATAATGGGAGAAACTCCCCAAATACAGGTGTGCCAAGCTTGTAGCGTCATACCCAAGAAGACTTGAGGCTGTAATGGCTGCCAAAGGTGCTTCAACAAAGTAAAGGGTCTGAATACTTATGATATTTCAGTTTTTTATTTGTAATACTTTTGCAAAAAAAAAGAACTGTTTTTGATTTGTCATTATGGGGTATTGTGTGTATGTAGATTGATGAGGGAAAAAAGACAATGGGTCTGAATACTTTCCCAATGCACTGTATAATGAATGTAGAGACCCCATGCAGCCTGTGTCACCAAAAGATACACCTTGTGTATTCTACTTTTCTAACTCTCAACAGTAAGACCCCGACTGAGTTCCTAAAAAAATAAACAGGTCTACTGGTGAAAAACTAAACGCCAACTGGGAAGGGTTGCTGTCTGGGGGAGACTCAAATAAGAACTACTTAGGTTTATGTAGTGTAATGTTTATATATCTGCTTCTGAGAGGATTCTAGCTAGACTAGAGCATAACCACATTCATGACTTAGTCTGGCTGGCCTCAAACTGATATGTTAATAGCTGTGGGAAGCGACTTGCTGCACTCTCTATAAAGTATTTCAGTATGCATGCATACTACATCTTTCAAACTGTGAAAAGAGTTGTGCACGTTAAAAAAATTATCCCCAACCATAATAGTGTGGTTAGCAACACTTCACACAAATGGGTATGCTTAAATACTTAACAAGGTGGCAGTAGCACCATCCACAACCCTAAACCTAACTGAAACCGTTCAGTAATTGCTTTTATAAATTGGAAATTACAATAACAGGTGATGAAATTAGTTATCCTAACCAAAATCGCCTTGGCCCAATCTCTGAGTGATACACTGAGGTGATAACACTGATGTGTGACTAGGCACGTTCCCAAAGTATCTTGAAGCCCACCCAACACCCTCCTTTGTGGAAATGTTCAACAGTGAGAAGATGACAAGTCAGTGGTTTAACTAACAAGAAAGGAAACCACAGTGTAAAGCTGTGTGTCTTTAGAAACTCACACCAAATTGGGGGGGAACATTGTTTCACTCATGATGCTCCACCCCCAGAGTTGAGTCGTTAATATTTGTGTTTCCATTGAATACTTACAAAACATATAGACACAATACAAATACAGACACAATTCATGTTTAAAGGCACACACCCTGTAATCATTATATCTACATAATGCATTCAAAATATTGGTGCCAAGATCCCTCTCCAGCAGCAAATAGAGGACCAAGGGGTGTAATCTCAATGGAATCAAAGCAACACCAATCTTTAAGGGTGTCAGAACTCAAGTCCTCCTTACAGTGAGGGGGCATTAGTTAGATTTAAGTCATTTAGCAGACGCTCTTATCCAGAGCGACTTACAGTTACATTATTATTATATATTTTTTTTCATACCCCCCGTGGGAATCGAACCCACAACCCTGGCGTTGGAAACGCCATGCTCTACCAACTGAACTACATCCCTGCCAGCCATTCCCTCCCCTACCCTGGGCCAATTGTGCGCCGCCCCATGGGTCTCCCGGTCGCGGCCGGCTATGACAGAGCCTGGATTTGAACTAGGATCTCTAGTGGCACAGCTAGTACTGCGATGCAGTGCCTTAGACCACTGCGCCACTTGGGAGTTAGCCTCCTCTGGCCCCATGTCTGCTGCAGCGCCTCACGGTCCAGTTTGTTGAGCTTCTGTGAGCACAGCCACAGCCACAGGTCCTGGACCTGTTCTGACAGGCCTCAAACTAGAGTTGTCCCAGGGTCCGGCTGCCTGACAACCTGAAGAAAGAGAGAGAGGAAACAAATTAGAGGGACTAAGAGAGAGCCTGAGAGTCAGACTGAGAACCAATAGACTACTATAGGCCTACTGTAACTTGAAGGTTGAAATAGGTCAAAGGTCGCTGGGTGGAGAGGAGGCTGTGGAGTCCCACTGAGGTCACTGCTGGGTTCTCTGACAGGTCCACAGACACCACGGAGGGACAGACAGGCAGACACCTGGACAGCAGGACACACAGAACATACAGATCTCAGTACTGGACAGTCAGGTCACATGAACCAGATGTAGTGTACAGGGCAGATACTTGGAAAAGACCCAGGAAGCTCAACTAGCTAAATACAGAAGGACAAGGGTGATATACATTGAGAGAAACCACAAACACACCCCTGGCAAGGGTGGCTACGCTGCCGTCCATTTCCTGCCAGACTCAGTTGGGTTAGGGAGCAGTCATCCTGTGGAACACACAAAGGACCAATCAGAACCATGTTTTCTGTGCCTCCTCCTCCATTTCAGCAAGGGACCAATCAAGACCAAGATCTCATGCTATGCCCTTAACCAGGAAGTTAGTGCCTTAGACCACTGCGCCCGAGTGGCACTGCATCGCAATGCTAGCTGTGCCACTAGAGATCCTGGTTAGAATCCAGGCTCTGTCATGGCCGGCCGTGACCGGGAGACCCATGGGGCGGCGCACAATTGGCCCAGTGTCGTCCAGGGTAGGGGAGGGAATGGCCGGCAGGGATATAGCGCAGTTGATAGAGCATGGTGTTTGCAACGCCAGGGTTGTGGGTTCGATTCCCACGGGGGGCCAGTATGCAAACAAAAATAAAATAATGTATGCACTCACTAACTGTAAGTCGCTCTGGATAAGAGCGTCTGCTAAATGACTGAAATGTAATGTAAATGTACTATGTTTATCACCCAATATGTCAGTGTTGAGTTCTCAGCTTGGCCTCCAGCTTAAACATGACTAATCAACATGAATCCTACTCACAGGGGGACCATCACTACATTCGTTCCTCTATTGAAGACCATCTTGCCATAGCTCCCAATTAAGTCAAATGGTGTACACACTTTAAGATACAATGAAGATACTACCATTGTATCCTAACTACCATATCAGCACATGTTTCTTAGCTTGAATACCAGAGGCAAAGTTGTGGAACAGATAAGTGGATGACATACTTCCTTTTCAACCTGTGAAATGTTTTCACAGCTTGCAAGGCGCCTGCCTCAAACCTGTGGTTTAGGTTTACTGGTTAACAGACCACTGATAAGTGCTTTACAGAGAAAGAAGAGTTTCATTAACAGAAACCCAACCAATTGTTTCAACAAATTCTGTTAAAAGCTTCTCATCATTTTAGTGATTTATTTATTGTATTTGCAGTCTTTATCGTGTACCTTCCTGGACAAATTTCCTCTACTAAGTATCTACTTACTGTAGATACTGTGATAGTTTGTGCAGTTCTTTAGACAAACAATGCTTAATTAAATACTCTATAAAATAACTTTATTTGAATTTGTGTGTGTGTGTATGTGTGTGCATTTGTGTGTGTGCATGTGTATATGTGTGTTTACCTGGGACAGGAGGACTGACCTCAGATGTTCTAAAGCAGGGTGGTCAGCGGGTCCACAGCGGATGGCAGCCAGATCGAGGTGTGTGAGACAGTGGAGAGGCAGAGTCTTCAGGACCAACTCAAAGCCCATAGAGCCCAGGGCATTATGGGACAGATTCACTGCCTTCAGGTGCCCTGTGCCTGTAGGACCATGAGAGGATTCTGATTCTTAGGTCACATTTCAAGAACCACCTCACAAACAGATAGCAATGTATCCATGTGGAGTTGAAAATTGGTGTCCCCCAATGTTCCATTGCGGCTCCTGTGCTTTTCACCATTTATATAAATAATCTAATGCTAATAATATTTGTAATATCAGTGTAAAAAGGGTATTAATGAGCCTGTTTACCTGCCAGGGTGCTGGCCAGTAGGAAGCAGTGCTGCTGTTTACCTGCCAAGGTGCTGGCCAGTAGGAAGTGGTGCTGCTGTTTACCTGCCAAGGTGCTGGCCAGTAGGAGGCGGTGTTGCTGTTTACCTGCCAGGGTGATGGCCAGTAGGAAGCAGTGCTGCTGTTTACCTGCCAAGGTGCTGGCCAGTAGGAGGTGGTGTTGCTGTTTACCTGCCAAGGTGCTGGCCAGTAGGAGGTGGTGTTGCTACAGGCAGCGGGTTGTTAGGCTGGAGAGACAAGACAGCCTCATACATCAGAGTCAGAACCTTTTCCAACCACAAACACCTAGCCTGGCCTGTCCTGCACACCCACTGCTGCCGTGTGTGTGTGTGTGAGCAGCCGGTCCAGTGTTACTACCAGGCCTGTGGACTCCTGCCACGCCTCTCACTGCAGAAAGAGGGCAATCTGCTCTCCCCCCAGGACCTGCTTCTGGCTGTTCTCCACACCAATGATGAGGTGAGGCCAAACCCCTAACCACTGACACAGGATCAGATATTTTTCCATCCTTCTAATGGTTAATGTTAAGAGTAAGGATAGGGTAATCTGATCCTAGATCTGTGGGTAGGGTCAACTTCTACCTTAAGCGAAACTGGTGATGGTAATTATGATGGTGGTGATGATGATGTCCACTGCAGGTCTTGGCTGAGGTGTGTTCGTGGGACCTCCTCCCTCTTCCTGATCAATACAAGAAGGCCTGTCACAGCATGACAGTGGGTGAGCATGTGAACACACACATACCTAACGACCACAGCCTCTACCGGCCTGTTATATTTCCTGCCACAGAGATGTCTAAATAACACCTTGATCCAAGAGTCCCTAAATTACTTTTAGGAATTATTCCTGAGATGTGAACACCTGAAGTGCATTGTTAATCCATGCTGTGTATGTGTGTGTCTGCGTTTATGTGATGTGATGTGTGTCCAGAGGAGAACAAGCATGTGGTTCGTCTGTGTGAGGTGCAGGACGGCAGTCCCTCTGTGTCAGTGTGTGACCTCAGCCTGACCCCCTCCTCCCTCCTCCCTTCTCCCCTCTCCTCCACGCCCTCAAACTGCAGGTCAGACTCACCCAGCTGTCTGGCAACCATTTCCACGACGACACAGACATATAGTGCCTTCAGAAAGTATTCATACCCCTTGAGGCAGAGGAATGTATTTTAGAAACCATAGAAACAGAACTACTAGAACAGAAATCCCCATTCAAGTCAATGATCTGAGATGGGTGAACCAGTCTAGTAATTCTATTTCTATATTAGAAACCATTAACTACCCAGTCCTTAACATACACTGCCTCATCCAATGATGCAAATACAAGAGAGCTCGTGGAACGAATAGAAAGGGTCCAAAAGTGCAAACCCCACCCACCTGGAACTCCAGGTAGACTAAAGCAAATTCTCAAGGTATTTGAAAGATTTGAAATATTATTTGAACCCAGGTCGGCTCATAGTCAATCTCTCTAACCTGCTGAGTGCTGTGGTGGGTCTGGGGTGGCGTGGAAGGTCGGGGGTCATCGTCGTCGGTTACTGTGGGGCTCTATGTCCTGCTGCCATCGCGGTAAAGCTGGGTAATATGGACAATATATCATATACCGGTATTTTATTCAATTTTGATGGTATTTGATGTTTCTGAATAATGAAAGTTCTAAATATACATTATGGGTAGTGAATGACAACTTATTAATTCTAAGTGGTTTTAATGGGCTTTCTCCATTCTGGTTGATTTATACCAAACTTCAACCAAAAATAATAAGAGGACAAAACGTTGTATTGATCGGTCTCCGTCCGTTAGTACGTTAGTCACACGCGATATCTCAGACAGCACTGGCCCGATTTTGACAAAACTCGTCTTGCCATAGAGATCCGGCATTAACATCATTACACTGATTGGCCCAAGGAGGGACCTATAGTAATTAACTGAAATGTGTTAGTCACACGCAATATCTCAATTGGCCCAAGGGGGTGGTGCTACATCATTCTTCGTGGACGATAGGTTTACTGTTGCCTTGTATTTTATAGTAACATTTAACAATAGTGACTCATTTTCAAGTGCCATTCAAGACACAGGGACATTACATGGCAAGCAAAACAGAAACTTAGAACCCCTAAAAGTCTAAGCTAACATATGGCATTGTTTTAAGATGGTCATCCCATGGATCATTTAGCTATTTGATTTTGAATTTTAAGACCCCTGTAGGTACTAAAAAATAATGTAGCCCATAGAAACACATATAATAACACATTCATAATGGCAAAATAGACCTCCAAAAAATACATCATAAGGAATTAGGATTTGAAGTGTCTGTTTTTTATCTAGGAGATATAAGAAATCTCAGGATATATATATATATATTTTGTGAACACATATTTAACCCCCTTTTTTTTGTTTGCACAAAACTACTTCAATAATTCCATACATTTTTTCAACTGGTATCAGATTACCTTCAGATGAGTCCTGTGACACCTGTGTGGGTTGTAGAGCAAAACAGAGAACACCATCGTGTTGGTGATAGTCTCCCCTCTCCATAGTGGGATCATATTATATTTTGTTTTGTTGATAGATTGTGGCTTCTATCAATGTACTTTTCTGCATCATTTTCAATCCCCCATATATATTATTGTGTAAATATATAAATATATATATATAAATATAAATATATATATATATATATATATTATTTTAAATATTTTCTTTCTTTATAATTTTTCCCTAACCCTACCACCCCTCTCCTAATTGGAGTAAACTAATGGACACCAATACTTACATGCTGACCACACCGCCCGCGTTGCATGTACAAATACATGTTATTCAATCATTGTACCCACACTGCTCGCGCACGTCAACGAGCATCTGCATAGCCAGGCGCTAAAATAGAACTTGGTTCTATTTGTGACGCTTGGCGCGCTGCAAGTCCCACCTCTCCCATCTCTTCATTGTTTTTTAGCAGCATGCAGCATACTGTATACCCACATGGGTGATTGAAAGATGAACTGAGGTCCACACTCCAGTCCAGTTGGGTGTGGTAAGGCACCTTAAAGTTGGTTGCCAACCACCATATAAATTCCAAAGAAGAAGAAGCCTGAAGGAGGAGAGATTACTAGAAATGAACTCGGTTTACCATTTTATCTTTGGATTAATTGTCGGAGTAGAGGACCTTGTGCATTTCAGGTAAAATCACAACCCAATGTTTATATCCCAGGACAAATTAGCTAGCAACAGCAAGCAAGCTAAATTGCCATAAATGTTTAATGCTTTTCAACCTGTCCCCAAATTAATATAGTTGGTTAAAGGTTTGTTTTGAAATTTCAACCTGCGTGTCCTGATCGCGTCTGATGTGGGTGAAATCAACATGTGCGCGATGGCACACGTAGACGCACACGCGCGGTGTGGTCAGCATGTTAGGCTTCTACTTCCAGCTTATATCAGCTTATCCAGCTACATTGAACAAAAATGTAAACGCAACCTGCAACAATGTCAAAGATTTTAATTAATTACAGTTCATATAAGGAAATCAATCAATTGAAATATATTCATTAGGCCCTAATCTATGGATTTCACATGACTGGGAATACAGATATTCATCTGTTGGCCAAAGATACCTTAACAAATAGGTTGGGCCGTGGATCAGAAACTAGTCAGTATCTGGTATGACCACCATCTGCCTCATGCAGCGCGACACATCTCTTTTGCAACGAGTTGATCAGGCTCCCACTCCTTTTCAGTGGCTGTGTGAAGTTGCTGAATATTGGGGGGAACTGGAACATGCTGTCGTACACATCGATCCAGAGCATCCCGAACTGGCTCAATGGGTGACATGTCTGGTGAGTATGCAGGCCATGGAAGAATTGGGACATTTTCAGCTTCCAGGAATTGTGTACAGATCATTGCGACATGGGGCCTTCCATTATCATGTAGAAACATGAGGTGAACATGGCGTGGCTGGAACAGGTTTAAAATGGCGGACAGAAACCAGGAAGGAGAGAAGAAGAAGAAAGAGAGTATCTTTGACCTGTCATAGTACATTGATAAACAAATCCGTGTGAAGTTTCAGGAAGGACGAGAGGCCAGTGGAGTTCTGAAGGGGTTTGACCCCCTGTTGAACCTGATATTGGATAGCACCATCGAGTACCTGACGACCAGTTCAAGCTGACCGAGGACACGCGGCAGCTGGGCCTGGTGGTTTGTAGAGGGACATCCGTGGTGCTCATCTGTCCTCAGGACGGCATGGAAGCCATCCCCAACCCCTTCATCCAGCAGCAGGACGGATAGTCGGCCAGCCTCGTTCTCTAGGATGACCTCACAGTAATCCAATTCCTGGTGTGTATGTCAATTGTATTTCCTTGATTCCTTGCATCCTCTACTTGCCTCCTTCTCAAAATGCATTGGAGGAGAAGATCAGAGGAGAGGAACCTAAGATCTACTCCAGTGTGCTTTGAGAAGAAGGGAGGATGTGAGGATTCAATTAAATATTATTGCGGTTAGTATGAAAAATATATATATACAAATAAAAAAAATGGATGCACTCACTAACTGTAAGTCGCTCTGGATAAGAGCGTCTGCTAAATGACTAAAATGTAAATGTAATTGTCATGTAAAATGTGATGGCGGCAGATGAATGGCACGACAATGGGCCTCAGGATCTTGTCACAGTATCTCTGTGCATTCAAATTGCCATCGATAAAATGTAATTGTGTTCGTTGTCCATAGTTTATGCCTGCCCATACCATAACCCCACCGCCACCATGGGGCATTCTGTTCACAAAATTGACATCAGCAAACCGCTTGCCAACATGACGCCATACAAGTGGTCTATGGTTGTGAGGCCAGTTGGACGCACTGCCAAATTCTCCAAAACGACATTGGAGGCAGTTTATAATGAAAATGCAATTATCTGGCAACAGCTCTGGTGGACATTGCGTTGTGTGACAAAACTGCACATTTTAGAATGGTATTTTATTGTCCCTAGCACAAGGTGCACCTGTGTAATGATCATGCTGTATAATCAGCTTCTTGATATGCCACACCTGTCAGGTGGATGGATCACCTTGGCAAAGGAGAAATGCTCACTAACAGGGATGTAAACAAACTTGTGCACAACATTTGAGAGAAATAAAGGTTTTTGTGCGGATGGAACTGTCACGATCGTCTGAAGGAGCGGACCAATACGCAGCGCGTGGAGTGAACATGATGACTTTATTTAATTAAAGCAACCACGAAAAAACAACAAATGACGATACGTGAAGTCCTCTGTGACACCGACAGAACATACAACACTGGAACAAAAACCCACAAACAAACAGTGAAACACAACAGTATATATATGGCTCCCAATCAGAGATAACGAGCCGACAGCTGACACTCGTTACCTCCGATTGGGAGTCATTGACCAATCACCACTAAACACAAACAAAATGAAACTCACCCAACCCCAACACCACCAAATGAAATACACCCTGGCTCTAACACACAGTCCTGGAGCCAGAGTGTGACAGTACCCCCCCCTAAAGGTGCGAACTCCGGGCGCACCAGCATACAGTCTAGGGGAGGGTCTGGGTGGGCGTCTGTCCACGGTGGCGGTTCTGCCCCTGGTCGTGGTCCCCATCCCACCTTAGTCACCACCCGCTTCCCTAGCCTCCTCCACATGACCACCCCCCAACTAAACCCCACTGGGTTAAGGGGCGGCACCGGACTAAGGGGCAGCACCGGACTAAGGGGCAGTACCGGACTAAGGGGCAGTACCAGGCTGAATGGCGGATACTGGCTGGACGGCTCTGGTGGCTCCCGGCTGGTCGGCTCTGGCGGATCCCGGCTGGACGGCTCTGGCGGATCCCGGCTGGACGGCTCTGGCGGATCCCGGCTGGACGGCTCTGGCGGATCCCGGCTGGACGGCTCTGGCGGGTCCCGGCTGGACGGCACTGGCGGGTCCTGGCTGGGACGGCTCTGGCGGGTCCCGGCTGGGCGGCTCTGGCGGATCCCGGCTGGACGGCTCTGGCGGATCCCGGCTGGACGGCTCTGGCGGATCCCGGCTGGACGGCTCTGGCGGATCCCGGCTGGACGGCTCTGGCGGATCCCGGCTGACGACTCTGGCGGATCCCGGCTGGACGGCTCTGGCGGATCCCGGCTGGACGGCTCTGGCGGATCCCGGCTGGACGGCTCTGGCGGATCCCCGCTGGACGGCTCTGGCGGATCCCGGCTGGGCGGCTCTGGCGGATCCCGGCTGGACGGCTCTGGCGGATCCCGGCTGGACGGCTCTGGCGGATCCCGGCTGGGACGGCTCTGGCGGATCCCGGCTGGACGGCTCTGGCGGATCCTGGCTGGACGGCTCATGGCTGGCTGACGGATCCTGGCTGGACGGCTCTGGCAGATCCTGGCTGGACGGCTCTGGCGGATCCTGGCTGGACGGCTCTGGCGGATCCTGGCTGGACGGCTCTGGCGGATCCTGGCTGGACGGCTCTGGCGGATCCTGGCTGGACGGCTCTGGCGGATCCTGGCTGGACGGCTCTGGCGGATCCTGGCTGGACGGCTCTGGCGATCCTGGCTGGACGGCTCGTGGCTGGCTAACGGATCTGGCTGCTCATGGCTGGCTGACGGATCTGGCTGCTCACGGCTGGCTGACGGATCTGGCTGCTCATGGCTGGCTGACGGATCTGGCTGCTCGTGGCTAGCTGACGGATCTGGCTGCTCATGGCTGGCTGACGGATCTGGCTGCTCATGGCTGGCTGACGGGTCTGGCTGCTCATGGCTGGCTGACGGATCTGGCTGCTCATGGCTGGCTGACGGATCTGGCTGCTCATGGCTGGCTGACGGATCTGGCTGCTCATGGCTGGCTCGACGGATCTGGCTGCTCGTGGCTGGCTGACGGATCTGGCTGCTCATGGCTGGTTGACGGATCTGGCTGCTCATGGCTGGCTGACGGATCTGGCTGCTCATGCGCTGGCTGACGGATCTGGCTGCTCGTGGCTGGCTGACGGGTCTGGCTGCTCCTGGCTGGCTGATGGTGCTGGCTGGGCGGCTAGCGGTGGAGGCGGACCCCAGCCTCGGATTGCAGTCATCACCTCCAGCAGGGCGGCTCCCATCCGCATGAGCCGCTCCTGCCGGTCACTGAACCCGAGCCTCCAGTCCAGCATAGGCTGCGTCGGCTCCTGCTGATTCCATAGCAGGTGTATGATTCTGTCTGGCGGAAGGCTCTAGCGGCTCCGGTCTGGCGGACGGCTCTGAAGGAACAGGCCGGGCTGGGCTGGTGACGCACCCGTAGGATCGTGCTTGGAGCAGGAACAGGCCGGTCCGTGCCGGGAACACACACCACTGGCCTTAACTGGGGATCAGGAACGGGCCGGACCGGACTGGTAACACACTTCAGTCTCTCATGCCGTGCGACAACAACTTCCCTCCCTCTACTCGCCAATGGCTCCCGTAATCCGATAGCCTTCTCTCCACATCTCCCTGTGGCAGCCTCCTGCTGCCCAGGCGCCCAAGCCATGTGCCCCCCAAAATTTTTTTTTGGGTAGTACTCCCGGGCTTCCAGCCTTGCCTCCGTGCTGCCTCCTCATATCGCCTCCTCTCGGCTTTAGCTGCCTCCAGCTCTTCACGAGGGAGGCGATATTCTCCCGGTTGTGCCCAAGGACCCTTACCATCCAGTATCTCCTCCCATGTCCATGAATCCTTTATGGGTGGATATAAATCCTGTGTAGGTGGATCCTGTTGCCGCTTGACACGCTGCTTGGTCCTTTTTTGGTGGGTTTTTCTGTCACGATCGTCTGAAGGAGCGGACCAATACGCAGCGCGTGGAGTGAACATGATGACTTTATTTAATTAAAGCAACCACGAAAAAACAACAAATGACGATACGTGAAGTCCTCTGTGACACCGACAGAACATACAACACTGGAACAAAAACCCACAAACAAACAGTGAAACACAACAGTATATATATGGCTCCCAATCAGAGATAACGAGCCGACAGCTGACACTCGTTACCTCCGATTGGGAGTCATTGACCAATCACCACTAAACACAAACAAAATGAAACTCACCCAACCCCAACACCACCAAATGAAATACACCCTGGCTCTAACACACAGTCCTGGAGCCAGAGTGTGACAGGAACATTTCTGAGATGTTTTTTTTCTGCTCATGAAACATGGGACCAACACTTTACATGTTGTGTTTATATGTTTGTTCAGTGTATATAATTTTTACGGATCCAAATTGCAGATTTAAAAGAAAACATAAATCTTCAGCGGACAATGACACCTTTGTTTTTAAGCCCTGGATTTATAGCCCCTTTATATTATTGTTGGATCTGATTTTAATAGCAAACATTTCAATTGCCATAATAAATACCTCCCGAGTGGTGCAGTGGTCTAAGGCACTGCATTGCAGTACTAGCTGTGCCACTAGAGATCCTGGATCGAATCCAAGCTCTGTTGTAGCCGGCCGCGACCGGGAGACCCATGGGGCAGCTCACAATTGGTCCAGGGTAGGGGAGGGAATGGCCGGCAGGGATGTAGCTCAGTTGGTAGAGCATGGTGTTTGCAACGCCAGGGTTGTGGGTTCGATTCCCACGGTGGGCCAGTATGAAAAATAAATGTATGCACTCACTAACTGTAAGTCGCTCTGGATAAGAGCGTCTGCTAAATGACTAAAATGTAAATAGATATGCCAATAGTGGACAACCTTGTTTTTCTCTTCTTGCCATTATTTACTATTTTACACTTGGGGTTACTATACATAACTTTAACCCATTGTAGAAGAGATCCTCCAAAATTAAAAAAGTCCAGGCATTTATATATAAATTCCAGTCGTATTTTATCAAAGGCCTTTTGAAAGTCAGCTATGAATACCAGGTGTGGTTTCGATTGTTCCAGTACTTGTCTTATATTATCGACAGTGTATCGTCCATGTAAAATTATTATTGGTGTTTGTGGTTCACTCCAAAGAACACGTTTCCACTGATCCAGAGTCCAATGGCGGCGAGCTTTACACCACTCCAGCCAATGCTTGGCATTGTGCATGGTGATCTTAGCCTTGTGTGCGGCTGCTGGCCATGGAAACCCATTTCATGAAGCTCCCAACGAACAGTTCTTGTGCTGACATTGCTTCCAGACACAGTTTGGAACTCAGTAGTGAGTGTTGCAACTGAGGACAGACGATTTTAACGCGTTACGTGCTTCAGTACTTGGCAGTCCCATTCTGTGAGCTTGTGTGGCCTACCACTTCTCGGCTGTGCCGTTGTTTCTCCTAAAGCAGCTCTAGCAGGGCATAGATTTGACAAACTGACTTGTTGAAGTTGAAAGTCACTGAGCTCTCCAGAAAGGCCATTCTACTGCCAATTTTTGTCTATGGAGTTGCAAGGCTGTGTGCTCGATTTTATACACCTGTCAGCAACGGGTGTGGCTAAAATAGCCGACTCCGCCAATTTGAAGGGGTGTCCACACAGGTCCTGCCGTGTAGTTCTGGGCTGATCCCTCACCTTCCTCATGATCATTGATGCCCCACGAGGTGAGATCTTGCATGGAGCCCCAGACCGAGGGTGATTGACTGTTATCTTGAACTTCTTCCATTTTCTAATAATTGCGCCAACAGTTGTTGCCTTCTCACCATGCTGCTTGCCTATTGTCCTGTAGCCCATCCCAGCCTTGTGCAGGTCTACAATTTTATCCCTGATGTCCTTACACAGCTCTCTGGTCTTGGCCATTGTGGAGAGGTTGGAGTCTGTTTGATTGAGTGTGTGGACAGGTGTCTTTTATACAGGTAACGAGTTCAAACAGGTGCAGTTAATACAGGTAATGAGTGGAGAACAGGAGGGCTTCTTAAAGAAAAACTAACAGGTCTGTGAGAGCCGGAATTCTTACTGGTTGGTAGGTGATCAAATACTTATGTCATGCAATAAAATGCAAATTAATTACTTAAAAATCATACAATGTGATTTTCTGGATTCTGGTTTTAGATTCCGTCTCTCACAGTTTAGGTGTACCTATGATAAAAATTACAGACCTCTACATGCTTTGTAAGTAGGAAAACCTGCAAAATCGGCAGTGTATCAAATACTTGTTCTCCCCACTGTACATATACATATCCTTTAAAAAAATATATTTCCCTTTATTACTTTCCAACCCCACCACCCCTTCCCTAATTGGAGTAAACTAGTGAACAGCAATGCTTAGGCCTCTACTTCCAGCTTACACATACTATATACATTTTATGGACACAGTCAAATTTTACAACAATTATATTTTGTTTGTTTTTACTACTGAACTTCCTCCGATCATTTTCATGATGTCCATCTGGTTTGCTTCAATATGCCATATTTTTCTAACTGCTCTTTCACAAAAGCTCTCGACATTTAACCTATATACTTAGTATGGACACAGTATGCTTTACATTAGTTCTTGTTGTTATTAGTTGTTGTTATTAGTCCCATCCTTCAGCTCCATTCAACATATCCCATCTATCTCTTAACATCATCCATATTAGATTTCTATTTGCCATATATTTTTCAACTGTACTGTGATGTTTTACAAAAGTTCTGAACCTGTCTATTCTCATTGTTTCTACAGATTGTAAATAAACATTTTTGCTAAAAGTATTATTATATTATTGATCAATTGACTTTGACTTTTCAGATCACCCAGTAGTGCTATCTGCAGGGTTAGCTCCAGGTAAATATTGCAATCCTTTAGCCATTCCTGGACCTGTGTCCAAAAACAAGTTACATATGGACAGTACCAAAACAAATGATCTAATGATTCTGTCTTTTCGCAGGCAAAATCTGCAGAGCTGGGAAGAATGTATCCCCCATATAAATAACATTCTATTGGTAGCAAGAATTTTATATAATAATTTACATTGAAAAATTATAAGTTTTGAATCCGGCGTCGTTATCAGTTCATAAACACTATGCCATGGAATTGGTACGTCAAAAATCTCTTCCCAACTATTTTGCAATCTACAGTGGGGAAAAATAGTATTTAGTCAGCCACCAATTGTGCAAGTTCTCCCACTTAAAAAGATGAGAGAGGCCTGTAATTTTCATCATAGGTACACGTCAACTATGACAGACAAATTGAGATTTTTTTTCTCCAGAAATTCACATTGTAGGATTTTTAATGAATTTATTTGCAAATTATGGTGGAAAATAAGTATTTGGTCACCTACAAACAAGCAAGATTTCTGGCTCTCACAGACCTGTAACTTCTTCTTTAAGAGACTCCTCTGTCACTTTAACTCTACCACATGTACATATTACCTCAACTACCTCAACTAGCCGGTGCCCCCGCACATTGACTCTGCAACGGTACCCCCCTGTATATATAGCCTCCCTACTGTCACTTTATTTTACTTCTGCTCTTTTTTTCTCAACACTTTTTTTGTTGTTGTTTTATTTTTACTTTTTTTGTTTAAAATAAATGCACTGTTGGTTAAGGGCTGTAAGTAAGCATTTCACTAATGTCTGCACCTGTTGTATTCGGCGCATGTGACCAATACAATTTGATTTGATTTGATTTGTCCTCCACTCGTTACCTGTATTAATGGCACCTGTTTGAACTTGTTATCAGTATAAAAGACACCTGTCCAAAACCTCAAACAGTCACACTCCAAACTCCACTATGGCCAAGACCAAAGAGCTGTCAAAGGACACCAGAAACAAAATTGTAGACCTGCACCAGGCTGGGAAGACTGAACCTGCAATAGGTAAGCAGCTTGGTTTGAAGAAATCAACTGTGGGAGCAATTATTAGGAAATGGAAGACATACAAGACCACTGATAATCTCCCTCGATCTGGGGCTCTACGCAAGATCTCACCCCGTGGGGTCAAAATGATCACAAGAACGGTGAGCAAAAATCCCAGAACCACATGGGGGGACCTAGTGAATGACCTGCAGAGAGCTGGGACCAAAGTAACAAAGCCTACCATCAGTAACACACTACGCCACCAGGGACTCAAATCCTGCAGTGCCAGACGTGTCCCCCCTGCTTAAGCCAGTACATGTCCAGGCCCGTCTGAAGTTTGCTAGAGTGCATTTGGATGATCCAGAAGAGGATTGGGAGAATGTCATATGGTCAGATGAAACCAAAATATAACTTTTTGGTAAAAACTCAACTCGTCATGTTTGGAGGACAAAGAATGCTGAGTTGCATCCAAAGAACACCATACCTACTGTGAAGCATGGGGGTGGAAACATCATGCTTTGGGGCTGTTTTTCTGCAAAGGGACCAGGACGACTGATCTGTGTAAAGGAAAGAATGAATGGGGCCATGTATCATGAGATTTTGAGTGAAAACCTCCTTCCATCAGCAAGGGCATTGAAGATGAAACATGGCTGGGTCTTTCAGCATGACAATGATCCCAAACACAACGCCCGGGCAACGAAGGAGTGGCTTCGTAAGAAGCATTTCAAGGTCCTGGAGTGGCCTAGCCAGTCTCCAGATCTCAACCCCATAGAAAATACTTGGAGGGAGTTGAAAGTCCGTGTTGCCCAGCGACAGCCCCAAAACATCACTGCTCTAGAGGATATCTGCATGGAGGAATGGGCCAAAATACCAGCAACAGTGTGTGAAAACCTTGTGAAGACTTACAGAAAACGTTTGACCTGTGTCATTGCCAACAAAGGGTATATAACAAAGTATTGAGAAACTTTTGTTATTGACCAAATACTTATTTTCCACCATAATTTGCAAATAAAATCATAAAAAATCCTACAATGTGATTTTCTGGAGAAAAAAAATCTCATTTTGTCTGTCATAGTTGACGTGTACCTATGATGAAAATTACAGGCCTCTCTCATCTTTTTAAGTGGGAGAACTTGCACAATTGGTGGCTGACTAAATACTTTTTTCCCCACTGTATATATAAACCCAGTCGTACTTTATCAAATGCCTTTTCGAAGTCTGCTATGAATAGCAGGCCTGGTTTCCCAGATTTTTCACAGTGTTCTATTGTTTCCAGTACTTGCCTTATATTATCTCCAATGTATCTTCCATGTAAAAAAACCTGTCTGATTAGAATGAATAATGTCCGACAATACCTTTTTAATTCTATGCGCTATACATTTTGCTAGACATTTACATTTACGTCATTTAGCTGACGCTATTATCCAGAGCGACTTACAAATAGGTGCATTCACCTTATAGCCAGTGGGATAACTACTTTACAATTTTTTTTATGTAAAGGGGGGGGTAGAAGGATTACTTTATCCTATCCCAGTTATTCCTTAAAGAGGTGGGGTTTCAAATGTCTCCGGAAGGTGGTGAGTGACTCTGCTGTCCTGGCGTCGTGAGGGAGCTTGTTCCACCATTGGGGTGCCAGAGCAGCGAACAGTTTTGACTGGGCTGCGCGGGAACTATGCTTCCGCAGAGGTAGGGGAGCCAGCAGGCCAGAGGTGGATGAACGCAGTGCCCTCGTTTGGGTGTAGGGACTGATCAGAGCCTGAAGGTACGGAGGTGCCGTTCCCCTCACAGCTCCGTAGGCAAGCACCATGGTCTTGTAGCAGATGCGAGCTTCAACTGGAAGCCAGTGGAGTGTGCGGAGGAGCGGGGGTGATGTGAGAGAACTTGGGAAGGTTGAACACCAGACGGGCTGCGGCATTCTGGATGAGTTGTAGGGGTTTAATGGCACAGGCAGGGAGGCCAGCCAACAGCGAGTTGCAGTAGTCCAGACGGGAGATGACAAGTGCCTGGATTAGGACCTGTGCCGCTTCCTGTGTAAGGCAGGGTCGTACTCTCCGAATGTTGTAGAGCATGAACCTGCAGGAGCGGGTCACCGCCTTGATGTTAGCGGAGAACGACAGGGTGTTGTCCAGGGTCACGCCAAGGCTCTTCGCACTCTGGGAGGAGGACACAACGGAGTTGTCAACCGTGATGGCGAGATCATGGAACGGGCAGTCCTTCCCCGGGAGGAAGAGCAGCTCCGTCTTGCCAGGGTTCAGCTTGAGGTGGTGATCCGTCATCCATACTGATATGTCTGCCAGACATGCAGAGATGCGATTCGCCACCTGGTTATCAGAAGGGGGAAAGGAGAAGATTAGTTGTGTATCGTCAGCGTAGCAATGATAGGAGAGGCCATGTGAGGATATGACAGAGCCAAGTGACTTGGTGTATAGGGAGAAAAGGAGAGGGCCTAGAACTGAGCCCTGGGGGACACCAGTGGTGAGAGCACGTGGTGCGGAGACAGCTTCTCGCCACGCCACTTGGTAGGAGCGACCGGTCAGGTAGGACGCAATCCAGGAGTGAGCCGCGCCGGAGATGCCCAGCTCGGAGAGGGTGGAGAGGAGGATCTGATGGTTCACAGTATCAAAGGCAGCAGACAGGTCTAGAAGGACAAGAGCAGAGGAGAGAGAGTTAGCTTTAGCAGTGCGGAGAGCCTCCGTGACACAGAGAAGAGCAGTCTCAGTTGAATGACCAGTCCTGAAACCTGACTGGTTTGGATCAAGAAGGTCATTCTGAGAGAGATAGCAAGAGAGTTGGCTAAAGACGGCACGCTCAATAGTTTTGGAAAGAAAAGAAAGAAGGGATACTGGTCTGTAGTTGTTGACATCAGTGGGATCGAGTGTTGGTTTTTTGAGAAGGGGAGCAACTCTCGCTCTCTTGAAGACGGAAGGGACATGGCCAGCGGTCAAGGATGAGTTGATCAGCGAGGTGAGGTAGGGGAGAAGGTCACCGGAGATGGTCTGGAGAAGAGAGGAGGGGATGGGGTCAAGCGGGCAGGTTGTTGGGCGGCCTGCAGTCACAAGTCGCAGGATTTTATCTGGAGAGAGAGGGGAGAAAGAAGTCAAAGCATAGGGTAGGGCAGTGTGAGTAGGACCAGCAGTGTCATTAGACTTAACAAACGAGGATCGGATGTCGTCAACCTTCTTTTCAAAGTGGTTGACGAAGTCATCCACAGAGAGAGAGGAGGGGGGGGACCTCACCCTCTCACCGTCCCCCACTACTCACAAGGCAGGCAATACGCTTGACCTCATCTTTACTAGATGCTGCTCTTCTACTAATCTCACTGCAACTCCCCTCCATGTCTCCGACCACTACTTTGTTTCCTTTTCTCTCTCGCTCTCCTCCCACACTACTCACTCTGCCCCTACACAGATGGTAATGCGCCGCCGCAACCTTCGCTCTCTCTCTCCCACTACTCTCTCCTCTTCCATCCTATCATCTCTTCCCTCTGCTCAATCCTTCTCCCTCCAATCTCCTGATTCTGCCTCCTCAACCCTCCTCTCCTCCCTTTCTGCATCCTTTGACTCTCTGTGTCCCCTATCCTCCCGGCCGGCTCGGTCCTCCCCTCCAGCTCCGTGGCTTGATGACTCATTGCGAGCTCACAGAACAGAGCTCCGGGCAGCTGAGCGGAAATGGAAGAAAACTAGACTCCCTGCAGACCTGGCATCTTTTCACTCCCTCCTCTCTACATTTTCTTCATCTGTTTCTGCAAGGCACTTAACCCTAATTGCTCCTGTAAGTCGCTCTGGATAAGAGCGTCTGCTAAATGACTAAAATGTAAATGTAAATGTAAATCATGGGTGACTCCGTCATTTGTAACCAGTTTCAGTAAATTATTTTTGTAGCATTCCTATGTTGAAGATAAAAAAATGTTTTGGTGCATTTTCCCCTATATTCCATCCAAACGCATAAAGAAGGAAAGAAATTCCACAAATTAACTTTTAAGAAGGCACACCTGTTAATTGAAAAGCATTGCAGGTGACTACCTCATGAAGCTGGTTGAGAGAATGCCAAGAGTGTGCAGAGCTGTCATCAAGGCAAAGGGTGGCTACTTTGAAGAATCTAAAATAGAAAATATTTGGATTTGTTTAACACTTTTTTGGTTACTACATGACTTCATGTGTTATTTCATAGTTTTGATGTCTTCACTATTATTCTACAATGTAAAAAATTGTACAAATAAAATAAAAAAATCTTGAATGAGTAAGTGTTCTAAAACTTGACAGGTAGTGTATATGATATGGTAATTATTTGAACTGGATGGCCAGCTAACTTAACATTAGCTAGCTAGCTAGCTAGCTAACAAGCTAGAAATGAACCAAAACATTGTTTAGAAAGTTGATATTAGTTGCCTGGTTTGCTAGATTGACATATACTAAAATCATTTTTAAAACAGGTGGGTTTATTGGTGTTAAAATACACCCGTTAGGCTATTTTGGACCACCAGGCTGCTGATGTCATGCAGCCTGTAGTTTTTGTGTTTATACTTTTTCATAACTACAACAACAAGTTTGATATCGGACGACAATAGAATGTTTATGATGTCACTGAGACAACTGTCGATACATCGTAGTATAGACCAACCTTTAGTTTTGAAATCTTTGGTTGTTTAGTACATGGCCTCACATGTGAATCCTTAAAGAGATGGGTGGGGCTAAGGCTGAAGAGGGTGTGAACAATGCTGAATGGGTGTAGACAAAGAAGAGCCCTCCAGTAGTTGTACCAAAACATTCAAGGGCCATTTTCTTAAAAGTGGAATGACAAATTAATTTCCCATTGTTCCTCAACTGTAGTGTATGATGTACCATTTTCTAGCTCTGAGTCTCTACTTTTATCCAATATAAAAACACAATTTCAAATTTTGCTACATAAGACAGAATCAAGACGGTCGGTCACAAATTGCTTTTGTTTTAAAGATGAGTATTACATGGCATGGCCTCTAAATGCACATTTAATAGTGTCCCATACAATAAGGGGATCTGCTATACCTGTGTTATGTTAGAACATGTCCAATATCCTCACCTTCGTGGAAATTATGTAAGAGTAATGTATATGCCTATTATTTGATGGTCCGACCACATTCTGTTCCCTATCAACACGTTTTTAACCTTTGGTGCCAACGAGAATGAAATATGAAAGTACTCAAGATGACTAGCTTGATTGAGACTCCGCCATGTATATCTCACTAGGTCCGGATATTTGAGCCTCCATGTATCCACTAGTTCCAATAAATCATAATATTCGTGATTGAAGTCATATTAGTTTGTAGCCCAAACGGTTCGGATGCTACAGACAAAAGTTGGCACATCGACGGTACCTACTTCAGAAGAGTCCGTCGGGGCTAGTAGGGGGTCGTAGACCAAAACGGAGAACACCATCATGTTCGTGCCAGTCTCATCTTTCCATAGAGTGGTATATTAGTTAGTAGGCCAAACCGTTCGGACGCTACAGACGTTTTCGTGACAAGTTCAATTTTCAGGACATCTCCTGGTCTGACAAACAGCGCTGTAGCTCTGCCACTTTCCACCACAGATGCGGAAGACCGACAGGCGGATGCAGTGGATTGAGACCCAGCCTATACAAAAAAAATATCTCTATCTTAAACAGATAGATTTTGATAGGGATTAGTTTGATGCCCAGTGAAATTGTGAAAATTATTATAAACGCCCTTTTAGAGTAAGAGCAGTTTGAAAAAAGACTGCCTGAAATATCAAGCTATCTTGGTGGGATGGAGTTTTGGCCTGGATGGTGACGTCACCAGGCGGTAAATTAGTTAATACACCAATAAGAAAGAGAGTTCCAAACATCTCGGCCAATAACAGCTAGTCTTACATTTTCACCTCCTCACTCAGACCACTCCCAGACAGTCCTATACCAATTATTGCTTGAGAAATTGCTCTTTGCTAAGAAGCTATTTTTGTTTATTTTTGAACATTTTAATTTAAAACAATGACAGGTAATTGTTACCCAGAAATGGTTTGATATGGAGATAAAAACGGCTTCATAGTATCCAAACCCTGCACACCTGGCACTGCAGGCAGGCTAAAGCAAATGTTCAAATTTGAAATACTATTTGAACCCAGGTCAGCTCTCACTTGATCTCTCTGACCTGCTGAGTGCTGTGGTGGTTCTGGGGCGGCGTGGAAGATCGGGGGTCGTTGTCGGTCTTCCTCAGTGAGAAACCCCTAATGGTAGACGACGACACTGCAGAACGAGAGAGAAAAAACACAGGATTTGGTTCCACTAGCTACTAATGCTCCTTATAGTTCATATTAACATTAAACATTAGTGATTCATTTTCAAGTACCATTCAAGACACCCAAGGACAGTACATGGCAAGCAAAACGGAAACTTAAGTCACTCAGCAAAATTATATAAGAGAAAGAAAGAAGGAAATGAAAGGGTGGATCTGCTTGGGCTCCTTCTGTTGTTAGCTTCCATTTGGGTTCTACAGGGAATTACAGGGATGGTTGTATGTGTGTGTCATCAGTGCAGCTGCTACACACCTCTGCTAGCCATCTCAGTCTTGGTTGAGTGACGGTTCTGACTCCTGGCCCCTGATTACATCGTAGTCAAGTCCCAGCTTCCATCCTGCTCCTCCCCCGCTCTCCTCTTCTTCTTTGGCTGAACATGTCATCCTCCAGCCAATCGTCTATCAGATATTCATCCTCAGGAACAAGCGCTGGCCTGCTATTGGACAACACCGGAACTGGTTCTGGGAGGCGGGTCTTGGCACTGTTGTACTCCTTCTTCCCGAAGACAGAGAGGGCTGCAGCTTATCTCGCTTCAAGAACAGAAGAGCTTGTTTCCTGACTGGGGGCACTTCCTGTGGAGTGAGGGCTGCTGGGAAACGTAGGCGTGGGCAGACAGCCCGCAGAGGGCTGACGGAGCTTTCCAAGTCACTGTGGTCAGAGGAGCTGCTTTCATCCTGAGGAAGACAAACAGACAGAAAGAGACAGACAGATTATTTGTCAATAGGTACAGTGCCTCACTTCTAAAACTGTCTCACAACAAGTGACTCTTGATGACTTCAACAAGGAATAAAACACCTCCAGACCTGCTGCGCTTGTCTTAGTACATACTGACAGATTCTATTACAGTCTGAAAGTGTTGGGTCATTGAGAATTGGTTTGATTTTAAACCAATTATATTAATCTCATTCCAAATGTTTTAATTAATCTAGTACCCCAAAGATGATGGAGGCCTCTGTCCCTCTGTGTCTGTGGCGTTGTGGGGGCTGCACTGTGCCATTAGTGCCTCCGTGTGGGGTTCGGTGGTACTGCGATCTCCTGGGGGCTCCTGGTTCTGGGCTGGCCGTTGGTGGATAAATAGCGCCCTCCGATGGGGATCAGAGGCTCTGAGTTCTCTGTATCAAAGAGCTGACTTTCCTGAAGAGCATCGAAGGGCACGGGAGCAGCAGGGACTGTAGAACAGAGAGTGTAGAAAAATTAACTTCACGGTGGAATAGTTGACATCCTTACAGCAACAGACATTTTGTGGGAGATGCATTATTTTCTGGAAAGTAAGCTGATTAAAGGCCTCACAAACGGTGTGTGAGTGAGATGATGAATCCACATGTACTAGGTATCAACATCAGTAAAACTAAATGACACATTGAATATTCAGCAGGGTTGAGGTTAATTCCATTTTAATTTCAGTCAATTCAGGAAGTACAATGAAATTCCAATTCCAATTCTCTTCAATGCTTTTCAATGTGGAGAATTTGGTTTACTTTCTGAATTGACTGGGATTTAAATGGATTTGACCCCAAACCTGATATACAGACCTCATATATTCCACCCAGTTTCATTATATACACACCACTCTTCACTGTCCTAGTCTTCTTGTGTTGTAGGCCTACACTGAGCAGAAGTATGTTAATTAAGTAGCTCTCTGTAGCAATGGAGGTCCGTCCATCTGTAGTAAGCGCAACACAGGGTGCATTGGCCAATTAATTGATAACTCCAGCTATGGCTTGCTTATATAGCGCAGGTACTAACTACCTGTTTGCTGAAATGGGTGAGAGAGGGAAGTTCGTAACGTGGCTTGAGCACGTGCTGAAACCCCCTATTCACAACCAGCGAGAATGGGCACATATCCGAAGCTATAAACACTCAGTGGCGATTTTAGCATGTCAATCTTGGTGGGGCAAACAAACAAAACAATGTTGGGGATGCATGCCAGCAAAGCCACTACACAACACATTAATTGTACTATAATGGTGACAACCTGTGCCCACAAACTGTTAGGGCCTACATAAAGCTGTTCCAACACCTTACCACTGCTACACCTGGCTATCAGCGGAGCCTTGTCTGGTAGAGAAACAGTTCATTCAGCCTCATTTACTGCCTTTAAAAAAACATAGCAGATATGGCTGACTTGCTTAAACAAATGTGGTTTCTACTGACAATTGAGATGTGGCGTAAGGGGACGACAAGCGGATAAGAGGCAATCCGTAATTTAGATTAAGACATTAATGAGCGAGCTAGGACGGACATAGTCAATATAACTATTTGTTCAGCACTCGTGAAATGCACAGCGACAGAATTCAGAACATGGGCCATTCTTACAGTGTTCTCCCTGTACACAAGTCAGAACCGTAGGACAAATAAAGGGGGCATATAAGCAGACAATGAAAGCTCTTACAATAGTTTATGATTACATTTCTCTAAAACAGGTTATAGGCTACATGTGCACCACCAAGTCAGAACAGTAGGCGAAATTAAGAGGGGAAAATAGACCAAATGATTTGGGTGAGGCACATGGGCTACTAACAGCTTACTACACAACATACACTTAGTATTACTTTCTTAGCTACAGTATACATAGCTCCCTGACATATTACATCATTTTTGGACTCACCTTGTTGTGCTGTGCTCACTTGAACAGGAAGGTGGCGTGGCGGTCCTTTGTGGACAAACTTTGGCATCAAAGTCTGGCATTCTCTGGATTTATGGTGCTTTCAAGACAATTGGGAACTCTGAAAAAAACAAGGTCGAATCATGATGACGTCAGTGATCTTCAGGTCATAGCTCTAGAAAGAAGCCCGAGTTCTGGATTTACAATTCCCAGTTGGATGACCGTTCAAAACGTATTTTCCCAGTCTGAGCTTGTTTTTTCCCCCAGAGTTCCCAGTTGTCTTGAACTCCCTGAAGTTCCGAGTTAACAGTTGTTTTGAGCGCGGCACAAATCATGCTTCATTGACAGCATGGCCAATGTTGAATGTTTATAATTTTAAACTTGGAAAAGAGACCCTTAATCCCAGACTTGGACCACACACCCACGCCACTGAATAGCAGGCTAGTGATTGCTTTGCAATGCTCGCAGTTAGATTCCTTCCAAACCACTCATTGTTGAATTTACAATTTCCAACCTGTTGTGTAATGTTTATGTCCAATGACCGATGAGCACCGATACGTTTTATCTATAATTTCTCTTCATTATTTCTCTTCATATGACAATGATTAAAAATGATTTGCCAGTAGATTTGACTGGATTCATGATGATGACTCCTTGCTAAGGTTTTGAAAGTATGATGTTGACATGATCAGTCCAATCAAAGCTACTGTAGATATAACGTGATTTGACGTCATTTTATCTTTGGCCAATGACCTTGAGCCTTCTTGGATGGGCACTTCTATTGTAACTCTATGGCAGCACCCAAGGGGCTTCAATGTTCGAGCTCTACCCTTAGACTTGCCAGTGATGTAGTGTCCCCATGAGTGACAGAACACTGAGCCAATCACAGCACAACTAGAGAACATTACCAACCCCTACGCTCCGTATTTTCCGCTGGCTGCCCCACCACCACAGAAAGCACTGAGCTAGGCTGAAACACCTGCATTTTGGAGCTGCCTTACTCAAGAAAGCAAAAAAGAGACCATGTTTGTATGCGGCTTTATTAACTCAATGATTGTTTTGTTTACTTTTCTTTTTTTACAAACTGATATGAAACACGCATTAGTGCCAAAATAATATGCAAAACAGGCAAGCCCAATTTCTTTATTATTATTATTCGTTTTGGTAAAAATGTGGGGCTCAAAACAGGTCACCTGCCCTGAATGACGGTTCGCCACTGCCTGGTTTATACCCTCAAACCATAACGCTGCTGAATAGCCACCACTAGTCAGCTACCTGCTCCCCCCTACTCTCCTGCTCACTACTGCCCCCTCACTGTGAGGAGGACTCCTTGAGTTCTCACACCCTTAAAGACTGGTATCGCTTGGATTCCAATGCGTACACTAGAGATGATTTACATTCATTGGTCCTCATATTTGAGGCATGTTTTGGTGACACAGGTTGCAGAGGGATCTCAGCATTCATATTTTGTATGCATTATGTAGATATACTTATTTCAGTGTGTGTTTATTAATGTGCATTGTCTATGTTTTTGTAAGTATTCAATGGAAATCCAAAAAAATTAAGTGAACATAATTCTCATTATATATGGACTGTTATTGCCATGGTACTTCTTTCCATTCAAAGTCCCAACATTTGCTGACTGATTGAAGAAATTATTAAATCCCTCCATTCTGTCATGTTCTCAAAAGCAGATATAAACATTACACTACATAAACCTAAGTATTTATTATTTGAGTCTCCCCCAAACAGCAACCCTTCCCAGTTGGCTTTACAGCATTGTTGTATTTTATTTTACCAATAGACATGTTCATTGTTTAGGAACTCAGTTGGGGTCTTACTCACACCCGTCGCTATGGGCGGGCCATAGGGGGCCGGGCCCGCCCCCAAAAATGCTTGTGCCCCCCCCACTTGAGGGAATGTATTATTAAATATACCTACTGTAGGCTAATAATAATTGTGCCCTGCCCTCCCATGCATTTCATATGCCCCCCTTAAGACTGAGGTCTGGCGACGGGTCTGGTCTTACTGTTGAGAGTTAGAAAAGTAGAACACTTAAGGTGTATCTTTTGGTGACACAGGCTGCAGAGGGATCTCCATATGAATTATATACTTTGTATGCATTATGTAGATATACACTATCTATATACAGTGCATTCGGAAAGTATTCAGACCCCTTGAATTTTCCACATTTTGTTACATTACAGCCTTATTCTAAAATGGATCAAATAAAATCATTAATCTACCCATAATGACTAAGCGAAAACAGGTTTTTAGAAATGTTTGCACATATATAAAAATAAAAAACTGAAATACCTTATTTACATGAGTATTCAGACCCTTTGCTATGAGAATCGAAATTGAGCTCAGGTGCATCCAGTTTCCATTGATCATCCTCGAGATGTTTCTACAACTTGATTGGAGTTCACCTGTGGTAAATTCAATTGATTGATGATTTGGAAAGGCACACACCTGTCTATATAAGGTCCCACAGTTGACAGTGGATGTCAGAGCAAAAACCAAGCCATGAGGTCGATGGACAACGACCCTAAGCACACAGCCAAGACAATGCAGGAGTGGCTTCGGGACAAGTCTCTGAATGTCCTTGAGTGGCACAGCCAGAGGCCGGACTTGAACCCGATCGAACATCTCTGAAGAGACCTGAAGATAGCTGTGCAGCAACGCTCCCCATCTAACCTGACAGAGCTTGAGAGGATATGCAGAGAAGAATGGGAGAAGCATTTATTTGGGCAGCAATCTGAGGTGCAGTTAACTCTAATGAACTTATCCAAGTTCTTGAAATTTTCCAGATTGACTGACCTTCATGTCTTAAAGTAATGATGGACTGTCGTTTCTCTTTGCTTATTTGATCTGTTCTTGCCATAATATGGACTTGGTCTTTTACCAAATAGGGCTATCTTCTGTATAACCCCCCACCTTGTCACAACACAACTGATTGGCTCAAACGCATTAAGAAGGAAATAAATTCCACAAATGTACTTTTAACAAGGCACACCTGTTCATTGAAATGCATTCATTTACATTACATTTACATTTACGTCATTTAGCAGACACTCTTATCCAGAGCGACTTACAAATAGGTGCATTCACCTTATAGCCAGTGGGATAACTACTTTACAATGTTTGTTTTTTTTGGAGTAAAGGGGGGGTGGGGGTAGAAGGATTACTTTATCCTATCCCAGGTATTCCTTAAAGAGGTGGGGTTTCAAATGTCTCCGGAAGGTGGTGAGTGACTCCGCTGTCCTGGCGTCGTGAGGGAGCTTGTTCCACCATTGGGGTGCCAGAGCAGCGAACAGTTTTGACTGGGCTGAGCGGGAACTATGCTTCCGCAGAGGTAGAGGAGCCAGCAGGCCAGAGGTGGATGAACGCAGTGCCCTCGTTTGGGTGTAGGGACTGATCAGAGCCTGAAGGTACGGAGGTGCCGTTCCCCTCACTGCTCCATAGGCAAGCACCATGGTCTTGTAGCAGATGCGAGCTTCAACTGGAAGCCAGTGGAGTGTGCGGAGGAGCGGGGTGACGTGAGAGAACTTGGGAAGGTTGAACACCAGACGGGCTGCGGCATTCTGGATGAGTTGTAGGGGTTTAATGGCACAGGCAGGGAGCCCAGCCAACAGCGAGTTGCAGTAATCCAGACGGGAGATGACAAGTGCCTGGATTAGGACCTGTGTCGCTTCCTGTGTAAGGCAGGGTCGTACTCTCCGAATGTTGTAGAGCATGAACCTACAGGATCTGGTCACCGCCTTGATGTTAGCGGAGAACGACAGGGTGTTGTCCAGGGTCACGCCAAGGCTCTTCGCACTCTGGGAGGAGGAGGACACAACGGAGTTGTCAACCGTGATGGCGAGATCATGGAACGGGCAGTCCTTCCCCGGGAGGAAGAGCAGCTCCGTCTTGCCGAGGTTCAGCTTGAGGTGGTGATCCGTCATCCATACTGATATGTCTGCCAGACATGCAGAGATGCGATTCGCCACCTGGTTATCAGAAGGGGGTAACCAGGTGGCAGGCCAGGTGCTTGCAGGCTGACCTCAGTCGTCAGGTGAACAGTGTTTCCTCAGGTGACTACCTCAGGAAGCTGGTTGAGAGAATGCTAAGAGCGTGCAAAGCTGTCAGCAAGGCAAAGGGTGGCTACTTTGAAGAATCTCAAATATATTTTGATTTGTTTAACACTTTTTTTTGTTACATGATTCCATGTGTAATTTCATAGTTTTGAGGTCTTCACTTTTATTCTACAATGTAGAAAATAGTAAAAATAAAGAAATCCTTGAATGTCCTAACTTTTGACTGGTAGTATATGTAGTGCGGCAGATAGCCTAGCGGTTAGCGCGTTTAACCAGTAACCGAAAGGTCACTGGTTCGAATACCCCAGCCAGCAAAGTGAAAAATCTGTCGATGTGAACCACACTCCCCCCCCGACTTCTGTGAATTGGCTCAGACTGGACCCGCTGTAAACAAACGGCGGCAACCGGCGTGGCTTTCAGTTTGGTTACTAGTGATGGGAAGTTTGGCTCTGTTTACCAACTCTGATCTTTTCGACTTGTTCAGTCAAGAGAACGAATCTTTCAACCCATTTCGTTCATTTGAGTCAGCAATGCCCAGAGCACACAGGAGGAACACACACAATGCTGATTGCCCACGCTACATCAGTCCGCTAATACAGGTCTAGTAAAGGTCTAGTACACTACCTTTGAGTCATATCTTACCCAAAGTAACTTACAAGCGCAATTATGGTTAAGTACCTTGCTCAAAGGCACATTAACAGATTTTTCACCTAGTCAGCTTGGGAATTCGAACCAGCGACCTTTCGGTTACCAACCCAATGCTCTTAACCGCTAGGCTATCTGCCGCCCAACTACTATTGTGAAAACATTTAAATCTATACTGAACAAAAATATAAATGCAACATGTAAACTTTAAAGTGTTTGTCACATGTTTCATGAGCTGAAATAAAAGATCCCAGACATTTTGCATTCGCACAAAAAGCTTATTTCTCTAAAATGTTTTGTACAAATTTGTTCACATCCCTGTTAGAGAGCATTTCTCCTTTGCCAATATAATCCATCCTTCTAACAGTTGTGGCATATCATAAAGCTGATTAAAAAGCATGATCATTATACAGGTGCACCTCGTGCTGGGGGCAAACAGCTACTATAAAATGTGCTGACTGCAGGAACATCCACCAGAGCTGTTGCCAGCGAATGTAATGTTCCTTTCCCTACGATAAGCCTCCTCTAACATTGTTTTAGAGAATTTAGCAGTGCGTCCAACCGGCCTCACAACCACAAACCATGTGTATCCATGCCAGCCCAGGACCTCCACATCCAGCTTCTTCACCTGCGGGATCGTCTGAGACCAGCCACCCGGACAGCTGATAAAACTGATGAGTATTTATTTTTGTAATAAAGCCTATTTGTGGGGAAAAACGTATTCTGATTGGCTGGGCCTGGCTCCTCAGTGGCTGTGCCTATGCCCTCTTAGGCCCACCCATGGCTGCACCCCTGCCCAGTCATCTGAAATCCATTGATTAGGGCCTAAATAATTTTTCAATTGACTGATTTCCTGCTATGAACTAACTCAGTAAAACTTTTTTAATTGTTGCGTTTATATTTTGGTTCGGTATATTATTATTTTTTCAGATTTTTCTGGTAGCTGCAGCACCCCTACATGCTGCATCTATGGCAGAGGCAGTGTTTGTTTTGGTTCTACAAAGCTGTTGTGTCCATCATAACGTTAAACACTCAATTAATTGCAGTCATTCTTGCACCATGCGATCAATTGTCAGTTCTAAACATGTTTTTTTCTTCTCTATGCTCATTATCTATTTCCCTGCGCGCATATGATAGACAGTTGGTTGTCGGACCACGTCTCTGGAGCCGCTGAGTCGGAAGAGCGTGCATTAAGCCCTAGCAGGACAAACGAACGATTAAAATGAACGAGTCACTCAGAAAAACGAATCATGACTGTTGAGTCACTAAAAAGCGTCGTTCAAAAATAACGAATCGTTCGCGAAGTGCACATAATTATCAGACAGATAATGGAATTAACCCAGCAGACGACCTCCCACACAAACAAGGTAATTATCACATGCCTTATCTGTGTCTTGTTTTGTAGCCTTTTTAGTAAATCTCACCTAAGTTGGAACGTCTGCGTCAGATGGGGTTCAACTCATGGCAGGCAGGCAACTCTCGCTCGCTCCCTTCCTCTTCAACCAACCAGAAGCTGCCGGGTCATTCTTAGTTTGCGGTCCCTTTAAAACAAATAAACGTCACCCTGTTAGTTTGTTGTAATTCTCCGTTAAATAAAACAACCCCTTTCTACAAGGACACCACATTCAGGAAGTGTCATAATTTCTTTGGTGTGAAAACAATGGTTCAAAGCTTAATAAATATAATCACTCAGTTGTATCTACTTTTCCATGTTTCATGTTGTTAGTCTGTATGTCCCACCATGGCCTGTCCTTGCCTTTCTGCCGCCATATGCGAGACCAGAAAATGGTGCCCCCAGCTAAACTAGAATAGTCCCAGTCTAAAATACATATTTTCCAGATGTTGAAGTTAGGTTCCATTTAGGTTCTGAATGAAAGGTGAAAAGCTATTTTCCATATGTTTAAAATACATATTTTCCAGAACGGTGATAAGGCATCTTTTCCTGACATAATTTTATTTATTTATTAGGGTCTCCCGATTGGCACAGCGGTCTAAGGCAGTGCTAGAGGCGTCATTACAGACCCTGGTTTGATCCTGGGCTGTATCACAACCGGCCGTGATTGGGAGTCCCATAGGGCAGCGCATAATTGGTCCAGCTTCGTGAGGGTTTGGCCGGGGGTGCTTTACTTGGCTCATTGCACTCTAGCGACTCCTTGTGGCAGGCCAGGTGCCTGCAGGCTGACCACAGTCGTCAGGTGAACAGTGTTTCCTCCGACACATTGGTGTGGCTGGTGGGCGGGTGTTAAGAAGCGCGGTATCGCAGGTCATGTTTTGGAGGATGCATGACTTGACCTTTGCCTCCCGAGCCCGTTGGGGAGTTGCAGCGATGAGATAAGATTGAAATTGGGTAGAAAAAGGGGGTGAAATACAGAAAATAAATTTACAGTGAGGGGAAAAAAGTATTTGATCCCCTGCTGATTTCGTACGTTTGCCCACTGACAAAGAAATGATCAGTCTATAATTTTAATGGTAGGTTTATTTGAACAGTGAGAGACAGAATAACAACCAAAAAATCCAGAAAAACGCATGTCAAAAATGTTATAAATTGATTTGCATTTTAATGAGGGAAATAAGTATTTGACCCCTCTGCAAAACATGACTTAGTACTTGGTGGCAAAACCTTTGTTGGGAATCACAGAGGTCAGACGTTTCTTGTAGTTGGCCACCAGGTTTGCACACATCTCATGAAGGATTTTATCCCACTCCTCTTTACAGATCTTCTCCAAGTCATTAAGGTTTCGAGACTGACGTTTGGCAACTCGAAACTTCAGCTCCCTCCACAGATATTCTATGGGATTAAGGTCTGTAGACTGGCTAGGCCACTCCAGGACCTTAATGTGCTTCTTCTTGAGCCACTCCTTTGTTGCCTTGGCCGTGTGTTTTGGATCATTGTCATGCTGGAATACCCATCCATGACTCATTTTCAATGCCCTGACTGAGGAAAGGAGGTTCTCACCCAAGATTTGACGGTACATGGCCCCGTCCATCGTCCCTTTGATGCGGTGAAGTTGTCCTGTCCCCTTAGCAGAAAAACACCCCCAAAGCATAATGTTTCCACCTCCATGTTTCACGATGGGGATGGTGTTCTTGGGGTCATAGGCAGCATTCCTCCTCCTCCAAACACGGCGAGTTGAGTTGATGCCAATGAGCTCAGTTCACTCAGTTCTCCTCTGAATCATTAAGATGTTCATTGGCAAAATTTAGACAGGCATGTATATGTGCTTTCTTGAGCAGGGGGACCTTGCGGGCGCTGCAGTATTTCAGTCCTTCGTAGTGTGTTACCAATTGTTTTCTTGGTGACTATGGTCCCAGCTGCCTTGAGATCATAGACAAGATCCTCCCGTGTAGTTCTGTGCTGATTCCTCACCGTTCTCATGATCATTACAACTCCACGAGGTGAGATCTTGCATGGAGCCCCAGGCTGAGTGAGATTGACAGTTATTTTGTATTTCTTCCATTGCGAATAATCGCACCAACTGTTGTCACCTTCTCACCATGCTGCTTGGCGATGGTCTTGTAGCCCATTCCAGCCTTGTGTAGGTCTACAATCTCGTCCCTGACTTCCTTGGAGAGCTCTTTGGTCTTGGCCATGGTGGAGAGTTTGGAATCTGATTGATTGATTGCTTCTGTGGACAGGTGTCTTTTATACAGGTAACAAGCTGAGATTAGGAGCACTCCCTTTAAGAGTGTGCTCCTAATCTCAGCTACTAAGTTCCAAGATAGCGTAGCAGTGCGGTCGTGTTCTCTTGTGTGTCCATGTAAATAGCCTGCTTTTTGTATAATTTTTTTTGTATTTCACGTATATATTTCCCTATCACACTTTTCATCCTTCTACTAAATATACTTTCCTGCAACCCGCCTCACTCAATGTGGAACGGATTCTATTATTTACTCACCTTTATCTAAAATCTCCAATTGAAACTAGCCAGACAGCTAACTAGCTAACTAGCTACTTGCTATTAGCCACCGTCAGCGGTTTTCACCCAGAACATCGGATTTTCTGCCGGAATAACTGAATCACTGGACCTTAACACCGGATCTAGCTTGCCGCAACCAAATGGATGTCGCTGTAGGCTAATCACCACTGCCCCCGTAGCACCAGTTAGCCTTGAGCCTTCAGCTAGCCCCGGCTATCTACCTCTCTGTCTACCGGACAGGAGTAGCCAGCTAACCAGCTAACTAGCTACTTGCTATTAGCCACCGTTAGCGTCTTTTTCTCCACTGTCCGTGGCCTGCACTACCTACCAGCCAGCTCTAGTCTAGACTATTATCGGCCAGTCTGCACTGTCTGCACAGAGCGAGTTATCGACCCAGAACCTATCAGATTTTCTGCCGGAATCACTGAATCACTGGACCTTTAGCACTGGATAATCGCAACTAGCTAGCTGCAACCATATGAACGTTGTTGTTGGCTAATCAGCCTTGAGCTAGCCTTGAGTCAAGCACATCTCCCGGCTATCTACCTCTCTGTCAACCGGAAGGGACCTCCTAGAGTCGACACGGAGCCCTGCCGATCCATCACGACTGGTCTGCCGACGTAATCATCTGTGGTTTCAACAGGCTTCCCGTTGCGACGACCACAAAGATCCATCTGCTAGCCCCGGCCCACTAGCACACGCAAACTACAACCGTGCTTCCTGCTCGCTGTGCTGAAGCACCAATTTGAACTGCTCTCGGACTCACATATTGCTGTTCACTGGACCTTATGATCACTCAGCTGCACAGCTGATGCCTGCTGGACTGTTCCTTTACACGGTACCCTGTCCTGTTTATTCTGTTTAGCCTCAGCCCAAACTTTATCGCCATTACCAGTTGTTGTCTTAGCTCTCTCTAATAATACCTGTGATTTCTTTATGCCTCTCTCCCATGTCAATATGCCTTGCCTATTGCTGTTCCAGTTAGTTCTTATTATACAATTTCACTGTAGAACCCCAAGTCCCTCTCAAACTGCCTCAAATAGTTCCTTTGTTCCACCCCCCCATACACGCCGAGACCGGCTCAATCGGTGCCTCCAGTGATGCTATCTCTTTCATTGTTACCCAACGCTTAGGTTTACCTCCACTGTACTCATATCCTTCCATATCCTTGTCTGTACATAATGCCTGAATCTTTTCTAAAACGCCCGGAAATCTGCCCCCTTTTTTCTCTGTACCCAACGCACTAGAAGACCAGTTCTTAAAGCCTTTAGCCGTATCCTTATTCTAGTCCTCCTCTGTTCCTCTGGTGATGTAGAGGCTAACCCAGGCCCTGCAGCCCCCAGTATCACTCCTACTCCCCAGGAGCTATCATTGGTTGACTTCTGTAACCGTAAAAGCCTTGGTTTTCTGCACGTTAACATCAGAAGTCTACTTCCTAAGTTTGAGTTATTCACTGTGTTAGCACACTCCGCCAACCCTGATGTTCTAGCAGTGTCTGAATCCTGGCTTAGGAAGGCCACCAAAAATTCTGAAATGTCCATCCCCAACTACAACATTTTCCGTCTAGATAGAACTGCCAAAAGGGGTGGAGTTGCAATCTACTGTAGAGAGAGCCTGCAGAGCTCTATCATACTATCCAGGTCTGTGCCCAAACAGTTTGAGCTTCTACTTCTAAAAATCCACCTTTCCAGAAATGTCTCTCACTGTTGCCGCTTGCTACAGCCCCCCCTCAGCCCCCAGCTGTGCCCTGAATACCATATGTGAATTGATTGCCCCCCATTTATCCTCAGAGTTCGTACTGCTTGGTGACCTAAATTGGGATATGCTTAACACACCAGCCATCTTACAATCCAAACTAGATGCCCTCAATATCACAGAAATTATCAACGAACCTACCAGGTACAACCCTAAATCCGTAAACATTGGTACCCTCATAGATATCATCCTGACTAACTTACCCTCTAAATACACCTCCGCTGTCTTCAACCAGGATCTCAGCGATCACTGCCTTATTGCCTGCATCCGTAACGGGTCCGCGGTCAAACGACCACCCCTCATCACTGTCAAACACTCCCTAAAACACTTTAGCGAGCAGGCCTTCCTAATTGACCTGGCCCAGGTATCCTGGATGGATATACAGTGGGGAAAAAAAGTATTTAGTCAGCCACCAATTGTGCAAGTTCTCCCACTTAAAAAGATGAGAGAGGCCTGTAATTTTCATCATAGGTACACGTCAACTATGACAGACAAAATTAGATTTTTTTTCTCCAGAAAATCACATTGTAGGATTTTTTATGAATTTATTTGCAAATTATGGTGGAAAATAAGTATTTGGTCAATAACAAAAGTTTCTCAATACTTTGTCATATACCCTTTGTTGGCAATGACACAGGTGAAACGTTTTCTGTAAGTCTTCACAAGGTTTTCACACACTGTTGCTGGTATTTTGGCCCATTCCTCCATGCAGATCTCCTCTAGAGCAGTGATGTTTTGGGGCTGTCGCTGGGCAACACGGACTTTCAACTTCCTCCAAAGATATTCTATGGGGTTGAGATCTCGAGACTGGCTAGGCCACTCCAGGACCTTGAAATGCTTCTTACGAAGCCACTCCTTCGTTGCCCGGGCGGTGTGTTTGGGATCATTGTCATGCTGAAAGACCCAGCCACGTTTCATCTTCAATGCCCTTGCTGATGGAAGGAGGTTTTCACTCAAAATCTCACGATACATGGCCCCATTAATTCTTTCCTTTACACGGATCAGTCGTCCTGGTCCCTTTGCAGAAAAACAGCCCCAAAGCATGATGTTTCCACCCCCATGCTTCACAGTAGGTATGGTGTTCTTTGGATGCAACTCAGCATTCTTTGTCCTCCAAACACGGCGAAGTTGAGTTTTTACCAAAAAGTTATATTTTGGTTTCATCTGACCATATGACATTCTCCCAATCCTCTTCTGGATCATCCAAATGCACTCTAGCAAACTTCAGACGGGCCTGGACATGTACTGGCTTAAGCAGGGGGACACGTCTGGCACTGCAGGATTTGAGTCCCTGGCGGCGTAGTGTGTTACTGATGGTAGGCTTTGTTACTTTGGTCCCAGCTCTCTGCAGGTCATTCACTAGGTCCCCCCATGTGGTTCTGGGATTTTTTCTCACCGTTCTTGTGATCATTTTGACCCCTCGGGGTGAGATCTTGCGTGGAGCCCCAGATCGAGGGAGATTATCAGTGGTCTTGTATGTCTTCCATTTCCTAATAATTGCTCCCACAGTTGATTTCTTCAAACCAAGCTGCTTACCTATTGCAGATTCAGTCTTCCCAGCCTGGTGCAGGTCTACAATTTTGTTTCTGGTGTCCTTTGACAGCTCTTTGGTCTTGGCCATAGTGGAGTTTGGAGTGTGACTGTTTGAGGTTGTGGACAGGTGTATTTTATACTGATAACAAGTTCAAACAGGTGCCATTAATACAGGTAACGAGTGGAGGACAGAGGAGCCTCTTAAAGAAGAAGTTACAGGTCTGTGAGAGCCAGAAATCTTGCTTGTTTGTAGGTGACCAAATACTTATTTTCCACCATAATTTGCAAATAAATTCATAAAAAATCCTACAATGTGATTTTCTGGATTTTTTTTCCTCAATTTGTCTGTCATAGTTGACGTGTACCTATGATGAAAATTACAGGCCTCTCTCATCTTTTTAAGTGGGAGAACTTGCACAATTGGTGGCTGACTAAATACTTTTTTCCCCCACTGTAGATCTCATTCCGTCAGTAGAGGATGCCTGGTTGTTCTTTAAAAGTAATTTCCTCTCAATCTTAAATAAACATGCCCCATTCAAAAAATACAGAACTAAGAACAGATATAGCTCTGGTTCTCCTCAGACTTGACTGCCCTTGACCAGCACAAAAACATCCTGTGGCGTACTGCATTAGCATCAAATAGCCCCCTCGATATGCAACTTTTCAGGGAAGCCAGGAACCAATATACACAAGCAGTTAGGTAAGCAAAGGCTAACTTTTTCAAACAGAAATGTGCATCCTGTAGCACTAACTCCAAAAAGTTTTGGGACACTGTAAAGTCCATGGAGAATAAGAGCACCTCCTCCTAGCTGCCCACTGCACTGAGGCTAGGAAACACTATCACCACCGATAAATCTACAATAATCGAGAATTTCAACAAGCATTTTGCTACGGCTGGCCATGCTTTCCAACTGGATACCACTACCCCGGCCACCAGCTCTGCACCCTCCGCTGCAACTTGCCCATGCCCCCCCCCACTTCTCCTTCACACAAATTCAGACAGCTGATGTTCTGAAAAAGCTGCAAAATCTGGACCCCTATAAATCATCTGGGCTAGACAATCTGGACCCCTTCTTTCTAAAACTAGCCGCCGAAATGTTCACAACCCCTATTACTAGCCTGTTCAACCTCTCTTTCGTAACGTCTGAGATCCTCAGAGATTGGAAAGCTGCCGCGGTCAGCCCCCTCTTCAAAGGGGGTGACACTCTAGATCCAAACTGTTACAGACCTATATCCATCCTGCCCTTCGAAAGTTTTTGAAAGCCAAGTTAACAAACAGATCACCGACCATTTCGAATCCCACGTACCTTCTCCGCAATGCAATCCGGTTTCCGAGCTGGTCATGGGTGCACCTCAGCCACGCTCAAGGTCCTAAACGATATTATAACCGCGATCGATAATAGACAGTACTGTGCAGCCGTCTTCATCGACCTGGCCAAGGCTTTCGACTCTGTCAACCACCACATTCTTATTGGCAGATGTGATGTCACGAGAGGCTACACAGCTTTCAGCGGGATTGCTCAAGTAGTGCAAGGAGACAAGGTTCAAACAAAACAAGGATTTTATTAAAGGTCTTGGGAAATTAACGAAAGTATAACACAATTCTGTTCTCTGGTGGCTCTTAAGGGTTAACAGTTCAGGGATGTCTCTTCCACATCCAAAATCATAACTCTCCCTCGCTCAAATAACTTTTCCCCAGCCTTACTGTATTCCACGTTGCAGCTAGTGGCCAACCCAGCAAAACGTCCTTCCAAAATCCCACACGTATTTCCACAGGTGCATATATCCAAAGGTGAGTATTTCCCAAAGGTAAGTATCTCCAAATCCTTATATTCCTCATGGAAGTGGACGTGCAGCACTCTTGTCCTCCAGAGAGCCCAGCCTGGAGACCGTGTCTCTTCCCTTCAACAAACCTTCAGCTCATCAGCTCCTGATTGGTTTCAGCTGCGTGGGAAGATTGGCCATAGAGGGTTGGAGTTCCCGACCATACCAGCAGATGGAGCCATAGCTGTCTGGGTTTGCAGCCATCTCAGGGGGATGTAACGTCCCTCCAGGACACAGCCTCTCGTGACATCACACATCCCCTCCTCGGGACCGACGTCCTCGTCGGGGTAAAGGCAGCGAAGAAGGCATCACGCCGGGAGAGGGCGTCCGCATTGCCGTGGTGCTTGCCAGCCCTGTGGACAACAGAAAAGTTAAACGGTTGCAAGCTCAAAAACCATCTGGTTACTCTACTGTTTGATTCCTTGTTCTTGGCCATCCACTGCAGAGGGGCGTGATCAGATACCACCATGAAACGTCGGCCCAGGAGATAGAACCGAAGGGACTCCAGGGCCCAGACTACAGCCAGACATTCTTTCTCCACCGTTGAATAGTTCTTCTCTCTTGGAAGTAACTTTCTGCTTAGGTAGAGAATGGGATGTTCTTCACCGTCATGTGCCTGGGTGAGGACAGCACCCAGACCCACCTCCGAAGCATCCGCTTGGACAATGAATTCCTTCTTGAAGTCTGGTGCCACCAGGATCGGACTGGAGCAGAGTGCTCGCTTCAGGTTGAGGAAAGCCGCCTCCGCCGCAGGGTTCCACTTCACCATTCGTGAGTGGCGTTTGGTCGTCAGCTCCGTCAACGGTGCAGCTATGGTAGCAAAATCTGCAATAAAGCGTCTATAGTAGCCAGCGAGGCCCAAAAATGACCTTACTTGCTTCTTGTTGATGGGCTGCGGCCAGTCCTGTATGGCCCGCAGTTTGGCTTCCTGTGGTTTGACCAACCCCCGCCCAATGGTGTACCCCAGGTAGTTTGTCTCACTGAAGGCCACCTTGCACTTCTTCGGGTTTGCCGTGAGCCCTGCTTCCCTGAGCGAATCCAGCACCGCTTGTACCCGGGGTAGGTGGCTGGCCCAATCCTGACTTTGTATAACAACATCATCCAAATAAGCCGCTGCGTACCTCTTGTGGGGGCGCAAGGACTCGATCCATCAGGCGTTGGAACGTGGCAGGTGCCCCGTGGAGACCAAACGGAAGTCGGGTATACTGGTAGAGCCCCTCCGGGGTGGCAAAGGCTGTCTTCTCCTTGGACGCCGGGGTCAAGGGCACCTGCCAGTAGCCTTTTGTGAGATCAAGAGTGGTTAGGAAACGAGCATGCCCCAAGGAGTCTATTAAATCATCGACACGAGGCATTGGGTATGCATCAAATTCAGACACTTCATTCAACTTTCGATAGTCATTACAAAATCGTACTGAACCGTCTGGCTTGGGAACTAGTACGATGGGACTTGCCCAGGCACTGTGGGACTCTTCGATTACTCCCAACTCCCGCATCTTCCTTACCTCCTTCTGTATAACCACTTTACGAGCCTCTGGCACGCGGTACGGGCGCTGGTTTACCGTTCGGCCAGCCATGGTGCGGATCTCATGTTGGACCACCTCTGTGTGACCGGGAAGTGAGGAGAAGACATCCTGGTTCTGCTCCACGAGTTCCAGGGCCATCTGTCGTTGATGTGGGGACAGATTTGGGCCCAGCTGAACCTCTTCTCGCGCCGGTTCCTGGGTCTCTGTGGGGGGTAGAGAGCTGAACAGCGCCTCTCTGGCGTGCCACTTCTTTAAAAGGTTAACATGATAAATCTGCTCAGTTTTCCTTTTATCTGGTTGCCTCACCTTGTAGTTTACTTCTCCCATGCGTTCAATGACCTCATATGGTCCTTGCCAGGTTGCCAGGAATTTGCACTCAACGGTTGGCACCAGGACCAGCACTCTGTCCCCCGGCTTAAACTCCCTGGGTTGAGCAGATCTGTTGTAGGAGGCTTGCTGTTGCCGCTGACTGGCCTCCATGTGTTCCCGCATCATGGGATAGATGGCCTTCATTCTCTCCCTCATAGCCCCTACATGGTCGATCAGTGTCCGCTGTTGGCATGGCTGCTCCTCCCAGGCCTCCTTGGCGATGTCGAGCAGTCCTCTGGGTCTGTAGGAAAGCAAGAGCTCAAAGGGTGAAAACCCAGTAGAAGACTGAGGTACCTCTCTCACCGCAAATAATATGTATGGTAACAGCTGATCCCAGTTGCGCCCATCTTCCCCTACCGCTTCCCGCAGCATGGATTTTAGTGTTTTGTTAAAACGTTCGACTAGGCCATCTGTCTGGGGGTGGTAGACCGAGGTTCTCAGCTGTTTGATTTTCAGTAAAGCACAGAGTTCTTTCATCACCCTGGACATGAATGGAGTCCCTTGGTCCGTCAATATCTCTTTTGGGATTCCCAGACTAGTTGAGAGACGGAACAGCTCCTTGGCGATTTGTCTGGATGTAGCCTTCCTCAGCGGAATGGCCTCCGGGTACCGGGACGCATAGTCCAGAATGACCAGAATGTATTGATGTCCCCTGGCACTTTTCGGTAAGGGCCCGACTATGTCTAATCCAATCCTCTCAAAAGGAGTTTCGATAATGGGCAAGGGAATGAGCGGGTTTCTATATGTGGGCTTTGGCGCAACCTGCTGACACTCAGGGCAACTACGGCAGTAGTTCTCTATCTCTTTGTGTACTCCTGGCCAAAAGAAACGTTGCATGATTCTTTCCTTAGTCTTCTCTACCCCCAAGTGGGCCCCTAGCGGGTGTGTGTGGGCTAGGTTGAGTACTGTGGCCCGATAGGGCTGTGGCACGAGGAGCTGTTCATGCACTTCCTCATTTTTCTTGACTATCTGATATACTAACCCCCGGTTTACTGCGAAATGGGGGTAAGTAGGGGTTGTCTTATCACCTAACACTACACCTTCTAATACCTGCACATTTCTTAAGGCATTTGCAAGAGTAGGATCTTGTAATTGAGCCGTACCATACTGGCCTGTGAGAGGGGGAAGCTCTTGGGTGCCTGGGACGTCTTCTTCACTGGAGAACGGAGCACTTTCCTGGGCTGCGTTCTCTTCTCCCGTATCCGGACCAGTCTCGGTGTCGGTCTGGACACCTGCCATCCCTATCAGAGCCCGGGCGGGAGTGAGTAACTCGGCGGATTGCACCGGAGCCTTCCCAGGATGAGTCTTGCCTCTCCGTTTCCGAGGTACTCGGGTTATCCTCTCCTGAGACTCTCTCCAGAGTGGGTAAAAGGCTGGGCAGTCTCGTCCAATTAGGACAGGGACGGGGAGGGAATCAACCACCCCCGCCGTCGTGTGTATGGTTCCCCGTGTGCTGGTCATTGTAAGTTCAGTAATGGGGTATTCTCTGGTGTCCCCATGGACACAGGAAACTGGGAGGACTTTCCCCGGGGGTCAGACACGTTGGGCCCACCAAATCCTTACGCACCAGGGTGGCCCGGCTACCAGAATCCAGTAAGGCCTCCACATCATGGTGATTCACAGTTACCGGGCAGGTGGGGGGGTCGATCTGGGCCGCCATCTACGACTCCCAAGAGCGAGGCAACACGGTGTGTGGGTGCTGAGCTGGAGGACTCCGCAGTGGGCATAGGTTCATCGGCTGGTTTCCCACACTGCCAGGAGATATGTCCCATCTCCCCACACCGGTAACACTGTCGAGTTTCCCCCTCCTGGTGTACTCTTCTTGGACCCGCCTGGTTTCTGGCTCCCCCTGGAGCCGGGATAAGTCCTGACGTGCCTGGGTTCGAGACCTTGGGGTCCTTTGGACGGGTTCTTCCCATTTGTGGTGGGGCCGCCCTCCTGGGGTCTTTTCGGGAAGCATTCAGCATCTCCGCTGCGGCCTGGTACTTTTCCACAGCTTCCACGGTCAGATCAGCCGTGGTCAAGGCCTGTTGACTGATGAACCGTTTTGCCTCATAAGGCAGGGCGCGTAGGTAACGATCCACCACAACGGCCTCCACCACCGCCGCTGCTGTATTCCTCTGCGGATCCAGCCATTTCCCTTGCGATTCGGACAAGTTCATGCATCTGCGCCCGAGGAGGTTGGTCTGGTTGGAAGGTCCAGCTGTGAAAGCGCTGGGCCATACCAAACTTTGTGAGTCCATATCTGCTGAGGATCTCAGACTTCAGGGCATCATAGTCAGTAACCTGGTCCGGCCCAGGTCCCGGACAGCATTCAGCGCTTCCCCGGTTAGAAAGGGGGGCTAACAGACCAACCCACTGTTGCTTGGGCCAGGCTTCCCTAGTGGCCGTGGCCTCAAATGCATGCAGGTATGCCTCAATGTCATCGGTAGCTCCCATCTTAGATATAAAGTCACTTGCCTTTATTGGGCGGGTATTTTGGACCACCCTCTGTCTCTGCAACTGCAATTCCTCTGCCTTCAGAAGGTTGGCTTTCTTTTGCTCCTCCAAGAGAGCCACGGTTGCTTGCATCTGGGCATGCTGGCCAGCAACAAGGGCTTTCAATATGTCCTCCATTTCAGTCGGCGGGGAGCCTACGGCCAACTTGGAAAACTGGGTGATCAAACCTTCGGTATCCTCCTCTGCCATGCACTATTAACGCTTGAGCGTGCCCGTATTCTCCACCATCTGTGATGTCACGAGAGGCTACACAGCTTTCAGCGGGATTGCTCAAGTAGTGCAAGGAGACAAGGTTCAAACAAAACAAGGATTTTATTAAAGGTCTTGGGAAATTAACGAAAGTATAACACAATTCTGTTCTCTGGTGGCTCTTAAGGGTTAACAGTTCAGGGATGTCTCTTCCACATCCAAAATCATAACTCTCCCTCGCTCAAATAACTTTTCCCCAGCCTTACTGTATTCCACGTTGCAGCTAGTGGCCAACCCAGCAAAACGTCCTTCCAAAATCCCACACGTATTTCCACAGGTGCATATATCCAAAGGTGAGTATTTCCCAAAGGTAAGTATCTCCAAATCCTTATATTCCTCATGGAAGTGGACGTGCAGCACTCTTGTCCTCCAGAGAGCCCAGCCTGGAGACCGTGTCTCTTCCCTTCAACAAACCTTCAGCTCATCAGCTCCTGATTGGTTTCAGCTGCGTGGGAAGATTGGCCATAGAGGGTTGGAGTTCCCGACCATACCAGCAGATGGAGCCATAGCTGTCTGGGTTTGCAGCCATCTCAGGGGGATGTAACGTCCCTCCAGGACACAGCCTCTCGTGACATCACACAGACTAAATAGCTTTGGTTTCTGAGATGACTGCCTCGCCTGGTTCACCAACTACTTCTCAGATAGAGTTCAATGTGTCAAATCGGAGGGCCTGTTGTCTGGATCTATGGCAGTCTCTATGGGGGTGCCACAGGGTTCAATTCTTGGGCCGACTCTTTTGTCCGTGTATATCAATGATGTCGCTCTTGCTGCTGGTGACTCTCAGATCCACCTCTACGCAGACGACACCATTTTGTATACATCTGGCCCTTCATTGGACACTGTGTTAACAAACCTCCAAACGAGCTTCAATGCCATACAACATTCCTTCAGTAGCCTCCAACTGCTCTTAAACACTAGTAAAACTAAATGCATGCTCTTCAATCGAACGCTGCTGGCACCCGCCCACCCGACTAGAATCACTACTCTCGACGGGTCTGACCTAGAGTATTTTGACAACTACAAATACCTAGGTGTCTGGTTAGACTGTAAACTCTCCTTCCAGACTCACATTAAAAATCTCCAATCCAAAGTTACATCTAGAATCAGCTTCCTATTTCGCAACAAAGCCTCCTTCACTCATGCTGCCAAACATGCCCTCGTAAAACTGACTATTCTACCGATCCTTGACTTCGGCGATGTCATTTACAAAATAGCCTCCAACACTCTACTCAGCAAATTGGATGTAGTCTATCACATTGCCATCCGTTTTGTCACCAAAGCCCCATATACTACCCACCACTATGACCTGTACGCTCTTGTTGGCTGGTCCTCACTACATGTTCGTCGTCAAACCCACTGGCTCCAGGCCATCTATAAATCACTGCTAGGCAAATCATTGGTCACCATAGCAACACCCACCCGTAGTATGCGCTCCAGCAGGTATATCTCACTGGTCATCCCCAAAGCCAACACCTCCTTTGGCAGCCATTCCTTCCAGTTCTCTGCTGCCAATGACTGGAACGAATTGCAAAAATCTCTGAAGCTGGAGACACTTATCTCCCTCACTAACTTTAAGCATCAGTTGTCAGAGCACCTTACCGATCACTGCACCTGTACACAGCCCATCTGAAATTAGCCCACCCATCTACCTCATCCCCATATTGTTATTTATTTTGCTCATTTGCACCCCAGTATCTCTATTTGCACATCCTCTCTTGCACATCTATCATTCCAGTGTTAATACTAATTGTAATTATTTTGCACTATAGCCTATTTATTGCCTTACCTCCATAACTTGCTACATTTGCACACACTGTATATATATATTTTCTGTTGTATTTTGGACTTTATGTTTTGTTTTACCCCATATATAACTCTGTGTTGTTGTTTTTATCGCACTGCTTTGCTCTATCTTGGCCAGGTCGCAGTTGTAAATGAATACTTATTTTCCTCATTAAAATGCAAGTCAATTTATAACATTTTTGACATGCGTTTTTCTGGATTTTTTTGTTGTTAGTCTGTCTCTCACTGTTCAAATAAACCTACCATTAAAATTATAGACTGATCATTTCTTTGTCAGTGGGCAAACGTACAAAATCAGCAGGGGATCAAATACTTTTTTCCCTCACTGTATACACCTGTTCTGAAATGCCCCAGAGTCTGCAACAACACTAAGCAAAGGACTCCACCAAGCAAGTGGCACCATGAAGACCAAGGAGCTCTCCAAACAGGTCAGGGATAAAGTTGTGGAGAAGTACAGATCAGGGTTGGGTTATATAAAAATATCAGAAACTTTGAACATCCCTCGGAGCACCATTACATCCATTATTAAAAAATTGAAAGAATATGGCACCACAACAAACCTGCCAAGAGAGGGCCGCCCACCAAAACTCACGGACCAGGCAAGGAGGGCATTAATCAGAGGCAACAAAGAGACCAAAGATAACACTGAAGGAGCTGCAAAGCTCCACAGCGGAGATTGGAGTATCTGTTGTGACGTCACGAGAGGCTACACAGCTTTCAGCGGGATTGCTCAAGTAGTGCAAGGAGACAAGGTTCAAACAAAACAAGGATTTTATTATAGGTCTTGGGAAATTAACGAAAATATAACAAAATTCTGTTCTCTTGTGGCTCTTTAAGGGTTAACCGTTCAGGGATGTCTCTTCCACATCCAGAATCATAATTCTCACTCGCTCAGATAACTTTTCCCCAGCCTTACTGTAGTCCACGTTGCAGCTAGTGGCCAACCCAGCAAAAAGTCCTTCCAAATGTCTCTCACGTATTTCCACAGGTGCATATATCCAAAGGTGAGTATTTCCCAAAGGTAAGTATCTCCAAATCCTTATATTCCTCATGGAAGTGGACGTGCAGCACTCTTGTCCTCCAGAGAGCCCAGGTTGGAGACTGTGTCTCTTCACCCCCCACACACTCCCTCAGTGTGTCTCTTCCCTTCCCAAACCTTCAGCTCATCAGCTCCTCATTTGTTTCAGCTGCGTGGGAAGATTGGCCATAGAGGGGTGGAGTTCCCGACCATACCAGCAGATGGAGCCATAGCTGTCTGGGTTTGCTGCCACCTCAGGGGGATGTAACGTCCCTCCAGGACACAGCCTCTCGTGACATCACACTCCCCTCCTCGGGACCGACGTCCTCGTCGGGGTAAAGGCAGCGAAGAAGGCATCACGCCGGGAGAGGGCGTCCGCATTGCCGTGGTGCTTGCCAGCCTGCTCTCTCTTCAACTCCTCCACCTCTAGGACCAGGGACTCAGCCTCCTGTTGTCTCTCCTTGAGTTTCTTACTGAACGCATCAGCCTTGGTTTTAGCAGAGTTTAGCTTCTGTTGAGCAGCTTTCAGTTCCTTCTCTCTCTCTGCCTCCGCATTCTTCATCTTGTTCTCCAACACCTTGTACTTCTCCTCTGCCTTCTTCTGGACCTCCTTACTACTGCGCAGGGTCTCCTCACACTCCTCGATGGTCCTGCGCAGCCTCTCCAGCTCCTCCTGTTGCTTATGGAAGGAGCTCTGTTGGAGTTTAGCCTGGAGGATATCTAACTCTTCTGTCTTCATGTCTAACTGTTGCTTTAACAAACGATACCTCTCAGCGGTCCCCTTCAGACCAGACAGTTCTTTGTCCAGATTCTGTAGCTCCGTCTCTGTGTCGGTCTGGGCACCTGCCATCCCTATCAGAGCCCGGGCGGGAGTGAGTAACTCGGAGGATTGCACCGGAGCCTTCCCAGGATGAGTCTTGCCTCTCCGTTTCCGAGGTACTCGGGTTATCCTCTCCTGAGACTCTCTCCAGAGTGGGTAAAAGGCTGGGCAGTCTCGTCCAATTAGGACAGGGACGGGGAGGGAATCAACCACCCCCGCCGTCGTGTGTATGGTTCCCCGTGTGCTGGTCATTGTAAGTTCAGTAATGGGGTATTCTCTGGTGTCCCCATGGACACAGGAAACTGGGAGGACTTTCCCCGGGGGTCAGACACGTTGGGCCCACCAAATCCTTACGCACCAGGGTGGCCCGGCTACCAGAATCCAGTAAGGCCTCCACATCATGGTGATTCACAGTTACCGGGCAGGTGGGGGGTCGATCTGGGCCGCCATCTACGACTCCCAAGAGCGAGGCAAAACGGTGTGTGGGTGCTGAGCTGGAGGACTCCGCAGTGGGCATAGGTTCATCGGCTGGTTTCCCACACTGCCAGGAGATATGTCCCATCTCCCCACACCGGTAACACTGTCGAGTTTCCCCCTCCTGGTGTACTCTTCTTGGACCCGCCTGGTTTCTGGCTCCCCCTGGAGCCGGGATAAGTCCTGACGTGGCTGGGTTCGAGACCTTGGGGTCCTTTGGACGGGTTCTTCCCATTTGTGGTGGGGCCGCACTCCTGGGGTCTTTTTCGGGAAGCATTCAGCATCTCCGCTGTGGCCTGGTACTTTTCCACAGCTTCCACGGTCAGATCAGCCGTGGTCAAGGCCTGTTGACTGATGAACCGTTTTGCCTCATAAGGCAGGGCGCGTAGGTAACGATCCACCACAACGGCCTCCACCACCGCCGCTGCTGTATTCCTCTGCGGATCCAGCCATTTCCTTGCGATTCGGACAAGTTCATGCATCTGCGCCCGAGGAGGTTGGTCTGGTTGGAAGGTCCAGCTGTGAAAGCGCTGGGCCATACCAAACTTTGTGAGTCCATATCTGCTGAGGATCTCAGACTTCAGGGCATCATAGTCAGTAACCTGGTCAGGGCCCAGGTCCCGGACAGCATTCAGCGATTCCCCGGTTAGAAAGGGGGCTAACAGACCAACCCACTGTTGCTTGGGCCAGGCTTCCCTAGTGGCCGTGGCCTCAAATGCATGCAGGTATGCCTCAATGTCATCGGTAGCTCCCATCTTAGATATAAAGTCACTTGCCTTTATTGGGCGGGTATTTTGGACAACCCTCTGTCTCTGCAACTGCAATTCCTCTGCCTTCAGAAGGTTGGCTTTCTTTTGCTCCTCCAAGAGAGCCACGTTTGCTTGCATCTGGGCTTGCTGGCCAGCAACAAGGGCTTTCAATATGTCCTCCATTTCAGTCGGGCGGGGAGCCTACGGCCAACTTGGAAAACTGGGTGATCAAACCTTCGGTATCCTCCTCTGACATGCACTATTAACGCTTGAGCGTGCCCGTATTCTCCACCATCTGTGACGTCACGAGAGGCTACACAGCTTTCAGCGGGATTGCTCAAGTAGTGCAAGGAGACAAGGTTCAAACAAAACAAGGATTTTATTATAGGTCTTGGGAAATTAACGAAAATATAACAAAATTCTGTTCTCTTGTGGCTCTTTAAGGGTTAACCGTTCAGGGATGTCTCTTCCACATCCAGAATCATAATTCTCACTCGCTCAGATAACTTTTCCCCAGCCTTACTGTAGTCCACGTTGCAGCTAGTGGCCAACCCAGCAAAAAGTCCTTCCAAATGTCTCTCACGTATTTCCACAGGTGCATATATCCAAAGGTGAGTTTTCCCAAAGAAGTATCTCCAAATCCTTATATTCCTCATGGAAGTGGACGTGCAGCACTCTTGTCCTCCAGAGAGCCCAGGTTGGAGACTGTGTCTCTTCACCCCCCACACACTCCCTCAGTGTGTCTCTTCCCTTCCCAAACCTTCAGCTCATCAGCTCCTCATTTGTTTCAGCTGCGTGGGAAGATTGGCCATAGAGGGGTGGAGTTCCCGACCATACCAGCAGATGGAGCCATAGCTGTCTGGGTTTGCTGCCACCTCAGGGGGATGTAACGTCCCTCCAGGACACAGCCTCTCGTGACATCACACTGTCCATAGGACCACTTTAAGCCGTACACTCCACAGAGCTTGGCTATACGGAAGAGTAGCCAGAAAAAAGCCATCGCTTAAAGACAAAAATAAGCAAACACGTTTGGTGTTCACCAAAAGGCATGTGGGAGACTCCCCAAACATATGGAAAATTAAGCTTTTTGGCCATCAAGGAAAACGCTATGTCTGGCGAAACCCAACACCTCTCATCACCCCGAGAACACCATCACCACAGTGTAGCATGGTGGTGGCAGCATCATGCTGTGGGGATGTTTTTCATCAGCAGGGACTGGGAAACTTGTCAGAATTGATGGATGGCTAAATACAAGGACATTCTTGAGGGAAACCTGTTTGTCTTCGAGAGATTTGAGACTGAGACGGAGGTTCACCTTCCAGCAGGACAATGACCCTAAGCATACTGCTAAAGCAACGCTCAAGTGGTTTAAGGGGAAACATTTAAATGTCTTGGAATGGCCTAGTCAAAGCTCAGACCTCAATCCAATTGAGAATCTATGGTATGACTTAAAGATCGCTGTACACCAGCAGAACCCATACAACTTGAAGGAGCTGGAGCAGTTTTGCCCTGATGAATATGCAAAAATCAGAGTGGCTAAATGTGCCAAGCGTATAGAGACATACCCCAAGAGACTTGCAGCTGTAATTTATGCAAAAGGTGGTTCTACAAATTATTGACTTTGGAGGGGTAAATAGTAATGCACGCTCAAGTTTTCAGTTTTTTTGTCTTATTTCTTGATTGTTTCACAATAAAACATATTTTGGATCTTCAAAGTGGTAGGCATGTTGTGTAAATCAAATGATACAAACCCCCAAAAAGTCAATTTTAATTACAGGTTGTAAGGCAACAAAATAGGACAAATGCCAAGGGGGGTGAATACTTTCGCAAGCCACTGTAGGTTAGGCTATTTGAGTTAGGCTATTTGATCGGTAAAACCTGCATAATCATTCCATTGTCATACATTTTATCTCCAGCCTGTAGGCTACAGAAAAGGCCACATACTCTTTCTACCACATCCTAAATCTGCTGCATGATTTATGTTAGATACGTTTTTTGACGAAATGTTGTTGGAGCGCTGCAGAGATGCGTCTCTCCAACAGCACGCTGGAGAGGCGCGCTGGGAATGGACAAGCAAACTATTTTGCGCCCCTGCCTTTGACAAAGTGGGCACTGCTTATCAAAGGGCGGCATCAGCGTTCACCTAAAAAGCCCATAGGCCACTGGTTGAGAGAAATTGTCATTGTTTTGGGGCAGAATTGTGTGATGTTTTATGTGTTGTTGTTGGAGGTGCGTCTTGGTCAGTTTAGTTCAGAAAATGCCGCCTTCGTCAATCTGCCCATAGGCTGCGGCCTAATCCTGCCTAATGAGCCGGCCGTGTGTCCCACTCATACATTTCAACCCTGTTAGGCTAAATTATAGAGAAAATTAACAAAATATCAGTGTTCACCATTATGTTAGCTCAGCCAAATTTAGGCTCCAAATTTCCACTCTGTTAGGTTCCACCCTGTATGGAGTATGCACCTAACAGGTTGGAAAATGCACCAAAAAAATGTACGTGCCTGAGTTCGACCAATATGTCCTTTTTCTGATAGAAAAATAAAAAATATATAATCAGCTGGCTTAAAACACTACAGGTTGAGAGCCAAGTTGAAGCAAAGCTTCCTGGAGTCTGCTGGGCATGTAAGTGGGTCCTGAGGAAGGTTAAGAACATGATGCCTAAACATAGAGAACAATTAAGGCGACAAACAGCATGACATCTGATATGACTCTGCTTTACATGGCTCTTCCGTGATGCAGGGCTTGTAACCAATCTGTGTTAGCCCTCAAGGCTGTTGAAATTTGTGATAAATAGGCCTGCAGGTTTAACACTTGTTATAAGAATGTGAGCCTTCATAATGCCTTAAGGTTTACAATTGGCTTCCTCAAATCTTTGTGCAAAAAGATTGTGCATAAGTGTGATGCTGCTGACTGAAGAACTTTTCAACTTTAAGCTCTGCAAGTGAGTACTGTAAAAATGCATTATTGTTCAATGTAATTTGTGAAAGGTGTGGAAATAGCTTTTCATCAGAGAGGCATTTGATTGATTGCATGGAGTATCTCTATAATTCATGTTTCTATAAATTTTTCAGACGAAAGCCCTTGCTGGATGTCATTTAAAGTAACAGTACAGTGAAAATCTCACTTTTAAAAGTTCCTATTCTATTAACTCATACCCAAATAATGTTGTTGACTCATCCATAAATTTGGAGAAAAAACACTTCAAAACCCCATTTCAAACTTGTATCGCAAACAGACAGTTTTAAAAATATTGATGAGGATGCTGGCCAATCAGTGTTGTACTCGCATTAATATTTGTAATGACCGGTATACGCCCACACCATTCTGTTGTTGGGGTACGCCCACACCATTCACAGAGAAGCTGCTTTTTAACATACTTAATTAAAACATTTTGGAAGGAAAACTATTTAACTAATATTTTAATTAATTATTGTCATATTTAAGTCATATTTCATAGAAATCTGGAAACACTGGACAGTTACTTTAAGCCACCTACCAAACAATCAAGATTCTTTACAGAAAACTGAGATTCTAAATAAAAAGGTAGCTAAAATGCCAACATGAGTTCCTAGACACTGTAATTAAATGCTTTATAATTTCAAAAAATATATACTACTATATGTTAATCAGTAAAACATTTAATTTGATATATTTATAGAGTTATGTTAGAGGTGTCAAAGAAGGGTTGGAGTTGTAATCTCTATAAATTGAGGTTGATTTTTTGCCTGGCCAAAAAGTTTACAAAAACAAACATTCAACATTCTCAACATTTTGGAATAAAATAGCAAAAGGTTTACATTTGTACGTGATAGAAAATGTACTGCAATTTAAGAATGACACATACACTATTATAAACCGAATCATACGAGCCCTGGATGCTGATTGGCTGAAAGCCGTGGTATATGAGACAATATACCAAGGGTATGATGCAAAACGACTTACTTACTGTTCTAATTACATTGGTAACCTGTTTATAATAGCAACAAGCCACCTCGGGGGTTTGTGGTAAAGGGCAATTATACCACAGCTAAGGGCTGTATCCAGGCACTCAACGTTGTGTGGTGAATAAGAACAGTCCTTAGCCATGGTAAATTGACCATATACCACAGCCACTCTGGCCTTATTGCTTAATTATAATACATTATTTCATAACATAATCATTCCAACAACTTGATCATCCATGTATATGCTTGTGTTGTGACTAGTTTGAAAAAGAAAGAGCAAGAGGCTGGCAGCATAGCATTGTCTTGACAACAGAACATCCATCTTCTCACTTTGGAATCTGGATACTGGCTGCTTGGTCAGTAGCTCAGGTCCAAAACTTCCTTTGGTCTAAAGATGCACAAAAAGACCACATGAGTGGAAGATCAGAAGACATAACCCCATATTTTCATATTAATTAATACATTCTACTCAATAGTGTTTCAAGTAACAAGCACAAGTGATCATCGCTATACTCTTTAGTTGTCTGAACAGTGACTAAAGAGTATGTCGAACGGTTTCTTGTACTCACTTGCAGGCCTTAATCTTAACGCAGATGGTCCTCACGTCATCGCTTGTGCTAAGCGCCTCAATCAGCACCCACAAGTTTTTTTTCACCAGGTCTTCACACATACGTTTTCCGCAGGGTACTTTATTGCAAACGGACAATAGCTTCTGCTTTATCTCCTCCTATTGACGAGAAATCATCATCAACATCAGTTTACATTTTCAGAGAAATATCTCAGTAAATAGTAAATAGTGCAATTTCATGAAAGGACACTCTTATCAATTGTAATGCTATGGTAGCTACCGGGCTAGAGGAAGTGGAGATGGATTTCTTCACTTTGTTCAGTGCCCACTTACACACCCAGCAGGTTCCCTTTAGCTGTTGTTCCTGTGGAAAGCACAAACAGACGAGAAAGGACATGGTAAAAAAATTATAATCATCTGTCGCTGTGCCCTTGAGCTAGGCACTTAACCCTAATTGCTTCAGGGACTCTGTACAATGGTGATCCTGGCCGTGACCCCACTCCCTGTGGGTGTCTCGGGGGTACTTGGGATATGCAAAAAAACACATTTCCATTACATAATTTGTTTAACAAGACAAATAAAAGCACCCCCAAATTATTATTATTACTTAAATTATGGTGTGATGTATTCAGTGTTATGGTTGAAGTACATTTGAATATGTATTGTCAGGTTGGACAGTAGTTTCTTCAGTCAATGTATGTCTTTAGTTATATTTACGGCTATGGTTAAGTTCTGTTAAACAGTAGGAGGTTGAGTATTCCAATAGGAAGTTGCAGAAATGTCTACACTTTCTCTTAGTTCATAACATTTTGACCATAGCATACTATTACCATGTGCTTTTCCGGCTGTGCTTCCACTACTTCCTGGTCATCAGGGTCAACCTCTTGGCATTGGCCATGGATCTCCCAAACTGTGAAGAAAAAATGATACAACAGTCACTCCCATGATGGGTCCTTTACTTGTATTGTACTGAAACCAAAGGTGAACTTGGAGTTGATTTAGGCCCCCCTACCCACAGTTCCCCTTGCACCCTGACCCAATGTATGTGCTGCATATACAGTAGTTACTACTTGAGTTAACAAATGAAATCTTACCTGAACAAGCCAGCAGACAGAGGGCAAGGAGGAACAGAGATGTCTTCATGATTTGCGGTGGTAGAGATGTGAAGAGTAAAGTCGTGTTGGGGTTTGGTAAAGTGACTTATGAATCAGACAAGCCCTTTTATACATAGAGGCCCCTCTATCTACAGCCCCCTGTACAAACCCCACCTACGACCTATTGATAGTACATCTCACATTGACCACAACACACAAACCTTACAAGTCAACAGGATGTTACTTGGATTTATGGTTTAATCTCAATAATCCATATAACCTTTTTCCATCTCTCCACAGTCTGATCTTCATTTTAATTTCATTTTAATTAGTCAATTACAGATTAAGTCATGTACTGTATGTCATGGAAAGAGCAGGTGTTCTTCATATTTTGTACACTCAGTGTATGTTTCCAGCAGAATACACCACACTGACATGTTGATTCCAACTTGTTCAGCTAGCTTACAAGTGGTACATTTAGGGCTATATCTACTAAGCTAACATATGGAGTTGTTTTATGATAGTAATAATATGGACCATTAGCTATTTTAATTTGTATTTTAGGATACCTGTAGGTATATTAAAAAGATTTACAAATTATTTGATGAAGAATTACATTTGCCCTTACTTCTATTAGCCCATAGAAACGCATTGTATTACACAAAAATACATGGCAAAATAAATAAAAATGAAGTTTGTTTTGAAGTGTCTGAAATGTATCTGAGAGATATAGGAAAGCTCAGGATAACATCAAGGACAACATTTTTTTCTTATTGTTGTTTGTGGAGCACTCCAGAGAACGCGTTTCCACTGATCCAGAGTCCAATGGCGGCGAGCTTTACACCACTCCAGCCAATGCTTGGCATTGTGCATGGTGATCTTAGCCTTGGCAAGCGGCTGCTGGCCATGGAAACCCATTTAATGAAGTGCCCGATGAACAGTTATTGTGCTGACATTGCTTCCAGAGGCAGTTTGGAACTCAGTAGTGAGTGTTGCAACCGAGGACAGAAGATTTTTACACGCTACGCGCTTCAGTACTTGGCAGTCCCATTCTGTGAGCTTGTGTGGCCTACCACTTCTCGGCTGAGCCGTTGTTGCTCCTAGACGTTTCCCACTTAGTGAGTAAAGTACAGAGAGATCTCCGGAGAGACCTGAAAATAGCTGTGCTGCGATGCTCCCCATACAACCTGACAGAGCTTGTGAGGATCTGCAGAGAATAATGGGAGAAACTCCCCAAATACAGGTGTGCCAAGCTTGTAGCGTCATACCCAAGAAGACTTGAGGCTGTAATGGCTGCCAAAGGTGCTTCAACAAAGTAAAGGGTCTGAATACTTATGATATTTCAGTTTTTTATTTGTAATACTTTTGCAAAAAAAAAGAACTGTTTTTGCTTTGTCATTATGGGGTATTGTGTGTATGTAGATTGATGAGGGAAAAAAGACAATGGGTCTGAATACTTTCCCAATGCACTGTATAATGAATGTAGAGACCCCATGCAGCCTGTGTCACCAAAAGATACACCTTGTGTATTCTACTTTTCTAACTCTCAACAGTAAGACCCCGACTGAGTTCCTAAAAAAATAAACAGGTCTACTGGTGAAAAAAAAACGCCAACTGGGAAGGGTTGCTGTCTGGGGGAGACTCAAATAAGAACTACTTAGGTTTATGTAGTGTAATGTTTATATATCTGCTTCTGAGAGGATCCTAGCTAGACTAGAGCATAACCACATGCATGTCTTAGTCTGGCTGGCCTCAAACTGATATGTTAACAGCTGTGGGAAGCGACTTGCTGCACTCTCTATAAAGTATTTCAGTATGCATGCATACTACATCTTTCAAACTGTGAAAAGAGTTGTGCATGTTAAAAAAAGTATCCCCAACCATAATAGTGTGGTTAGCAACACTTCACACAAATGGGTATGCTTAAATACTTAACAAGGTGGCAGTAGCACCATCCACAACCCTAAACCTAACTGAAACCGTTCAGTAATTGCTTTTTATAAATTGGAAATTACAATAACAGGTGATGAAATTAGTTATCCTAACCAAAATCGCCTTGGCCCAATCTCTGAGTGATACACTGAGGTGATAACACTGATGTGTGACTAGGCACGTTCCCAAAGTATCTTGAAGCCCACCCAACACCCTCCTTTGTGGAAATGTTCAACAGTGAGAAGATGACAAGTCAGTGGTTTAACTAACAAGAAAGGAAACCACAGTGTAAAGCTGTGTGTCTTTAGAAACTCACACCAAATTGGGGGGGAACATTGTTTCACTCATGATGCTCCACCCCCCAGAGTTGAGTCGTTAATATTTGTGTTTCCATTGAATACTTACAAAACATATAGACACAATACAAAAACAGACACAATTCATGTTTAAAGGCACACACCCTGTAATCATTATACAGTGGGGAAAAAAAGTATTTAGTCAGCCACCAATTGTGCAAGTTCTCCCACTTAAAAAGATGAGAGAGGCCTGTAATTTTCATCACAGGTACACGTCAGCTATGACAGACAAAATGAGAAAAAAAAAATCCAGAAAATCACATTGAAGGATTTTTAATGAATTTATTTGCAAATTATGGTGGAAAATAAGTATTTGGTCATCTACAAACAGGCAAGATTTCTGGCTCTCACAGACCTGTAACTTCTTCTTTAAGAGGCTCCTCTGTCCTCCACTCGTTACCTGTATTAATGGCACCTGTTTGAACTTGTTATCAGTATAAAAGACACCTGTCCACAACCTCAAACAGTCACACTCCAAACTCCACTATGGCCAAGACCAAAGAGCTGTCAAAGGACACCAGAAACAAAATTGTAGACCTGCACCAGGCTGGGAAGACTGAATCTGCAATAGGTAAGCAGCTTTGTTTGAAGAAATCAACTGTGGGAGCAATTATTAGGAGATGGAAGACATACAAGACCACTGATAATCTCCCTCGATCTGGGGCTCCACGCAAGATCTCACCCCGTGGGGTCAAAATGATCACAAGAATGGTGAACAAAAATCCCAGAACCACACAGGGGGACCTAGTGAATGACCTGCATAGAGCTGGGACCAAAGTAACCAAGCCTACCATCAGTAACACACTATGCCGCCAGGGACTCAAATCCTGCAGTGCAAGACGTGTCCCCCTGCTTAAGCCAGTACATGTCCAGGCCTGTCTGAAGTTTGCTAGAGTGCATTTGGATGATCCAGAAGAGGATTGGGAGAATGTCAGATGAAACCAAAATATAACTTTTTTGGTAAAAAACTCAACTCGTCGTGTTTGGAAGACAAAGAATGCTGAGTTGCATCCAAAGAACACTATACCTACTGTGAAGCATGGGGGTGGAAACATCATGCTTTGGGGCTGTTTTTCTACAAAGGGACCAGGACGACTGATCCGTGTAAAGGAAAGAATGAATGGGGCCATGTATCGTGAGATTTTGAGTGAAAACCTCCTTCCATCAGCAAGGGCATTGAAGATGAAACGTGGCTGGGTCTTTCAGCATGACAATGATCCCAAACACACCGCCCGGGCAACGAAGGAGTGGCTTCGTAAGAAGCATTTCAAGGTCCTGGAGTGGCCTAGCCAGTCTCCTGATCTCAACCCCATTGAAAATCTTTGGAGGGAGTTTAAAGTATGTGTTGCCCAGCAACAGCCCCTAAACATCACTGCTCTAGAGGAGATCTGCATGGAGGAATGGGCCAAAATAGCAGCAACAGTGTGTGAAAACCTTGTGAAGACTTACAGAAAACGTTTGACCTGTGTCATTGCCAACAAAGGGTATATAACAAAGTATTGAGAAACGTTTGTTATTGACCAAATACTTATTTTCCACCATAATTTGCAAATAAATTCATAAAAAATCCTACAATGTGATTTTCTGGATTTTTTTTTCTCATTTTGTCTGTCATAGTTGACGTGTACCTATGATGAAAATTACAGGCCTCTCATCTTTTTAAGTGGGAGAACTTGCACAATTGGTGGCTGACTAAATACTTTTTTTCCCCACTGTATCTACATAATGCATTCAAAATATTGGTGCCAACATCCCTCTCCAGCAGCAAATAGAGGACCAAGGGGTGTAATCTCAATGGAATCAAAGCAACACCAATCTTTAAGGGTGTCAGAACTCAAGTCCTCCTTACAGTGAGGGGGCATTAGTTAGATTTAAGTAATTTAGCAGACGCTCTTATCCAGAGCTACTTACAGTTACATTATTATTATATATTTTTTTTCATACCCCCCGTGGGAATCGAACCCACAACCCTGGCGTTGGAAACGCCATGCTCTACCAACTGAACTACATCCCTGCCAGCCATTCCCTCCCCTACCCAATTGTGCGCCGCCCCATGGGTCTCCCGGTCGCGGCCGGCTACGACAGAGCCTGGATTTGAACTAGGATCTCTAGTGGCACAGCTAGTACTGCGATGCAGTGCCTTAGACCACTGCGCCACTTGGGAGTTAACCTCCTCTGGCCCCATGTCTGCTGCAGCGCCTCACGGTCCAGTTTGTTGAGCTTCTGTGAGCACAGCCACAGCCACAGGTCCTGGACCTGTTCTGACAGGCCGTCCAAACTAGAGTTGTCCCAGGGTCCGGCTGCCTGACAACCTGAAGAAAGAGAGAGAGGGAACAAATTAGAGGGACTAAGAGAGAGCCTGAGAGTCAGACTGAGAATCAATAGACTACTATAGGCCTACTGTAACTTGAAGGTTGAAATAGGTCAAAGGTCGCTGGGTGGAGAGGAGGCTGTGGAGTCCCACTGAGGTCACTGCTGGGTTCTCTGACAGGTCCAAAGACACCACGGAGGGACAGAGGTAGACACTTGGACAGCAGGACACACAGAACATACATTTCTCAGTACTGGACAGTCAGGTCACATGAACCAGAGGTAGTGTACAGGGCAGATACTTGGAAAAGACCCAGGAAGCTCAACTAGCTAAATACAGAAGGACAAGGGTGATATACATTGAGAGAAACCACAAACACACCCCTGGCGAGGGTGGCTACGCTGCCGTCCATTTCCCGCCAGACTCAGGTGGGTTAGGGAGCAGTCATCCTGTGGAACACACAAAGGACCAATCAGAGCCATGTTCTCTGTGACTCCTTTTCCATTTTCAGCAAGGGACCAATCAAATCCCAGATCTCATGGTATGCCCTTTACCAGGAAGTTAGTACTATGTCTATCACCCAATGTCAGTGCTGAGTTCTCAGCTTGGCCTCCAGCTTAAACATTACTAATCAACATGAATCCTACTTACATCACTACATTTGTTCCTCTATTGAAGACCATCTTGCCATAGCTCACAATTAAGTCAAATGGTGTATACACTTTAAGATACAATTAAGATACTACCATTGTATCCTAACTACCATATCAGCACATGCTTCTTAGCTTGAATACCAGAGGCAAAGTTGTGGAGCAGATAAGTGGATTCCTTTTTCAACCTGTGAAATGTTTTCACAGCTTGCAAAGCACCTGCCTCAAACCCGTGGTTTAGGTTTACTGGTTAACAGACCAAAAATAAGCGATTTACAGAGAAACAAGAGTTTCATTAACAGAAACCCAACCAATTGTTTCAACAAATTCTGTTAAAAGCGTTTTTATTGTATTTGCAGTCTTTATCGTGTACCTTCCTGGACAAATTTCCTCTACTAAGTATCTACTTACTGTAGATACTGTGATTAGTTTGTGCAGTTCTTTAGACAAACAATGCTTAATTAATGTCAAAGTACTCTATAAAATAACTTTATTTGAATTTTTGTGTATGTGTGTGCATTTGTGTGTGTGCATGTGTATGTGTGTGTTTACCTGGGACAGGAGGACTGACCTCAGATGTTCTAAAGCAGGGTGGTCAGAGGGTTCACAGCGGATGGCAGCCAGATGGAGGTGTGTGAGACAGTGGAGAGGCAGAGTCTTCAGGACCAACTCAAAGCCCATAGAGCCCAGGGCATTATGGGACAGATTCACTGCCTTCAGGTGCCCTGTGCCTGTAGGACCATGATAGGATTCTGATTCTTAGGTCACATTTCAAGAACCACCACAAACAGATAGCAATGTATCCATGTAGAGTTGAAAATTGGTGTCCCCCAAGGTTCCATTCTGGCTCCTGTGCTTTTCACCATTTATATAAATGATCTAATGCTAATAATATTTGTAATATCAGTGTAAAAAGGGTATTAATGAGCCTGTTTACCTGCCAAGGTGCTGGCCAGTAGGAAGCAGTGCTGCTGTTTACCTGCCAGGGTGCTGGCCAGTAGGAAGTGGTGCTGCTGTTTACCTGCCAAGGAGCTGGTCAGTAGGAGGCGGTGTTGCTGTTTACCTGCCAAGGTGCTGGCCAGTAGGAGGTGGTGTTGCCGTTTACCTGCCAAGGTGCTGGCCAGTAGGAGGTGGTGTTGCCGTTTACCTGCCAAGGTGCTGGCCAGTAGGAGGTGGTGTTGCTGTTTACCTGCCAAGGTGCTGGCCAGTAGGAAGCAGTGCTGCTGTTTACCTGCCAAGGTGCTGGCCAGTAGGAGGTGGTGCTGCTGTTTACCTGCCAAGGTGCTGGCCAGTAGGAGGTGGTGTTGCTACAGGCAGCGGGTTGTTAGGCTGGAGAGACAAGACAGCCTCATACATCAGAGTCAGAACCTTTTCCAACCACAAACACATAGCCTGGCCTGTCCTGCACACCCACTGCTTCCTGTCAGGCTACTGCAGAAAGAGGGGGTGGTGCTGTGACCATCACTGAACAAAGCGCACTGAATCATGGGCCCCTACAAGGCCATATAGGGACACAGCACAGCCACAGACTTACAGGTCAGTATCATACAGTGCCTTCAGAAAGTATTCACACCCCTTGACTTTTTCCACATTCTGCTGTGTTACAGCCTGAATTGAAAATGTATTAAATTGAGACTTTTTTGTCACTGGCCTACACAAAATACCCCATAATGAAAATCTGAAATGTCTTGAGTCAATAAGTATTCAACCCCTTTGTTATGGCAATCCTAAATAAGTTGAGGCTTAAAAATGTGCTTAACAAGTCACATAATAAGTTGCATGGACTAACTCTGTGTGCAATAACAGTGTTTTACATGATTTTTGAATGACTACCTCATCTCTGTATCCCACACATACAATTATTTGTAATGTCCCTCAGTCGAGCAGTGAATTTCAAACACAGATTCAACCACAAAGACCAGGGAGGTTTTCCAATGCAAAGAAGGGCACCTATTGGTAGATGGGTAAAAATAACATTGAATATCCCTTTGAGCATGGTGAAGTTATTAATTACACTTTGGATGGTGTATCAATACAACCAGTCACTACAAAGATACAGGCGTCCTTCCTATCTCAGTTCCCAGAGAGGAAGGAAACCGCTCAGGGATTTCACCATGAGCCCAATGGTGACCTTAAGACAGTTGCAGAGTTTAATTGCTGTGATAGGAGAAAACATCAACAAAGCAATTCACTTTTTGTCCTGAATACAAAGTGTTTTTTTTGGGGCAAACAAAATATAACAATTACTTAGTACCACTCTCCATATTTTCGTGCATATTGTTGACTGCATCATGTTATGGGTATGCTTGTAATCGTTTTCAGGATAAAAAAGAAACGTAATGGAGTTAAGCACAGGCAAAATCCTAGAGGAAAACCTGGTTCAGTCTGCTTTACACCAGACACTGGGAGATGAATTCACCTTTCAGCAGGACAATATCCTAATACACAATGCCAAATCTACACTGGAGTTGCTTAACAAGAAGACAAGTGCATGTTCCTGAGTGGCTGAGTTACAGTTTTGACTTAAATCTGCTTGAAAATCTATGGCAAGATTTGAAAATCGTTGTCTAGCAATGATCAACAACCAATTTGACAGAGCTTGAAAAATTTTTAAAATAATAATGGGCAAATATTTATGTCAAAACTGTAACTCAGGAACATTTACCTTCTTCAACCTGAGTTCCCACACCAGATAGTGGCTGTGCCAATGCCTTTGTCAATGCCTGCAATCAGAATGCGGGTCAGGGTTCAAGATAACGTGTTTTTTATCCCAGTACCACATAGGTTAGTGTATTTGTGTCTTCCTGCATGCATGTGTGAAAGAGAGTGAATGTTTAAAGTGGTTTTTCTTCAGATAGCATTGAGGAGTACACCACATCAGTCACTGGCTTCATCAATATGTGCATCGATGACGTCGTCCCCACAGTGACCGTACGTACATACCCCAACCAGAAGCCATGGATTACAGGCAACATCCGCACTGAGCTAAAGGGTAGAGCTGCCGCTTTCAAGGAGAGGGACTCTAACCCAGACGCTTATAAGAAATCCCGCTATGCCCTCCGACGAACCATCAAACAGACAAAGAGTCAATACAGGACTAAGACTGAATCATACTACACCGGCTCTGATGCTCGTCGGATGTGGCAAGGCTTGAAAACTATTACAGACTACAAAGGGAAGCACAGCCGCGAGCTGCCCAGTGACACAAGCCTTCCAGACGAGCTAAACCACTTCTATACTTGCTTCGAGGCAAGCAACACTGAAGCATGCATGAGAGCACCAGCTGTTCCGGATGACTATGTGATCACGCTCTCCGTAGCCAATGTGAGTAAGACTTTTAAGCAGGTCAACATTCACAAAGGCCACATTCTACAGCTGCACCATCAAGAGCATCCTGACTGGTTGCATCACCGCCTGGTATGGCAACTGCTCGGCCTCTGACCGCAAGTTACTACAGAGGGTAGTGCGTACGGCCCAGTACATCACTGGGGCCAAGCTTCCTGCCATCCAGGACCTCTATACAAGGCGGTGTCAGAGGAAGGCCCTCAAAATTGTCAAAGACTCCAGCCACCCTAGTCATAGACTGTTCTCTCTGCTACCGCACAGCAAGCGGTACCCGGGGTGCCAAGTCTAGGTCCAAAATACTTCTCAACAGCTTCTACCCCCAAGCCATAAGACTCCTGAACAGCTAATCATGGCTACCCAGACTATTTGCACTGTCCCCCCCACCCCATCTTTTTACGCTGCTGCTACTCTGTTAATTATTTATGCATAGTCACTTTAACTCTACCCACATGTACATATTACCTCAACTAGCCGGTGCCCCCGACATTGACTCTGCACCGTACCCCCCCTGTATATATAGCCTCCCCTACTGTTATTTTACTTGTGCTCAACACTTTTTTGTTGTTTTATTTTACTTTTTATAAAAAAATTAAATGCATTGTTGGTTAAGGGCTGTAAGTAAGCATTTCACTGTAATGTCTACACCTGTTGTATTCGGCGCATGTGGCCAATAACATTTGATTTGATGTCAGCCACTTGGGAGCCCTTCTGGCCTTGCTTGATATTCAACCCTGGCTTCTATAGTAACGGGGTGTGTCAGTGTGTTTTTTAAATATTGCAGATAGATTGTAACTTCCATCAATGTAATTGTCTGCGTCACTTCCAATTGCCCATGAAAGATCTCACCTCGTGGAGTTGCAATAATCATGAGAACAGTGAGGAATCAGCCCAGAACTACACTGGAGGATTTTGTCAATGATCTCAAGGCAGCTGGGACTATAGTCACCAAGAAAACAATTGGTAACACACTATGCCGTGAAGGACTGAAATCCTGCAGCGCCCGCAAGTTCCCCCTGCTCAAGAAAGCACATATACAGGCCCGTCTGAAGTTTGCCAATGAACATCTGAATGATTCAGAGGAGAACTGGGTGAAAGTGTTGTGGTCAGATGAGACCAAAATCAAGCTCTTTGGCATCAACTCAACTCGCCGTGTTTGGAGGAGGAGGAATGCTGCCTATGACCCCAAGAACACCATCCCCATCATCAAACATGGAGGTGGAAACATTATGCTTTGGGGGTGTTTTTCTGCTAAGGGGACAGGACAACTTCACTGCATCAACGGGACGATGGACGGCGCCATGTACCGTCAAATCTTGGGTGAGAACCTTCTTCCCTCAGCCAGGGCATTGAAAATGGGTCGTGGATGGGTATTCCAGCATGACAATGACCCAAAACACACGGCCAAGGCAACAAAGGAGTGGCTCAAGAAGAAGCACATTAAGGTCCTGGAGTGGCCTAGCCAGTCTCCAGACCTTAATCCCATAGAAAATCTGTGGAAGGAGCTGAAGGTTTGAGTTGCCAAACGTCAGCCTCGAAACCTTAATGACTTGGAGAAGATCTGCAAGAGGAGTGGGACAAAATCCCTCCTGAGATGTTTGCAAACCTGGTGGCCAACTACAAGAAACGTCTGACCTCTGTGATTGCCAACAAGGGTTTTGCCACCAAGTACTAAGCCATGTTTTGCAGAGGGGTCAAATACTTATTTCCCTCATTAAAATGCAAATCAATTTATAACATTTTTGACATGCGATTTTCTGGATTTTTTGGTTGTTATTCTGTCTCTCACTGTTCAAATAAACCTATCATTAAAATGATAGACTGATCATTTCTTTGTCAGTGGGCAAATGTACAAAATCAGCAGGGGATCAAATACTTTTTTCCCTCTGTTATATATATATATATATATATATACACACACACACACAGTGGGGAGAAAAAGTATTTGATACACTGCCGATTTTGCAGGTTTTCCTACTTACAAAGCATGTAGAGGTCTGTAATTTTTATCATAGGTACATTTCAACTGTGAGAGACGGAATCTAAAACAAAATCCAGAAAATCACATTGTATGATTTTTAAGTAATTAATTTGCATTTTATTGCATGACATAAGTATTTGATACATCAGAAAAGCAGAACTTAATATTTGGTACAGAAACCTTTGTTTGCAATTACAGAGATCATACGTTTCCTGTAGGTCTTGACCAGGTTTGCACACACTGCAGCAGGGATTTTGGCCCACTCCTCCATACAGACCTTCTCCAGATCCTTCAGGTTTCGGGGCTGTCACTGGGCAATACGGACTTTCAGCTCCCTCCAAAGATTTTCTATTGGGTTCAGGTCGGCGTAGTGTGTTACTAATGGTTATCTTTGAGACTGTGGTCCCAGCTCTCTTCAGGTCATTGACCAGGTCCTGCCGTGTAGTTCTGGGCTGATCCATCACCTTCCTCATGATCATTGATGCCCCACGAGGTGAGATCTTGCATGGAGCCCCAGACAGAGGGTGATTGACCGTCATCTTGAACTTCTTCCATTTTCTAATAATTGCGCCAACAGTTGTTGCCTTCTCACCATGCTGCTTGCCTATTGTCCTGTAGCCCATCCCAGCCTTGTGCAGGTCTACAATTTTATCCCTGATGTCCTTACACAGCTCTCTGGTCTTGGCCATTGTGGAGAGGTTGGAGTCTGTTTGATTGAGTGTGTGGACAGGTGTCTTTTATACAGGTAACGAGTTCAAACAGGTGCAGTTAATACAGGTAATGAGTGGAGAACAGGAGGGCTTCTTAAAGAAAAACTAACAGGTCTGTGAGAGCCGAATTCTTACTGGTTGGTAGGTGATCAAATACTTATGTCATGCAATAAAATGCAAATTAATTACTTAAAAATCATACAATGTGATTTTCTGGATTCTGGTTTTAGATTCCGTCTCTCACAGTTTAGGTGTACCTATGATAAAAATTACAGACCTCTACATGCTTTGTAAGTAGGAAAACCTGCAAAATCGGCAGTGTATCAAATTCTTGTTCTCCCCACTGTACATATACATATCCTTTTTAAAAATATATTTCCCTTTATTACTTTCCAACCCCACCACCCCTTCCCTAATTGGAGTAAACTAGTGAACAGCAATTCTTAGGCCTCTACTTCCAGCTTACACATACTATATACATTTTATGGACACAGTCAAATTTTACAACAATTATATTTTGTTGGTTTTTACTACTGAACTTCCTCCGATCATTTTCATGATGTCCATCTTGTTTGCTTCAATATGCCATATTTTTCTAACTGCTCTTTCACAAAAGCTCTCGATCTTTAACCTATATACTTATTATGGACACAGTATGCTTTACATTAGTTATTGTTGTTAATTAGTTGTTGTTATTAGTCCCATCCTTCAGCTCCATTCAACATATCCCATCTATCTCTTAACATCATCCATATTGGATTTCTATTTGTCATATATTTTTCAACTGTACTGTGATGTTTTACAAAAGTTCTGAACCTGTATTCTCATTGTTTCTACAGATTGTAAATTGAAAATAAACATTTTTGCTAAAAGTATTATTATATTATTGATCAATTGACTATGACTTTTCAGATCACCCAGTAGTGCTATCTGCAGGGTTAGCTCCAGGTAAATATTGCAATCCTTTAGCCATTCCTGGACCTGTGTCCAAAAACAAGCTACATATGGATAGTACCAAAACAAATGATCTAATGATTCTGTCTTTTCGCAGGCAAAATCTGCAGAGCTGGGAAGAATGTATCCCCCATATAAATAACATTCTATTGGTAGCAAGAATTTTATATAATAATTTACATTGAAAAATTATAAGTTTTGAATCCGGCGTCGTTATCAGTTCATAAACACTATGCCATGGAATTGGTACGTCAAAAATCTCTTCCCAACTATTTTGCAATCTACAGTGGGGAAAAATAGTATTTAGTCAGCCACCAATTGTGCAAGTTCTCCCACTTAAAAAGATGAGAGAGGCCTGTAATTTTCATCATAGGTACACGTCAACTATGACAGACAAAATGAGAAAAAAATATCCAGAAAATCACATTGTAGGATTTGTAATGAATTTATTTGCAAATTATGGTGGAAAATAAGTATTTGGTCACCTACAAACAAGCAAGATTTCTGGCTCTCACAGACCTGTAACTTCTTCTTTAAGAGACTCCTCTGTCCTCCACTCGTTACCTGTATTAATGGCACCTGTTTGAACTTGTTATCAGTATAAAAGACACCTGTCCAAAACCTCAAACAGTCACACTCCAAACTCCACTATGGCAAAGACCAAAGAGCTGTCAAAGGACACCAGAAACAAAATTGTAGACCTGCACCAGGCTGGGAAGACTGAATCTGCAATAGGTAAGCAGCTTGGTTTGAAGAAATCAACTGTGGGAGCAATTATTAGGAAATGGAAGACATACAAGACCACTGATAATCTCCCTCGATCTGGGGCTCCACGCAAGATCTCACCCCGTGGGGTCAAAATGATCACAAGAACGGTGAGCAAAAATCCCAGAACCACATGGGGGGACCTAGTGAATGACCTGCAGAGAGCTGGGACCAAAGTAACAAAGCCTACCATCAGTAACACACTACGCCACCAGGGACTCAAATCCTGCAGTGCCAGACGTGTCCCCCTGCTTAAGCCAGTACATGTCCAGGCCCGTCTGAAGTTTGCTAGAGTGCATTTGGATGATCCAGAAGAGGATTGGGAGAATGTCATATGGTCAGATGAAACCAAAATAGAACTTTTTTGGTAAAAACTCAACTCGTCGTGTTTGGAGGACAAAGAATGCAGAGTTGCATCCAAAGAACACCATACCTACTGTGAAGCATGGGGGTGGAAACATCATGCTTTGGGGCTGTTTTTCTGCAAAGGGACCAGGACGACTGATCCGTGTAAAGGAAAGAATGAATGGGGCCATGTATCGTGAGATTTTGAGTGAAAACCTCCTTCCATCAGCAAGGGCATTGAAGATGAAACGTGGCTGGGTCTTTCAGCATGACAATGATCCCAAACACACCGCCCGGGCAACGAAGGAGTGGCTTCGTAAGAAGCATTTCAAGGTCCTGGAGTGGCCTAGCCAGTCTCCAGATCTCAACCCCATAGAAAATCTTTGGAGGGAGTTGAAAGTCTGTGTTGCTCAGCGACAGCCCCAAAACATCACTGCTCTAGAGGAGATCTGCATGGAGGAATGGGCCAAAATACCAGCAACAGTGTGTGAAAAACCTTGTGAAGACTTACAGAAAACGTTTGACCTGTGTCATTGCCAACAAAGGGTATATAACAAAGTATTGAGAAACTTTTGTTATTGACCAAATACTTATTTTCCACCATAATTTGCAAATAAAATCATAAAAAATCCTACAATGTGATTTTCTGGAATTTTTCTCTCTCATTTTGTCTGTCATAGTTGATGTGTACCTATGATGAAAATTACAGGCCTCTCTCATCTTTTTAAGTGGGAGAACTTGCACAATTGGTGGCTGACTAAATACTTTTTTCCCCCACTGTATATATAAACCCAGTCGTACTTTATCAAATGCCTTTTCGAAGTCTGCTATGAATAGCAGGCCTGGTTTCCCAGATTTTTCACAGTGTTCTATTGTTTCCAGTACTTGCCTTATATTATCTCCAATGTATCTTCCATGTAAAAAAACCTGTCTGATTAGAATGAATAATGTCCGACAATACCTTTTTAATTCTATGCGCTATACATTTTGCTAGACATTTACATTTACGTCATTTAGCAGACGCTATTATCCAGAGCGACTTACAAATAGGTGCATTCACCTTATAGCCAGTGGGATAACCACTTTACAATTTTTTTTTGTAAAGGGGGGGATTACTTTATCCTATCCCAGTTATTCCTTAAAGAGGTGGGGTTTCAAATGTCTCCGGAAGGTGGTGAGTGACTCCGCTGTCCTGGCGTCGTGAGGGAGCTTGTTCCACCATTGGGGTGCCAGAGCAGCGAACAGTTTTGACTGGGCTGAGCGGGAACTATGCTTCCGCAGAGGTAGGGGAGCCAGCAGGCCAGAGGTGGATGAGCGCAGTGCCCTCGTTTGGGTGTAGGGACTGATCAGAGCCTGAAGGTACGGAGGTGCCGTTCCCCTCACAGCTCCGTAGGCAAGCACCATGGTCTTGTAGCAGATGCGAGCTTCAACTGGAAGCCAGTGGAGTGTGCGGAGGAGGGGGTGATGTGAGAGAACTTGGGAAGGTTGAACACCAGACGGGCTGCGGCATTCTGGATGAGTTGTAGGGGTTTAATGGCACAGGCAGGGAGCCCAGCCAACAGCGAGTTGCAGTAATCCAGACGGGAGATGACAAGTGCCTGGATTAGGACCTGTGCCGCTTCCTGTGTAAGGCAGGGTCGTACTCTCCGAATGTTGTAGAGCATGAACCTACAGGATCGGGTCACCGCCTTGATGTTAGCGGAGAACGACAGGGTGTTGTCCAGGGTCACGCCAAGGCTCTTCGCACTCTGGGAGGAGGACACAACAGAGTTGTCAACCGTGATGGCGAGATCATGGAACGGGCAGTCCTTCCCCGGGAGGAAGAGCAGCTCCGTCTTGCCGAGGTTCAGCTTGAGGTGGTGATCCGTCATCCATACTGATATGTCTGCCAGACATGCAGAGATGCGATTCGCCACCTGGTTATCAGAAGGGGGAAAGGAGAAGATTAGTTGTGTGTCGTCAGCGTAGCAATGATAGGAGAGGCCATGTGAGGATATGACAGAGCCAAGTGACTTGGTGTATAGCGAGAATAGGAGAGGGCCTAGAACTTTCGCTCTCTTGAAGATGGAAGGGACATAGCCAGCGGTCAAGGATAAGTTGATCAGCGAGGTGAGGTAAGGGAGAAGGTCACCGGAGATGGTCTGGAGAAGAGAGGAGGGGATAGGGTCAAGCGGGCAGGTTGTTGGGCGGCCTGCCGTCACAAGTCGCAAGATTTTATCTGGAGAGAGAGGGGAGAAAGAAGTCAAAGCATAGGGTAGGGCAGTGTGAGCAGGACCAGCAGTGTCATTTGACTTAACAAACGAGGATCGGATGTCGTCAACCTTCTTTTCAAAATGGTTGACGAAGTCATCCACAGAGAGGGAGGAGGGGGGATTCAGCAGGGAGGAGAATGTGGCAAAAGAGCTTCCTAGGGTTAGAGGCAGATGCTTGGAATTTAGAGTGGTAGAAAGTGGCCTTAGCAGCAGAAACAGATGAAGAAAATGTAGAGAGGAGGGAGTGAAAAGATGCCAGGTCTGCAGGGAGTCTAGTTTTCTTCCATTTCCGCTCAGCTGCCCGGAGCTCTGTTCTGTGAGCTCGCAATGAGTCATCAAGCCACGGAGCTGGAGGGGAGGACCGAGCCGGCCGGGAGGATAGGGGACATAGAGATACTTTTTGCATCACAACACTGAAGTATAAGGGGCCTCCAATTTTTTGAATGGACTGGATCTTTATATTTTCCACTTGTATCCTGTTTCAGTAATAATGAAATCAGACCTACCATTTACATTGGAGTGGTTAAAACATGCTAATAATGGTCCTTTGAGTATATCAAAAAAGGTTTGGTATACCTCGACTGGTATGCAATCCAACCCTGGAGTTTTCCCAGACTTAAAAGTATTTAATTGCATCCAGAAGTTCCTCCTCAGTAATTTCACCTTTACGAGTATTTCTGTATGGCTGTTAATTGTACATTATCAATAGAAAGAAAATATCTACAATTTGTTTCAGTTACAGGAGATGGAGGCGACTGAAATGAAAACATATGCTTAAAGTACTTTGTTTCCTCCTTCAAAATATCATTTGGTGAATCATGGGTGACTCTGTCATTTGTAACCAGTTTCAGTAAATTATTTTTGTAGCATTCCTATGTTGAAGATTAAAAAATTATTTGGTGCATTTTCCCCTATATTCCATCCAAACGCATAAAGAAGGAAAGAAATTCCACAAATTAACTCTTAAGAAGGCACACCTGTTAATTGAAATGCATTGCAGGTGACTACCTCATGAAGCTGGTTGAGAGAATGCCAAGAGTGTGCAAAGCTGTCATCAAGGCAAAGGGTGGCTACTTTGAAGAATCTAAAATAGAAAATATTTGGATTTGTTTAACACTTTTTTGGTTACTACATGACTTCATGTGTTATTTCATAGTTTTGATGTCTTCACTATTATTCTACAATGTAAAAAATAGTACAAATAAAATAAAAAAATCTTGAATGAGTAAGTGTTCTAAAACTTTTGACAGGTGATATGGTAATTATTTGAACTGGATGGCCAGCTAACTTAACATTAGCTAGCTAGCTAACAAGCTAGAAATGAACCAAAACATTGTTTAGAAAGTTGATATTAGTTGCCTGGTTTGCTAGATTGACATATACTAAATTCATTTTTAAACAGGTGGGTTTATTGGTGTTAAAATACACCCGTTAGGCTATTTTGGACCACCAGGCTGCTGATGTCATGCAGCCTGTAGTTTTTGTGTTTATACTTTTTCATAACTACAACAACAAGTTTGATATCGGACGACAATAGAATGTTTATGATGTCACTGAGACAACTGTCGATACACGTAGTATAAACCAACCTTTAGTTTTGAAATCTTTGGTTGTTTAGTACATGGCCTCACATGTGAATCCTTAAAGAGATGGGTGGGGCTAAGGCTGAAGAGGGTGTGAACAATGCTGAATGGGTGTAGACAAAGAAGAGCCCTCCAGTAGTTGTACCAAAACATTCAAGGGCCATTTTCTTAAAAGTGGAATGACAAATTAATTTCCCATTGTTCCTCAACTGTAGTGTATGATGTACCATTTTCTAGCTCTGAGTCTCTACTTTTATCCAATATAAAAACACAATTTCAAATTTTGCTACATAAGACAGAATCAAGACGGTCGGTCACAAATTGCTTTTGTTTTAAAGATGAGTATTACATGGCATGGCCTCTAAATGCACATTTAATAGTGTCCCATACAATAAGGGGATCTGCTATACCTGTGTTATGTTAGAACATGTCCAATATCCTCACCTTCGTGGAAATTATGTAAGAGTAATGTATATGCCTATTATTTGATGGTCCGACCACATTCTGTTCCCTATCAACACGTTTTTAACCTTTGGTGCCAACGAGAATGAAATATGAAAGTACTCAAGATGACTAGCTTGATTGAGACTCCGCCATGTATATCTCACTAGGTCCGGATATTTGAGCCTCCATGTATCCACTAGTTCCAATAAATCATAATATTCGTGATTGAAGTCATATTAGTTTGTAGCCCAAACGGTTTGGATGCTACAGACAAAAGTTGGCACATCGACGGTACCTACTTCAGAAGAGTCCGTCGGTGCTAGTGGGGGGTCGTAGACCAAAACGGAGAACACCATCATGTTCGTGCCAGTCTCATCTTTCCATAGAGTGGTATATTAGTTAGTAGGCCAAACCGTTCGGACGCTACAGACGTTTTCGTGACAAGTTCAATTTTCAAGACATCTCCTGGTCTGACAAACAGCGCTGTAGCTCTGCCACTTTCCACCACAGATGCGGAAGACCGACAGGCGGATGCAGTGGATTGAGACCCAGCCTATACAAAAAAAATATCTCTATCTTAAACAGATAGATTTTGATAGGGATTAGTTTGATGCCCAGTGAAATTGTGAAAATTATTATAAACGCCCTTTTAGAGTAAGAGCAGTTTGAAAAAAGACTGCCTGAAATATCAAGCTATCTTGGTGGGATGGAGTTTTGGCCTGGATGGTGACGTCACCAGGCGGTAAATTAGTTAATACACCAATAAGAAAGAGAGTTCCAAACATCTCGGCCAATAACAGCTAGTCTTACATTTTCCCCTCCTCACTCAGACCACTCCCAGACAGTCCTATACCAATTATTGCTTGAGAAATTGCTCTTTGCTAAGAAGCTATTTTTATTTATTTTTGAACATTTTAATTTAAAACAATGACAGGTAATTGTTACCCAGAAATGGTTTGATATGGAGATAAAAACGGCTTCATAGTATCCAAACCCTGCACACCTGGCACTGCAGGCAGGCTAAAGCAAATGTTCAAATTTGAAATACTATTTGAACCCAGGTCAGCTCTCACTTGATCTCTCTGACCTGCTGAGTGCTGTGGTGGTTCTGGGGCGGCGTGGAAGATCGGGGGTCGTTGTCGGTCTTCCTCAGTGAGAAACCCCTAATGGTAGACGACGACACTGCAGAACGAGAGAGAAAAAACACAGGATTTGGTTCCACTAGCTACTAATGCTCCTTATAGTTCATATTAACATTAAACATTAGTGATTCATTTTCAAGTACCATTCAAGACACCCAAGGACAGTACATGGCAAGCAAAACGGGAACTTAAGTCACTCAGCAAAATTATATGAGAGAAAGAAAGAAGGAAATGAAAGGGTGGATCTGCTTGGGCTCCTTCTGTTGTTAGCTTCCATTTGGGTTCTACAGGGAATTACAGGGATGGTTGTATGTGTGTGTCATCAGTGCAGCTGCTACACAACTCTGCTAGCCATCTCAGTCTTGGTTGAGTGACGGTTCTGACTCCTGGCCCCTGATTACATCGTTCTCAAATCCCGCCTTCCATCCTGCTCCTCCCCCACTCACCCATATCATCCTCCAGTCAATCGTCTATCAGATATTCATCCTCAGGAACAAGCGCTGGCCTGCTATTGGACAACACCGGAACTGGTTCTGGGAGGCGGGTCTTGGCACTGTTGTACTCCTTCTTCCCGAAGACAGAGAGGGCTGCAGCTTATCTCGCTTCAAGAACAGAAGAGCTTGTTTCCTGACTGGGGGCACTTCCTGTGGAGTGAGGGCTGCTGGGAAACGTAGGCGTAGGCAGACAGCCCGCAGAGGGCTGACGGAGCTTTCCAAGTCACTGTGGTCAGAGGAGCTGCTTTCATCCTGAGGAAGACAAACAGACAGAAAGAGACAGACAGATTATTTGTCAATAGGTACAGTGCCTCACTTCTAAAACTGCCTCACAACAAGTGACTCTTGATGACTTCAACAAGGAATAAAATACCTCCAGACCTGCTGCGCTTGTCTTAGTACATACTGACAGATTCTATTACAGTCTGAAAGTGTTGGGTCATTGAGAATTGGTTTGATTTTAAACCAATTATATTCATCTCATTCCAAATGTTTTAATTAATCTAGTACCCCAAAGATGATGGAGGCCTCTGTCCCTCTGTGTCTGTGGCGTTGTGGGGGCTGCGCTGTGCCATTAGTGCCTCCGTGTGGGGTTCGGTGGTACTGCGATCTCCTGGGGGCTCCTGGTTCTGGGCTGGCCGTTGGTGGATAAATAGCGCCCTCCGATGGGGATCAGAGGCTCTGAGTTCTCTGTATCAAAGAGCTGACTTTCCTGAAGAGCGTCGAAGGGCACGGGAGCAGCAGGGACTGTAGAACAGAGAGTGTAGAAAAATTAACTTCACGGTGGAATAGTTGACATCCTTACAGCAACAGACATTTTGTGGGAGATGCATTATTTTCTGGAAAGTAAGCTGATTAAAGGCATCACAAACAGTGTGTGAGTGAGATGATGAATCCACATGTACTAGGTATCAACATCAGTAAAACTAAATGACACATTGAATATTCAGCAGGGTTGAGGTTAATTCTATTTTAATTTCAGTCAATTCAGGAAGTACACTGAAATTCCAATTCTCTTCAATGCTTTTCAATGTGGAGAATTTGGTTTACTTTCTGAATTGACTGGAATTTAAATGGATTTGACCCCAAACCTGATATACAGACCTCATATATTCCACCCAGTTTCATTATATACACACCACTCTTCACTGTCCTAGTCTTCTTGTGTTGTAGGCCTACACTGAGCAGAAGTATGTTAATTAAGTAGCTCTCTGTAGCAATGGAGGTCCATCCATCTGTAGTAAGCGCAACACAGGGTGCATTGGCCAATTCATTGATAACTCCAGCTATGGCTTGCTTATATAGCGCAGGTACTAACTACCTGTTTGCTGAAATGGGTGAGAGAGGGAAGTTCGTAACGTGGCTTGAGCACGTGCTGAAACCCCCTATTCACAACCAGTGAGAATGGGCACATATCCGAAGCTACAAACACTCAGTGGCGATTTTAGCATGTCAATCTTGGTGGGGCAAACAAACAAAACAATGTTGGGGATGCATGCCAGCAAAGCCACTACACAACACTAAACAATACATTAATTGTACTATAATGGTGACAAACTGTGCCCACAAACTGTTAGGGCCTACATAAAGCTGTCCCAACACCTTACCACTGCTACACCTGGCTATCAGCGGAGCCTTGTCTGGTAGAGAAACAGTTCATTCAGCCTCATTTACTGCCTTTAAAAAAAACATAGCAGATATGGCTGACTTGCTTAAACAAATGTGGTTTCTACTGACAATTGAGATGTGGCGTAAGGGGACGACAAGCGGATAAGAGGCAATCCGTAATTTCGATTAAGACATTAATGAGCGAGCTAGGACGGACGTAGTCAATATAACTATTTGTTCAGCACTCGTGAAATGTACAGCGACAGAATTCAGAACATGGGCCATTCTTACAGTGTTCTCCCTGTACACAAGTCAGAACCGTAGGACAAATAAAGGGGGCATATAAGCAGACAATGAAAGCTCTTACAATAGTTTATGACTACATTTCTCTAAAACAGGTTATAGGCTACATGTGCACCACCAAGTCAGAACAGTAGGCAAAATTAATACGGGAAAATAGACCAAATTATTAGGGTGAGGCACATGGGCTACTAACAGCTTACTACAAAACATACACTTAGTATTACTTTCTTAGCTACAGTATACATAGCTCCCTGACATATTACATCATTTTTGGACTCACCTTGTTGTGCTGTGCTCACTTCAACAGGAAGGTGGCGTGGCGGTCCTTTGTGGACAAACTTTGGCATCAAAGTCTGGCATTCTCTGGATTTATGGTGCTTTCAAGACAACTGGGAACTCTGAAAAAAACAAGGTCGAATCATGATGACGTCAGTGATCTTCAGGTCGTAGCTCTAGAAAGAAGGCCGAGTTCTGGATTTACAATTCCCAGTTGGATGACCGTTCAAAACGTATTTTCCCAGTCTGAGCTTGTTTTCCCCCCCCCAGAGTTCCCAGTTGTCTTGAACTCCCTGAAATTCCGAGTTAACAGTTGTTTTGAGCGCGGCACAAATCATGCTTCATTGACAGCATGGCCAATGTTGAATGTTTATAATTTTAAACTTGGAAAAGAGACCCTTAATCCCAGACTTGGGACCACACACCCACGCCACTGAATAGCAGGCTAGTGATTGCTTTGCAATGCTCGCAGTTAGATTCCTTCCAAACCACTCATTGTTGAATTTACAATTTCCAACCTGTTGTGTAATGTTTATGTCCAATGACCGATGAGCACCGATACGTTTTATCTATAATTTCTCTTCATATGACAATGATTAAAATTGATTTGCCAGTAGATTTGACTGGATTCATGATGATGACTCCTTGCTAAGGTTTTGAAAGTATGATGTTGACATGATCAGTCCAAATCAAAGCTACTGTAGATATAACGTGATTTGACGTCATTTTATCTTTGGCCAATGACCTTGAGCCTTCTTGGATGGGCACTTCTATTGTAACTCTATGGCAGCACCCAAGGGGCTTCAATTTTCGAGCTCTACCCTTAGACTTTCCAGTGATGTAGTGTCCCCATGAGTGACAGAACACTGAGCCAATCACAGCACAACTAGAGAACATTACCAACCCCTACGCTCCGTATTTTCCGCTGGCTGCCCCACCACCACAGAAAGCACTGAGCTAGGCTGAAACGCCTGCATTTTGGAGCTGGGGTGCCACCATTGGGGTGCCAGAGCAGCGAACAGTTTTGACTTGGCTGAGCGGGAACTATGCTTCCGCAGAGGTAGGGGAGCCAGCAGGCCAGAGGTGGATGAACGCAGTGCCCTCGTTTGGGTGTAGGGACTGATCAGAGCCTGAAGGTACGGAGGTGCCGTTCCCCTCACAGCTCCGTAGGCAAGCACCATGGTCTTGTAGCAGATGCAAGCTTCAACTGGAAGCCAGTGGAGTGTGCGGAGGAGCGGGGTGACGTGAGAGAACTTGGGAAGGTTGAACACCAGACGGGCTGCGGCATTCTGGATGAGTTGTAGGGGTTTAATGGCACAGGCAGGGAGCCCAGCCAACAGCGAGTTGCAGTAATCCAGACGGGAGATGACAAGTGCCTGGATTAGGACCTGTGCCGCTTCCTGTGTAAGGCAGGGTCGTACTCTCCGAATGTTGTAGAGCATGAACCTACAGGATCGGGTCACCGCCTTGATGTTAGCGGAGAACGACAGGGTGTTGTCCAGGGTCACGCCAAGGCTCTTCGCACTCTGGGAGGAGGACACAACGGAGTTGTCAACCGTGATGGCGAGATCATGGAACGGGCAGTCCTTCCCCGGGATGAAGAGCAGCTCCGTCTTGCCGAGGTTCAGCTTGAGGTGGTGATCCGTCATCCATACTGATATGTCTGCCAGACATGCAGAGATGCGATTCGCCACCTGGTTATCAGAAGGGGGTAACCAGGTGGCAGGCCAGGTGCCTGCAGGCTGACCTCAGTCGTCAGGTGAACAGTGTTTCCTCAGGTGACTACCTCAGGAAGCTGGTTGAGAGAATGCTAAGAGCGTGCAAAGCTGTCAGCAAGGCAAAGGGTGGCTACTTTGAAGAATCTCAAATATATTTTGATTTGTTTAACACTTTTTTTTGTTACATGATTCCATGTGTAATTTCATAGTTTTGAGGTCTTCACTTTTATTCTACAATGTAGAAAATAGTAAAAATAAAGAAATCCTTGAATGTCCTAACTTTTGACTGGTAGAATATGTAGTGCGGCAGATAGCCTAGCGGTTAGCGCGTTTAACCAGTAACCGAAAGGTCACTGGTTCGAATACCCCAGCCAGCAAAGTGAAAAATCTGTCGATGTGAACCACACTCCCCCCCGACTTCTGTGAATTGGCTCAGACTGGCCCCGCTGTAAACAAACGGCGGCAACCGGCGTGGCTTTCAGTTTGGTTACTAGTGATGGGAAGTTTGGCTCTGTTTACCAACTCTGATCTTTTCGACTTGTTCAGTCAAGAGAACGAATCTTTCAACCCATTTCGTTCATTTGAGTCAGCAATGCCCAGAGCACACAGGAGGAACACACACAATGCTGATTGCCCACGCTACATCAGTCCGCTAATACAGGTCTAGTACACTACCTTTGAGTCATATCTTACCCAAAGCAACTTACAAGCGCAATTATGGTTAAGTACCTTGCTCAAAGGCACATTAACAGATTTCACCTAGTCAGCTTGGGAATTTGAACCAGCGACCTTTCGGTTACCGACCCAATGCTCTTAACCGCTAGGCTATCTGCCGCCCAACTACTATTGTGAAAATTTTTTAATCTATACTGAACAAAAATATAAATGCAACATGTAAAGTGTTTGTCACATGTTTCATGAGCTGAAATAAAAGATCCCAGACATTTTCCATTTGCACAAAAAGCTTATTTCTCTAAAATGTTTTGTACAAATTTGTTCACATCCCTGTTAGAGAGCATTTCTCCTTTGCCAATATAATCCATCTTTCTAACAGTTGTGGCATATCATGAAGCTGATTAAAAAGCATGATCATTATACAGGTGCACCTCGTGCTGGGGGCAAACAGCTACTAAAAAATGTGCTGACTGCAGGAACATCCACCAGAGCTGTTGCCAGCGAATGTAATGTTCCTTTCCCTACCATAAGGCTCCTCTAACATTGTTTTAGAGAATTTAGCAGTGCGTCCAACCGGCCTCACAACCACAAACCATGTGTATCCATGCCAGCCCAGGACCTCCACATCCAGCTTCTTCACCTGCGGGATCGTCTGAGACCAGCCACCCGGACAGCTGATGAGTATTTATTTTTGTAATAAAGCCTATTTGTGGGGAAAAACGTATTCTGATTGGCTGGGCCTGGCTCCTCAGTGGCTGTGCCTATGCCCTCTCAGGCCCACCCATGGCAGCACCCCTGCCCAGTCATCTGAAATCCATTGATTAGGGCCTAAATAATTTTTCAATTGACTGATTTCCTACTATGAACTAACTCAGTAAAACTTTTTTAATTGTTGCGTTTATATTTTGGTTCGGTATATTATTATTTTTTCAGATTTTTCTGGTAGCTGCAGCACCCTCAGCACCCCTACATGCTGCAACTATGGCAGAGGTGGTGTTTGTTTTGGTTCTACAAAGCTGTTGTGTCCATCATAACGTTAAACAATCAATTAATTGCAGTCATTCTTGCACCATGCGATCAATTGTCAGTTCTAAACATGTTTTTTTCTTCTCTATGCTCATTATCTATTTTCCTGCGCGCATATGATAGACAGTTGGTTGTCGGACCACGTCTCTAGAGCCGCTGAGTCGGAAGAGCGTGCATTAAGCCCTAGCAGGACAAACGAACGATTAAAATGAACGAGTCACTCAGAAAAACGAATCATGACTGTTGAGTCACTAAAAAGCGTCGTTCAAAAATAACGAATCGTTCGCGAAGTGCACATAATTATCAGACAGATAATGGAATTAACCCAGCAGACGACCTCCCACACAAACAAGGTAATTATCACATGCCTTATCTGTGTCTTGTTTTGTAGCCTTTTTAGTAAATCTCACCTAAGTTGGAACGTCTGCGTCAGATGGGGTTCAACTCATGGCAGGCAGGCAACTCTCGCTCGCTCCCTTCCTCTTCAACCAACCAGAAGCTGCCGGGTCATTCTTAGTTTGCTGTCCCTTTAAAACAAATAAACGTCACCCTGTTAGTTTGTTGTAATTCTCCGTTAAATAAAACAACCCCTTTCTACAAGGACACCACATTCAGGAAGTGTCATAATTTATAATATAATAATAATTTCTTTGGTGTGAAAACAATGATTCAAAGCTTAATAAATATAATCACTCAGTTGTATCTACTTTTCCATGTTTCATGTTGTTAGTCTGTATGTCCCACCATGGCCTGTCCTTGCCTTTCTGCCGCCATATGCGAGACCAGAAAATGGTGCCCCCAGCTAAACTAGAATAGTCCCAGTCTAAAATACATATTTTCCAGATGTTGAAGTTAGGTTCCATTTAGGTTCTGAATGAAAGGTGAAAAGCTATTTTCCATATGTTTAAAATACATATTTTCCAGAACGGGTGATAAGGCATCTTTTCCTGACGTAATTTTATTAATTTATTAGGGTCTCCCGATTGGCACAGCGGTCTAAGGCACTGCATCGCAGTGCTAGAGGCGTCACTACAGACCCTGGTTTGATCCTGGGCTGTATCACAACCGGCCGTGATTGGGAGTCCCATAGGGCAGCGCATAATTGGTCCAGCTTCGTAAGGGTTTGGCCGGGGGTGCTTTACTTGGCTCATTGCACTCTAGCGACTCCTTGTGGTAAGCCAGGTGCCTGCAGGCTGACCTCAGTCGTCAGGTGAACAGTGTTTCCTCCGACACATTGGTGTGGCTGGTGGGCGGGTGTTAAGAAGCGCGGTATCGCGGGTCATGTTTTGGAGGATGCATGACTTGACCTTTGCCTCCCGAGCCCGTTGGGGAGTTGCAGCGATGAGATAAGATTGAAATTGGGTAGAAAAAGGGGGTGAAATACAGAAAATAAATTTACAGTGAGGGGAAAAAAGTATTTGATCCCCTGCTGATTTTGTACGTTTGCCCACTGACAAAGAAATGATCAGTCTATAATTTTAATGGTAGGTTTATTTGAACCGTGAGAGACAGAATAACAACCAAAAAATCCAGAAAAACGCATGTCAAAAATGTTATAAATTGATTTGCATTTTATTGAGGGAAATAAGTATTTGACCCCTCTGCAAAACATGACTTAGTACTTGGTGGCAAAACCTTTGTTGGGAATCACAGAGGTCAGACGTTTCTTGTAGTTGGCCACCAGGTTTGCACACATCTCATGAAGGATTTTATCCCACTCCTCTTTACAGATCTTCTCCAAGTCATTAAGGTTTCGAGACTGACGTTTGGCAACTCGAAACTTCAGCTCCCTCCACAGATATTCTATGGGATTAAGGTCTGTAGACTGGCTAGGCCACTCCAGGACCTTAATGTGCTTCTTCTTGAGCCACTCCTTTGTTGCCTTGGCCGTGTGTTTTGGATCATTGTCATGCTGGAATACCCATCCATGACTAATTTTCAATGCCCTGGCTGAGGAAAGGAGGTTCTCACCCAAGATTTGACGGTACATGGCCCCGTCCATCGTCCCTTTGATGCGGTGAAGTTGTCCTGTCCCCTTAGCAGAAAAACACCCCCAAAGCATAATGTTTCCACCTCCATGTTTCACGATGGGGATGGTGTTCTTGGTGTCATAGGCAGCATTCCTCCTCCTCCAAACACGGTGAGTTGAGTTGATGCCAATGAGCTCAGTTCACTCAGTTCTCCTCTGAATCATTAAGATGTTCAATGGCAAAATTTAGACAGGCATGTATATGTGCTTTCTTGAGCAGGGGGACCTTGCGGGCGCTGCAGTATTTCAGTCCTTCGTAGTGTGTTACCAATTGTTTTCTTGGTGACTATGGTCCCAGCTGCCTTGAGATCATAGACAAGATCCTCCCGTGTAGTTCTGTGCTGATTCCTCACCGTTCTCATGATCATTACAACTCCACGAGGTGAGATCTTGCATGGAGCCCCAGGCTGAGGGAGATTGACAGTTATTTTGTGTTTCTCCCATTGCGAATAATCGCACCAACTGTTGTCACCTTCTCACCATGCTGCTTGGCGATGGTCTTGTAGCCCATTCCAGCCTTGTGTAGGTCTACAATCTCGTCCCTGACTTCCTTGGAGAGCTCTTTGGTCTTGGCCATGGTGGAGAGTTTGGAATCTGATTGATTGATTGCTTCTGTGGACAGGTGTCTTTTATACAGGTAACAAGCTGAGATTAGGAGCACTCCCTTTAAGAGTGTGCTCCTAATCTCAGCTACTAAGTTCCAAGATAGGGTAGCAGTGCGGTCGTGTTCTCTTGTGTGTCCATGTAAATAGCCTGCTTTTTGTATAATTTTCTTTGTATTTCACGTATATATTTCCCTATCACACTTTTCATCCTTCTACTAAATATACTTTCCTGCAACCCGCCTCACTCAATGTGGAACGGATTCTATTATTTCTAAAATCTCCAATTGAAACTAGCCAGCCAGCTAACTAGCTAACTAGCTACTTGCTATTAGCCACCGTCAGCGGTTTTCACCCAGAACATCGGATTTTCTGCCGGAATAACTGAATCACTGGACCTTAATACCGGATCTAGCTTGCCGCAACCGAATGGATGTCGCTGTAGGCTAATCACCACTGCCCCCGTAGCACCAGTTAGCCTTGAGCCTTCAGCTAGCCCCGGCTATCTACCTCTCTGTCTACCGGACAGGAGTAGCCAGCTAACCAGCTAACTAGCTACTTGCTATTAGCCACCGTTAGCGGCTTTTTCTCCACTGTCCATGGCCTGCACTACCTACCAGCCAGCTTTAGTCTAGACTATTATCGGCCAGTCTGCACTGTCTGCACAAAGCGAGTTATCGACCCAGAACCTATCAGATTTTCTGCCGGAATCACTGAATCACTGGACCTTTAGCACTGGATAATCGCAACTAGCTAGCTGCAACCATATGAACGTTGTTGTTGGCTAATCAGCCTTGAGCTAGCCTTGAGTCAAGCACATCTCCCAGCTATCTACCTCTCTGTCAACCGGAAGGGACCTCCTAGAGTCGACACGGAGCCCTGCCGATCCATCACGACTGGTCTGCCGACGTAATCATCTGTGGTTTCAACAGGCTTCCCGTTGCGACGACCACAAAGATCCATCTGCTAGCCCTGGCCCACTAGCACACGCAAACTACAACCGTGCTTCCTGCTCGCTGTGCTGAAGCACCAATTTGAACTGCTCTCGGACTCACATATTGCTGTTCACTGGACCTTATGATCACTCAGCTGCACAGCTGATGCCTGCTGGACTGTTCCTTTACACGGTACCCTGTCCTGTTTATTCTGTTTAGCCTCAGCCCAAACTTTATCGCCATTACCAGTTGTTGTCTTAGCTCTCTCTAATAACACCTGTGATTTCTTTATGCCTCTCTCCCATGTCAATATGCCTTGCCTATTGCTGTTCCAGTTAGTTCTTATTATACAATTTCACTGTAGAACCCCAAGTCCCTCTCAAACTGCCTCAAATAGTTCCTTTGTTCCACCCCCCATACACGCCGAGACCGGCTCAATTGGTGCCTCCAGTGATGCTATCTCTTTCATTGTTACCCAACGCTTAGGTTTACCTCCACTGTACTCATATCCTTCCATATCCTTGTCTGTACATAATGCCTGAATCTTTTCTAAAACGCCCGGAAATCTGCTCCCTTTATTCTCTGTACCCAACGCACTAGAAGACCAGTTCCTAAAGCCTTTAGCCGTATCCTTATTCTAGTCCTCCTCTGTTCCTCTGGTGATGTAGAGGCTAACCCAGGCCCTGCAGCCCCCAGTATCACTCCTACTCCCCAGGAGCTATCATTGGTTGACTTCTGTAACCGTAAAAGCCTTGGTTTTCTGCACGTTAAGAAGTCTACTTCCTAAGTTTGAGTTATTCACTGTGTTAGCACACTCCGCCAACCCTGATGTTCTAGCAGTGTCTGAATCCTGGCTTAGGAAGGCCACCAAAAATTCTGAAATGTCCATCCCCAACTACAACATTTTCCGTCTAGATAGAACTGCCAAAAGGGGTGGAGTTGCAATCTACTGTAGAGAGAGCCTGCAGAGCTCTATCATACTATCCAGGTCTGTGCCCAAACAGTTTGAGCTTCTACTTCTAAAAATCCACCTTTCCAGAAATGTCTCTCACTGTTGCCGCTTGCTACAGCCCCCCCTCAGCCCCGAACTGTGCCCTGGATACCATATGTGAATTGATTGCCCCCCATTTATCCTCAGAGTTCGTACTGCTTGGTGACCTAAATTGGGATATGCTTAACACCCCGGCCATCTTACAATCCAAACTAGATGCCCTCAATCTCACAGAAATTATCAACGAACCTACCAGGTACAACCCTAAATCCGTAAACATTGGTACCCTCATAGATATCATCCTGACTAACTTACCCTCTAAATACACCTCCGCTGTCTTCAACCAGGATCTCAGCGATCACTGCCTTATTGCCTGCATCCGTAACGGGTCCGCGGTCAAACGACCACCCCTCATCACTGTCAAACACTCCCCAAAACACTTTAGCGAGCAGGCCTTCCTAATTGACCTGGCCCAGGTATCCTGGATGGATATACAGTGGGGAAAAAAAGTATTTAGTCAGCCACCAATTGTGCAAGTTCTCCCACTTAAAAAGATGAGAGGCCTGTAATTTTCATCATAGGTACACGTCAACTATGACAGACAAAATTAGATTTTTCTTATCCAGAAAATCACATTGTAGGATTTTTTATGAATTTATTTGCAAATTATGGTGGAAAATAAGTATTTGGTCAATAACAAAAGTTTCTCAATACTTTGTTATATACCCTTTGTTGGCAATGACACAGGTCAAACGTTTTCTGTAAGTCTTCACAAGGTTTTCACACACTGTTGCTGGTATTTTGGCCCATTCCTCCATGCAGATCTCCTCTAGAGCAGTGATGTTTTGGGGCTGTCGCTGGGCAACACAGACTTTCAACTCCCTCCAAAGATATTCTATGGGGTTGAGATCTGGAGACGGGCTAGGCCACTCCAGGACCTTGAAATGCTTCTTACGAAGCCACTCCTTCGTTGCCCGGGCGGTGTGTTTGGGATCATTGTCATGCTGAAAGACCCAGCCACGTTTCACCTTCAATGCCCTTGCTGATGGAAGGAGGTTTCACTCAAAATCTCACGATACATGGCCCCATTCATTCTTTCCTTTACACGGATCAGTCGTCCTGGTCCCTTTGCAGAAAAACAGCCCCAAAGCATGATGTTTCCACGCCCATGCTTCACAGTAGGTATGGTGTTCTTTGGATGCAACTCAGCATTCTTTGTCCTCCAAACACGGCGAGTTGAGTTTTTACCAAAAAGTTATATTTTGGTTTCATCTGACCATATGACATTCTCCCAATCCTCTTCTGGATCATCCAAATGCACTCTAGCAAACTTCAGACGGGCCTGGACATATACTGGCTTAAGCAGGGGGACACGTCTGGCACTGCAGGATTTGAGTCCCTGGCGGCGTAGTGTGTTACTATGCCGCCAGGCGCTTGTAACGCCAAGGTAGTGGGTTCGATCCCCGGGACCACCCATACACAAAAATGTATGCACGCATGACTGTAAGTCGCTTTGGATAAAAGCGTCTGCTAAATGGCATATTATTATTATTATTATTACTTTGGTCCCAGCTCTCTGCAGGTTATTCACTAGGTCCCCCCGTGTGGTTCTGGGATTTTTGCTCACCGTTCTTGTGATCATTTTGACCCCACGGGGTGAGATCTTGCGTGCAGCCCCAGATCGAGGGAGATTATCAGTGGTCTTGTATGTCTTCCATTTCCTAATAATTGCTCCCACAGTTGATTTCTTCAAACCAAGCTGCTTACCTATTGCAGATTCAGTCTTCCCAGCCTGGTGCAGGTCTACAATTTTGTTTCTGGTGTCCTTTGACAGCTCTTTGGTCTTGGCCATAGTGGAGTTTGGAGTGTGACTGTTTGAGGTTGTGGACAGGTGTATTTTATACTGATAACAAGTTCAAACAGGTGCCATTAATACAGGTAACGAGTGGAGGACAGAGGAGCCTCTTAAAGAAGAAGTTACAGGTCTGTGAGAGCCAGAAATCTTGCTTGTTTGTAGGTGACCAAATACTTATTTTCCACCATAATTTGCAAATAAATTCATTAAAAATCCTACAATGTGATTTTCTGGATTTTCTTTCCTCAATTTGTCTGTCATAGTTGACGTGTACCTATGATGAAAATTACAGGCCTCTCTCATCTTTTTAAGTGGGAGAACTTGCACAATTGGTGGCTGACTAAATACTTTTTTTCCCCACTGTAGATCTCATTCCGTCAGTAGAGGATGCCTGGTTGTTCTTTAAAAGTAATTTCCTCTCAATCTTAAATAAACATGCCCCATTCAAAAAATACAGAACTAAGAACAGATATAGCCCCTGGTTCTCCTCAGACTTGACTGCCCTTGACCAGCACAAAAACATCCTGTGGCGTACTGCATTAGCATCAAATAGCCCCCTCGATATGCAACTTTTCAGGGAAGCCAGGAACCAATATACACAAGCAGTTAGGAAAGCAAAGGCTAACTTTTTCAAACAGAAATGTGCATCCTGTAGCACTAACTCCAAAAAGTTTTGGGACACTGTAAAGTCCATGGAGAATAAGAGAACCTCCTCCTAGCTGCCCACTGCACTGAGGCTAGGAAACACTATCACCACCGATAAATCTACAATAATCGAGAATTTCAACAAGCATTTTGCTACGGCTGGCCATGCTTTCCAACTGGATACCACTACCCCGGCCACCAGCTCTGCACCCTCCGCTGCAACTTGCCCATGCCCCGCCCCCGCCGTCTTCATCGACCTGGCCAAGGCTTTCGACTCTGTCAACCACCACATTCTTATTGGCAGACTAAATAGCTTTGGTTTCTGAAATGACTGCCTCGCCTGGTTCACCAACTACTTCTCAGATAGAGTTCAATGTGTCAAATCGGAGGGCCTGTTGTCTGGATCTATGGCAGTCTCTATGGGGGTGCCAAAGGGTTCAATTCTTGGGCCGACTCTTTTCTCCGTGTATATCAATGATGTCGCTCTTGCTGCTGGTGACTCTCAGATCCACCTCTACGCAGACGACACCATTTTGTATACATCTGGCCCGTCATTGGACACTGTGTTAACAAACCTCCAAACGAGCTTCAATGCCATACAACACTCCTTCAGTAGCCTCCAACTGCTCTTAAACACTAGTAAAACTAAATGCATGCTCTTCAATCGAACGCTGCTGGCACCCGCCCACCCGACTAGAATCACTACTCTCGACGGGTCTGACCTAGAGTATTTTGACAACTACAAATACCTAGGTGTCTGGTTAGACTGTAAACTCTCCTTCCAGACTCACATTAAGAATCTCCAATCCAAAGTTAAATCTAGAATCAGCTTCCTATTTCGCAACAAAGCCTCCTTCACTCATGCTGCCAAACATTAAAATTATAGACTGATAATTTCTTTGTCAGTGGGCAAACGTACAAAATCAGCAGGGGATCAAATACTTTTTTCCCTCACTGTATACACCTGTTCTGAAATGCCCCAGAGTCTGCAACAACACTAAGCAAAGGACTCCACCAAGCAAGTGGCACCATGAAGACCAAGGAGCTCTCCAAACAGGTCAGGGATAAAGTTGTGGAGAAGTACAGATCAGGGTTGGGTTATATAAAAATATCAGAAACTTTGAACATCCCTCGGAGCACCATTACATCCATTATTAAAAAATGGAAAGAATATGGCACCACAACAAACCTGCCAAGAGAGGGCCGCCCACCAAAACTCACGGACCAGGCAAGGAGGGCATTAATCAGAGGCAACAAAGAGACCAAATATAACCCTGAAGGAGCTGCAAAACTCCACAGCGGAGATTGGAGTATCTGTCCATAGGACCACTTTAAGCCGTACACTCCACAGAGCTTGGCTATACGGAAGAGTAGCCAGAAAAAAGCCATCGCTTAAAGACAAAAATAAGCAAACACGTTTGGTGTTCACCAAAAGGCATGTGGGAGACTCCCCAAACATATGGAAAATTAAGCTTTTTGGCCATCAAGGAAAACGCAATGTCTGGCGAAACCCAACACCTCTCATCACCCCGAGAACACCATCACCACAGTGTAGCATGGTGGTGGCAGCATCATGCTGTGGGGATGTTTTTCATCAGCAGGGACTGGGAAACTTGTCAGAATTGATGGATGGCTAAATACAAGGACATTCTTGAGGGAAACCTGTTTGTCTTCGAGAGATTTGAGACTGGGACGGAGGTTCACCTTCCAGCAGGACAATGACCCTAAGCATACTGCTAAAGCAACGCTCAAGTGGTTTAAGGGGAAACATTTAAATGTCTTGGAATGGCCTAGTCAAAGCTCAGACCTCAATCCAATTGAGAATCTATGGTATGACTTAAAGATTGCTGTACACCAGCGGAACCCATACAACTTGAAGGAGCTGGAGCAGTTTTGCCCTGATGAATATGCAAAAATCAGAGTGGCTAAATGTGCCAAGCTTATAGAGACACCCCAAGTGACTTGCAGCTGTAATTTATGCAAAAGGTGGTTCTACAAATTATTGACTTTGGGGGGGTGAATAGTAATGCACACTCAAGTTTTCCGTTTTTTTGTCTTATTTCTTGTTTGTTTCACAATAAAACATATTTTGTATCTTCAAAGTGGTAGGCATGTTGTGTAAATCGAATGATACAAACCCCCAAAAAGTCAATTTTAATTACAGGTTGTAAGGCAACAAAATAGGACAAATGCCAAGGGGGGTGAATACTTTCGCAAGCCACTGTAGGTTAGGCTATTTGAGTTAGGCTATTTGATCGGTAAAACCTGCATAATCATTCCATTGTCATACATTTTATCTCCAACCTGTAGGCTACAGAAAAGGCCACACTCTTTCTACCACATCCTAAATCTGCTGCATGATTTATGTTAGATACGTTTTTTTGACTGAATGTTGTTGGAGCGCTGCAGAGATGCGTCACTCCAACAGCACGCTGGAGAGGCGCGCTGGGAATGGACAAGCAAACTATTTTGCGCCCCTGCCTTTGACAAAGTGGGCACTGCTTATCAAAGGGCGGCATCAGCGTTCACCTAAAAAGCCCATAGGCCACTGGTTGAGAGAAATTGTCATTGTTTTGGGGCAGAATTATGTGCGGTTTTATGTGTTGTTGTTGGAGGTTTAGTTCAGAAAATGCCGCCTTCGTCAATCTGCCCATAGGCTGTGGCCTAATCCTGCCTAATGAGCCGGCCGTGTGTCCCACTCATACATTTCAACCCTGTTAGGCTAAATTATAGAGAAAATTAACAAAATATCAGTGTTCACCATTATGTTAGCTCAGCCAAATTTAGGCTCCAAATTTCCACTCTGTTAGGTTCCACCCTGTATGGAGTATGCACCTAACAGGTTGGAAAATGCACCAAAAAAATGTACGTGCCTGAGCTTTGTCACGCTCTGGCTCCGGGACTGTGTATTGTGAGCCAGGGTGTGTTCATTTGGTTGTGTTGTATTTGGTTGTGTTTCATTGTTTGGTCCAGTGAGTCCCAATCAGTGGTAACGAGTGTCAGCTGTCGGCTCGTTATCTCTGATTGGGAGCCATATTTAAACTGTCATTGTTCACCTTGGGGTTGTGGGTTTTTGTTCCTTGTCAGTCATTGTAACGGAGGACTTCACGTTTCGTCATTGTTTGTTGTTTTCGTGTTTCGGCTTTAATTTAATAAAGTCATGTTCACCTTCAACGCTGCGCATTGGTCCTCCTCATTAGACGATCGTGACAGAAAAACCCACCAAGATGGGACCAAGCAGCGTGTCCAGGAGCCGTCGCCAGGGAGATCCTCACAGATCTCCTTCGCCTCCTGGACTGGGTCCAGCCGAGTGAGGAGGAGAAGGGCTTGACACTATGGCAGAAGGGCGAGAGGCTGGCGAGCAATATGGAGACCTGGTCCACGGGTAGGAGAGACGCCCCGAAAATTTTTAGGGGGGGGCTCACGACGTCGGACCAGCAGGAGGCCGCGATAGAGCGGCCCAGTGGGTTGCCGGAGAAGGCTGCCGGGTTACGGGGGCCACTGGTCGAAGAGGGGATGGAGGAAGTAGAGGCACGGCGAGAGGTACTGGCGTGTGTTGCCAGTCCGGTCCGGCCCGTTCGAGATCCCGGTGTAGGACCAGTGGTGTGTGTCCCCAGTACAGTCCGGCCCATCCAAGCTTCCCGCACCAAGCCAGTGGTGTGCGTCGTCAGCCCGGCTCTGCCCGTGCCTGCTCTCCGCATCAAGCCTGTGGTGCGTCTCGTCAGCCCGGCTCTGCCCGTTCCTGCTCTCCGCACCAGGTCTGTGGTGCACGTCGCCAGCCCAGTCCGGCCCATTCCTGCTACTCGCAACAAGCCAAGGGTGCGAGTCGTCAGCCGGATTCAGCCCATTCCTGCTACTCGCACCAGCCAAGGGTGCGAGTCGTCAGCCGGATTCAGCCCATTCCTGCTACTCGCACCAAGCCAAGGGTGCGAGTCGTCAGCCGGATTCAGCCCATTCCTGCTACTCGCACCAAGCCAAGGGTGCGAGTCGTCAGCCGGATTCAGCCCATTCCTGCTACTCGCACCAAGCCAGGGATGCGAGTCTTCAGCCTGGTGAGGCCTGTTCCGGCTCCACGCACCATGCAAAAGGGTGCGTATCGTCTGCCAGGTCCGGTCCATTCCTGCCTCACGCGCCAAGCCAGGGGTGCGCGTCGGCAGTCCTGATCCAGCTAACTGGGTCAGATCGGACTGGGGGGCACTACGGGGGATTGTAATAGGGTGGTGGTCAAGCCCGGGCCGGAGCCGCCTCCGAGGAACAATACCCACCCAGCCCTTCCCTATTTGGGGTGTAGGCGCGGTCGGAGTCCGCGCCTTTAGGGGGGGGTACTGTCACGCTCTGGCTCCGGGACTGTGTATTGTGAGCCAGGGTGTGTTCATTTGGTTGTGTTGTATTTGGTTGTGTTTCATTGTTTGGTCCAGTGACTCCCAATCAGTGGTAACGAGTGTCAGCTGTCGGCTCGTTATCTCTGATTGGGAGCCATATTTAAACTGTCATTGTTCACCTTGGGGTTGTGGGTTTTTGTTCCTTGTCAGTCATTGTAACGGAGGACTTCACGTTTCGTCATTGTTTGTTGTTTTCGTGTTTCGGCTTTAATTTAATAAAGTCATGTTCACCTTCAACGCTGCGCATTGGTCCTCCTCATTAGACGATCGTGACAAGCTTGACCAATATGTCCTTTTTCTGATAGAAAAATAAAAAATATATAATCAGCTGGCTTAAAACGCTACAGGTTGAGAGCCAAGTTGAAGCAAAGCTTCCTGGAGTCTGCTGGGCATGTAAGTGGGTCCTGAGGAAGGTTAAGAACATGATGCCTAAACATAGAGAACAATTAAGGTGACAAACAGCATGACATCTGATATGACTCTGCTTTACATGGCTCTTCCGTGATGCAGGGCTTGTAACCAATCTGTGTTAGCCCTCAAGGCTGTTGAAATTTGTGATAAATAGGCCTGCAGGTTTAACACTTGTTATAAGAATGTGAGCCTTCATAATGCCTTAAGGTTTACAATTGGCTTCCTCAAATCTTTGTGCAAAAAGATTGTGCATAAGTGTGATGCTGCTGACTGAAGAACTTTTCAACTTTAAGCTCTGCAAGTGAGTACTGTAAAAATGCATTATTGTTCAATGTAATTTGTGAAAGGTGTGGAAATAGCTTTCATCAGAGAGGCATTTGATTGATTGCATGGAGTATCTCTATAATTCATGTTTCTATAAATTTTTCAAACGAAAGCCCTTGCTGGATGTCATTTAAAGTAACAGTACAGTGAAAATCTCACTTTTAAAAGTTCCTATTCTATTAACTCATACCCAAATAATGTTGTTGACTCATCCATAAATTTGGAGAAAAAACACTTCAAAACCCCATTTCAAACTTGTATCGCAAACAGACAGTTTTAAAAATATTGATGAGGATGCTGGCCAATCAGTGTTGTACTCGCATTAATATTTGTAATGACCGGTATACGCCCACACCATTCTGTTGTTGGGGTACGCCCACACCATTCACAGAGAAGCTGCTTTTTAACATACTTAATTAAAACATTTTGGAAGGAAAACTATTTAACTAATATTTTAATTAATTATTGTCATATTTAAGTCATATTTCATAGAAATCTGGAAACACTGGACAGTTACTTTAAGCCACCTACCAAACAATCAAGATTCTTTACAGAAAACTGAGATTCTAAATAAAAAGGTAAAATGCCAACATGAGTTCCTAGACATTGTAATTAAATGCTTTATAATTTCAAAAAATATATACTACTATATGTTAATCAGTAAAACATTTAATTTGATATATTTATAGAGTTATGTTAGAGGTGTCAAAGAAGGGTTGGAGTTGTAATCTCTATAAATTGAGGTTGATTTTTTGCCTGGCCAAAAAGTTTACAAAAACAAACATTCAACATTCTCAACATTTTGGAATAAAATAGCAAAAGGTTTACATTTGTACGTGATAGAAAATGTACTGCAATTTAAGAATGACACATACACTATTATAAACCGAATCATACGAGCCCTGGATGCTGATTGGCTGAAAGCCGTGGTATATGAGACAATATACCACGGGTATGATGCAAAACGACTTACTTACTGTACTTGGTAACCTGTTTATAATAGCAACAAGCCACCTCGGGGGTTTGTGGTAAAGGGCAATTATACCACAGCTAAGGGCTGTATCCAGGCACTCAACGTTGTGTGGTGAATAAGAACAGTCCTTAGCCATGGTAAATTGGCCATATACCACAGCCACTCTGGCCTTATTGCTTAATTATAATACATTATTTCATAACATAATCATTCCAACAACTTGATCATCCATGTATATGCTTGTGTTGTGACTAGTTTGAAAAAGAAAGAGCAAGAGGCTGGCAGCATAGCATTGTCTTGACAACAGAACATCCATCTTCTCACTTTGGAATCTGGATACTGGCTGCTTGGTCAGTAGCTCAGGTCCAAAACTTCCTTTGGTCTAAAGATGCACAAAAAGACCACATGAGTGGAAGATCAGAAGACATAACCCCATATTTTCATATTAATTAATACATTCTACTCAATAGTGTTTCAAGTAACAAGCACAAGTGATCATCGCTATACTCTTTAGTTGTCTGAACAGTGACTAAAGAGTATGTCGAACGGTTTCTTGTACTCACTTGCAGGCCTTAATCTTAACGCAGATGGTCCTCACGTCATCGCTTGTGCTAAGCTCCTCAATCAGCACCCGCAAGTTTTTTTTCACCAGGTCTTCACACATACGTTTTCCGCAGGGTACTTTATTGCAAATGGACAATAGCTTCTGCTTTACCTCCTCCTATTGATGAGAAATCATCATCAACATCGGTTGACATTTTCAGGGAAATATCCCAGTAAATAGTAAATAGGGCAATTTCATGAAAGGACACTCATCAATTGTAACGCTATGGTAGCTACCGGGCTAGAGGAAGTGGAGATGGATTTCTTCACTTTGTTCAGTGCCCACTTACACACCCAGCAGGTTCCCTTTAGCTGTTGCTCCTTTGGAAAGCACAAACAGACAAGAAAGGACATGTTAGAAAAATTATAATCATCTGTCGCTGTGCCCTTGAGCTAGGCACTTAACCCTAATTGCTTCAGGGACTCTGTACAATGGTGATCCTGGCCGCGTGACCCCACTCCCTGTGGGTGTCTCGGGGGTACTTGGGATATGCAAAAAAACACATTTCCATTACATAATTTGTTTAACAAGACAAATAAAGCCCCCCCCAAATTATTATTATTACTTAAATTATGGTGTGATGTATTCAGTGTTATGGTTGAAGTACATTTTAATATGTATTGTCAGGTTGGACAGTAGTTTCTTCAGTCAATGTATGTCTTTAGTTATATTTACGGCTATGGTTAAGTTCTGTTAAACAGTAGGAGGTTGAGTATTCCAATAGGAAGTTTCAGAAATGTCTACACTTTCTCTTAGTTCATAACATTTTGACCATAGCATACTATTACCATGTGCTTTTCCGGCTGTGCTTCCACTACTTTCTGGTCATCAGGGTCAACCTCTTGGCATTGCCCATGGATCTCCCAAACTGTGAAGAAAAAATGATACAACAGTCACTCCCATGATGGGTCCTTTACTTGTATTGTACTGAAACCAAAGGTGAACTTGGAGTTGATTTAGGCCCCCCTACCCACAGTTCCCCTTGCACCCTGACCCAATGTATGTGCTGCATATACAGTAGTTACTACTTGAGTTAACAAATTAAATCTTACCTGAACAAGCCAGCAGACAGAGGGCAAGGAGGAACAGAGATGTCTTCATGATTTGCGGTGGTAGAGATGTGAAGAGTAAAGTCGTGTTGGGGTTTGGTAAAGAGACTTAGGAATCAGACAAGCCCCTTTATACATAGAGGCCCCTCTATCTACAGCCCCCTGTACAAACCCCACCTACGACCTATTGATAGTACATCTCACATTGACCACAACACACAAACCTTACAAGTCAACAGGATGTTACTTGTGATTTTCATAATCACCTTTTTCCATCTCTCCACAGTCTGATCTTCATTTTAATTTCATTTTAATTAGTCAATTACAGATTAAGCCATGTACTGTATGTCATGGAAAGAGCAGGTGTTCTTCATATTTTGTACACTCAGTGTATGTTTCCAGCAGAATACACCACACTGACATATTGATTCCAACTTGTTCAGCTAGCTTACAAGTGGTACATTTAGGGACTATATCTACTAATCTAACATATGGAGTTGTTTTATGATAGTAATAATATGGACCATTAGCTATTTTAATTTGTATTTTAGGATACCTGTAGGTATATTAAAAAGATTTACAAATTATTTGATGAAGAATTACATTTGCCCTTACTTCTATTAGCCCATAGAAACGCATTGTATTACACAAAAATACATGGCTAAATAAAAATGAAGTTTGTTTTGAAGTGTCTGAAATGTATCTGAGAGATATAGGAAAGCTCAGGATAACATCAAGGACAACATTTTTTTCTTATTGTTGTTTGTGGATCACTCCAGAGAACGCGTTTCCACTGATCCAGAGTCCAATGGCGGCGAGCTTTACACCACTCCAGCCAATGCTTGGCATTGTGCATGGTGATCTTAGCCTTGTGTGCGGCTGCTGGCCATGGAAACCCATTTAATGAAGTGCCCGATGAACAGTTATTGTGCTGACATTGCTTCCAGAGGCAGTTTGGAACTCAGTAGTGAGTGTTGCAACCGAGGACAGAAGATTTTTACACGCTACGCGCTTCAGTACTTGGCAGTCCCATTCTGTGAGCTTGTGTGGCCTACCACTTCTCGGCTGAGCCGTTGTTGCTCCTAGACGTTTCCACTTAGTGAGTAAAGTACAGAGAGATCTCCGGAGAGACCTGAAAATAGCTGTGCTGCGATGCTCCCCATACAACCTGACAGAGCTTGTGAGGATCTGCAGAGAATAATGGGAGAAACTCCCCAAATACAGGTGTGCCAAGCTTGTAGCGTCATACCCAAGAAGACTTGAGGCTGTAATGGCTGCCAAAGGTGCTTCAACAAAGTAAAGGGTCTGAATACTTATGATATTTCAGTTTTTTATTTGTAATACTTTTGCAAAAAAAAAGAACTGTTTTTGCTTTGTTATTATGGGGTATTGTGTGTATGTAGATTGATGAGGGAAAAAAGACAATGGGTCTGAATACTTTCCCAATGCACTGTATAATGAATGTAAAGACCCCATGCAGCCTGTGTCACCAAAAGATACACCTTGTGTATTCTACTTTTCTAACTCTCAACAGTAAGACCCCGACTGAGTTCCTAAAAAAATAAACAGGTCTACTGGTGAAAAAAAAAAACGCCAACTGGGAAGGGTAGCTGTCTGGGGGAGACTCAAATAAGAACTACTTAGGTTTATGTAGTGTAATGTTTATATATCTGCTTCTGAGAGGATCCTAGCTAGACTAGAGCATAACCACATGCATGTCTTAGTCTGGCTGGCCTCAAACTGATATGTTAACAGCTGTGGGAAGCGACTTGCTGCACTCTCTATAAAGTATTTCAGTATGCATGCATACTACATCTTTCAAACTGTGAAAAGAGTTGTGCATGTTAAAAAAATTATCCCCAACCATAATAGTGTGGTTAGCAACACTTCACACAAATGGGTATGCTTAAATACTTAACAAGGTGGCAGTAGCACCATCCACAACCCTAAACCTAACTGAAACCGTTCAGTAATTGCTTTTTATAAATTGGAAATTACAATAACAGGTGATGAAATTAGTTATCCTAACCAAAATCGCCTTGGCCCAATCTCTGAGTGATACACTGAGGTGATAACACTGATGTGTGACTAGGCACGTTCCCAAAGTATCTTGAAGCCCACCCAACACCCTCCTTTGTGGAAATGTTCAACAGTGAGAAGATGACAAGTCAGTGGTTTAACTAACAAGAAAGGAAACCACAGTGTAAAGCTGTGTGTCTTTAGAAACTCACACCAAATTGGGGGGGAACATTGTTTCACTCATGATGCTCCACCCCCCAGAGTTGAGTCGTTAATATTTGTGTTTCCATTGAATACTTACAAAACATATAGACACAATACAAAAACAGACACAATTCATGTTTAAAGGCACACACCCTGTAATCATTATATCTACATAATGCATTCAAAATATTGGTGCCAAGATCCCTCTCCAGCAGCAAATAGAGGACCAAGGGGTGTAATCTCAATGGAATCAAAGCAACACCAATCTTTAAGGGTGTCAGAACTCAAGTCCTCCTTACAGTGAGGGGGCATTAGTTAGATTTAAGTCATTTAGCAGACGCTCTTATCCAGAGCGACTTAGTTACATTATTATTATTTTATTTTTTTCATACCCCCCGTGGGAATCGAACCCACAACCCTGGCGTTGGAAACGCCATGCTCTACCAACTGAACTACATCCCTGCCAGCCATTCCCTCCCCTACCCAATTGTGCGCCGCCCCATGGGTCTCCCGGTCGCGGCCGGCTACGACAGAGCCTGGATTTGAACTAGGATCTCTAGTGGCACAGCTAGTACTGCGATGCAGTGCCTTAGACCACTGCGCCACTTGGGAGTTAACCTCCTCTGGCCCCATGTCTGCTGCAGCGCCTCACGGTCCAGTTTGTTGAGCTTCTGTGAGCACAGCCACAGCCACAGGTCCTGGACCTGTTCTGACAGGCCGTCCAAACTAGAGTTGTCCCAGGGTCCGGCTGCCTGACAACCTGAAGAAAGAGAGAGAGGGAACAAATTAGAGGGACTGAGAGCCTGAGAGTCAGACTGAGAACCAATTGACTACTATAGGCCTACTGTAACTACTATAGGCCTACTGTAAGGGAGCAGTCATCCTGTGGAACACACAAAGGACCAATCAGAACCATGTTCTCTGTGACTCCTTTTCCATTTTCAGCAAGGGACCAATCAAATCCCAGATCTCATGGTATGCCCTTTACCAGGAAGTTAGTACTATGTCTATCACCCAATGTCAGTGCTGAGTTCTCAGCTTGGCCTCCAGCTTAAACATGACTAATCAACATGAATCCTACTTACATCACTACATTTGTTCCTCTATTGAAGACCATCTTGCCATAGCTCCCAATTAAGTCAAATGGTGTATACACTTTAAGATACAATTAAGATACTACCATTGTATCCTAACTACCATATCAGCACATGCTTCTTAGCTTGAATACCAGAGGCAAAGTTGTGGAGCAGATAAGTGGATTCCTTTTCAACCTGTGAAATGTTTTCACAGCTTGCAAAGCACCTGCCTCAAACCCGTGGTTTAGGTTTACTGGTTAACAGACCAAAAATAAGCGATTTACAGAGAAACAAGAGTTTCATTAACAGAAACCCAACCAATTGTTTCAACAAATTCTGTTAAAAGCGTTTTTATTGTATTTGCAGTCTTTATCGTGTACCTTCCTGGACAAATTTCCTCTACTAAGTATCTACTTACTATAGATACTGTGATTAGTTTGTGCAGTTCTTTAGACAAACAATGCTTAATTAATGTCAAAGTACTCTATAAAATAACTTTATTTGAATTTTTGTGTATGTGTGTGCATTTGTGTGTGTGCATGTGTATGTGTGTGTGTGTGTGTTTACCTGGGACAGGAGGACTGACCTCAGATGTTCTAAAGCAGGGTGGTCAGCGGGTTCACAGCGGATGGCAGACAGAAGGAGGTGTGTGAGACAGTGGAGAGGCAGAGTCTTCAGGACCAACTCAAAGCCCATAGAGCCCAGGGCATTATGGGACAGATTCACTGCCTTCAGGTGCCCTGTGCCTGTAGGACCATGAGATGATTCTGATTCTTAGGTCACCTGCCAAGGTGCTGGTCAGTAGGAGGTGGTGTTGCTGTTTACCTGCCAAGGTGCTGGTCAGTAGGAGGCGGTGTTGCTGTTTACCTGCCAAGGTGCTGGCCAGTAGGAGGTGGTGTTGCTGTTTACCTGCCAAGGTGCTGGTCAGTAGGAGGTGGTGCTGCTGTTTACCTGCCAAGGAGCTGGTCAGTAGGAGGTGGTGTTGCCGTTTACCTGCCAAGGTGCTGGCCAGTAGGAGGTGGTGTTGCCGTTTACCTGCCAAGGTGCTGGCCAGTAGGAGGTGGTGCTGCTGTTTACCTGCCAAGGTGCTGGCCAGTAGGAGGTGGTGTTGCTACAGGCAGCGGGTTGTTAGGCTGGAGAGACAAGACAGCCTCATACATCAGAGTCAGAACCTTTTCCAACCACAAAAACCTAGCCTGGCCTGTCCTGCACACCCACTGCTTCCTGTCAGGCTACTGCAGAAAGAGGGGGTGGTGCTGTGACCATCACTGAACAAAGCGCACTGAATCATGGGCCCCTACAAGGCCATATAGGGACACAGCACAGCCACAGACTTACAGGTCAGTATCATACAGTGCCTTCAGAAAGTATTCACACCCTTGACTTTTTCCACATTCTGTTGTGTTACAGCCTGAATTGAAAATGTATTAAATTGAGACTTTGTCACTGGCCTACACAAAATATTAAGTATTCAACCCCTTTGTTATGGCAATCTTAAATAAGTTGAGGCTTAAAAATGTGCTTAACAAGTCACATAATAAGATGCATGGACTAACTCTGTGTGCAATAACAGTGTTTTACATGATTTTTGAATGACTACCTCATCTCTGTATCCCACACATACAATTATTTGTAATGTCCCTCAGTCGAGCAGTGAATTTCAAACACAGATTCAACCACAAAGACCAGGGAGGTTTTCCAATGCAAAGAAGGGCACCTATTGGTAGATGGGTAAAAATAACATTGAATATCCCTTTGAGCATGGTGAAGTTATTAATTACACTTTGGATGGTGTATCAATACAACCAGTCACTACAAAGATACAGGCGTCCTTCCTATCTCAGTTCCCAGAGAGGAAGGAAACCGCTCAGGGATTTCACCATGAGCCCAATGGTGACCTTAAAACAGTTGCAGAGTTTAATTGCTGTGATAGGAGAAAACATCAACAAAGCAATTCACTTTTTGTCCTGAATACAAAGTGGGTTTTTTGGGGCAAACAAAATATAACAATTACTTAGTACCACTCTCCATATTTTCGTGCATATTGTTGACTGCATCATGTTATGGGTATGCTTGTAATAGTTTTCAGGATAAAAAAGAAACGTAATGGAGTTAAGCACAGGCAAAATCCTAGAGGAAAACCTGGTTCAGTTTGAAAATGGTTGTCTAGCAATGATCAACAACCAATTTGACAGAGCTTGAAAATTGTTGAAAATAATAATGGGCAAATATTTATGTCAAAACTGTAACTCAGGAACATTTACCTTCTTCAACCTGAGTTCCCACACCAGATAGTGGCTGTGCCAATGCCTTTGTCAATGCCTGCAATCAGAATGCGGTCAGGGTTCAAGATAACGTGTTTTTTTATCCCAGTACCACATAGGTTAGTGTATTTGTGTCTTCCTGCATGCATGTGTGAAAGAGAGTGAATGTTTAAAGTGGTTTTTCTTCAGATAGCATTGAGGAGTACACCACATCAGTCACTGGCTTCATCAATATGTGCATCGATGACGTCGTCCCCACAGTGACCGTACGTACATACCCAAACCAGAAGCCATGGATTACAGGCAACATCCGTACTGAGCTAAAGGGTAGAGCTGCCGCTTTCAAGGAGCGGGACTCTAACCCAGACGCTTATAAGAAATCCCGCTATGCCCTCCGACGAACCATCAAACAGACAAAAAGTCAATACAGGACTAAGACTGAATCGTACTACACCGGCTCTGATGCTCGTCGGATGTGGCAAGGCTTGAAAACTATTACAGACTACAATGGGAAGCACAGCCGCGAGCTGCCCAGTGACACAAGCCATCCAGACGAGCTAAACCACTTCTATACTCGCTTCGAGGCAAGCAACACTGAAGCATGCATGAGAGCACCAGCTGATCCCGGATGACTATGTGATCACGCTCTCCGTAGCCAATGTGAGTAAGAATTTTAAGCAGGTCAACATTCACAAAGGCCACATTCTACAGCTGCACCATCGAGAGCATCCTGACTGGTTGCATCACCGCCTGGTATGGCAACTGCTCGGCCTCTGACCGCAAGTTACTACAGAGGGTAGTGCGTACGGTCCAGTACATCACTGGGGCCAAGCTTCCTGCCATCCAGGACCTCTATACAAGGCGGTGTCAGAGGAAGGCCCTCAAAATTGTCTAAGACTCCAGCCACCCTAGTCATAGACTGTTCTCTCTGCTACCGCACGGCAAGCAGTACCGGGGTGCCAAGTCTAGGTCCAAAATACTTCTCAACAGCTTCTACCCCCAAGCCATAAGACTCCTGAACAGCTAATCATGGCTACCCAGACTATTTGCACTGCCCCCCCACCCCATCTTTTTACGCTGCTGCTACTCTGTTAATTATTTATGCATAGTCACTTTAACTCTACCCACATGTACATATTACCTCAACTAGCCGGTGCCCCCGCACATTGACTCTGCACCGGTACCCCCCTGTATATATAGCCTCCCTACTGTTATTTTACTTGTGCTCTTTTTTTCTCAACACTTTTGTTGTTTTATTTTACTTTTTTATAAAAAAAATTAAATGCATTGTTGGTTAAGGGCTGTAAGTAAGCATTTCACTGTAATGTCTACACCTGTTGTATTCGGCGCATGTGGCCAATAAAATTTGATTTGATGTCAGCCACTTGGAAGCCTTTCTGGCCTTGCTTGATATTCAACCCTGGCTTCTATAGTAACGGGGTGTGTCAGTGTGTTTTATTAAACATTGCAGATAGATTGTAACTTCCATCAATGTAATTGTCTGCGTCACTTCCAATTGCCCATGAAAGATCTCACCTCGTGGAGTTGCAATAATCATAAGAACAGTGAGGAATCAGCCCAGAACTACACGGGAGGATTTTGTCAATGATCTCAAGGCAGCTGGGACCATAATCACCAAGAAAACAATTGGTAACACACTATGCCGTGAAGGACTGAAATCCTGCAGCGCCCGCAAGTTCCCCCTGCTCAAGAAAGCACATATACAGGCCAGTCTGAAGTTTGCCAATGAACATCTGAATGATTCAGAGGAGAACTGGGTGAAAGTGTTGTGGTCAGATGAGACCAAAATCAAGCTCTTTGGCATCAACTCAACTCGCCGTGTTTGGAGGAGGAGGAGGAATGCTGCCTATGACCCCAAGAACATCATCCCCATCATCAAACATGGAGGTGGAAACATTATGCTTTGGGGGTGTTTTTCTGCTAAGGGGACAGCACAACTTCACTGCATCAAAGGGACGATGGATGGCGCCATGTACCGTCAAATCTTGGGTGAGAACCTTCTTCCCTCAGCCAGGGCATTGAAAATGGGTCGTGGATGGGTATTCCAGCATGACAATGACCCAAAACACACGGCCAAGGCAACAAAGGAGTGGCTCAAGAAGAAGCACATTAAGGTCCTGGAGTGGCCTAGTCAGTCTCCAGACCTTAATCCCATAGAAAATCTGTGGAAGGAGCTGAAGGTTCGAGTTGCCAAACGTCAGCCTCGAAACCTTAATGACTTGGAGAAGATCTGCAAAGAGGAGTGGGACAAAATCCCTCCTGAGATGTGTGCAAACCTGGTGGCCAACTACAAGAAACGTCTGACCTCTGTGATTGCCAACAAGGGTTTTGCCACCAAGTACTAAGCCATGTTTTGCAGAGGGGTCAAATACTTATTTCCCTAATTAAAATGCAAATCAATTTATAACATTTTTGACATGCGATTTTCTGGATTTTTTGGTTGTTATTCTGTCTCTCACTGTTCAAATAAACCTATCATTAAAATTATAGACTGATCATTTCTTTGTCAGTGGGCAAATGTACAAAATCAGCAGGGGATCAAATACTTTTTTCCCTCACTTATATATATACACACAGTGGGGAGAAAAAGTATTTGATACACTGCCGATTTTGCAGGTTTTCCTACTTACAAAGCATGTAGAGGTCTGTAATTTTTATCATAGGTACACTTCAACTGTGAGAGACGGAATCTAAAACAAAATCCAGAAAATCACATTGTATGATTTTTAAGTAATTAATTTGCATTTTATTGCATGACATAAGTATTTGATACATCAGAAAAGCAGAACTTAATATTTGGTACAGAAACCTTTGTTTGCAATTACAGAGATCATACGTTTCCTGTAGGTCTTGACCAGGTTTGCACACACTGCAGCAGGGATTTTGGCCCACTCCTCCATACAGACCTTCTCCAGATCCTTCAGGTTTCGGGGCTGTCGCTGGGCAATACGGACTTTCAGCTACCTCCAAAGATTTTATATTGGGTTCAGGTCTGGAGACTGGCTAGGCCACCCCAGGACCTTGAGATGCTTCTTACGGAGCCAGTCCTTAGTTGCCCTGGCTGTGTGTTTCGGGTCGTTGTCATGCTGGAAGACCCAGCCACGACCCATCTTCAATGCTCTTACTGAGGGAAGGAGGTTGTTGGCCAAGATCTCGCGATACATGGCCCCATCAATCCTCCCCTCAATACGGTGCAGTCGTCCTGTCCCCTTTGCAGAAAAGCATCCCCAAAGAATGATGTTTCCACCTCCATGCTTCACGGTTGGGATGGTGTTCTTGGGGTTGTACTCATCCTTCTTCTTCCTCCAAACACGGCGAGTGGAGTTTAGACCAAAAAGCTATATTTTTGTCTCATCAGACCACATGACCTTCTCCTATTCCTCCTCTGGATCATCCAGATGGTCATTGGCAAACTTCAGATGAGCCTGGACATGCGCTGGCTTGAGCAGGGGGACCTTGCGTGCGCTGCAGGATTTTAATCCATGACGGCGTAGTGTGTTACTAATGGTTATCTTTGAGACTGTGGTCCCAGCTCTCTTCAGATCATTGACCAGGTCCTGCTGTGTAGTTCTGGGCTGATCCCTCACCTTCCTCATGATCATTGATGCCCCACGAGGTGAGATCTTGCATGGAGCCCCAGACCGAGAGTGATTGACCGTCATCTTGAACTTCTTCCATTTTCTAATAATTGCGCCAACAGTTGTTGCCTTCTCATCATGCTGCTTGCCTATTGTCCTGTAGCCCATCCCAGCCTTGTGCAGGTCTACAATTTTATCCCTGATGTCCTTACACAGCTCTCTGGTCTTGGCCATTGTGGAGAGGTTGGAGTCTGTTTGATTGAGTGTGTGGACAGGTGTCTTTTATACAGGTAATGAGTTCAAACAGGTGCAGTTAATACAGGTAATGAGTGGAGAACAGGAGGGCTTCTTAAAGAAAAACTAACAGGTCTGTGAGAGCCGGAATTCTTACTGGTTGGTAGGTGATCAAATACTTATGTCATGCAATAAAATGCAAATTAATTACTTAAAAATCATACAATGTGATTTTCTGGATTTTTGTTTTAGATTCCGTCTCTCACAGTTTAGGTGTACCTATGATAAAAATTACAGACCTCTACATGCTTTGTAAGTAGGAAAACCTGCAAAATCGGCAGTGTATCAAATACTTGTTCTCCCCACTGTACATATACATACATATACATATCCTTTTTAAAAATATATTTCCCTTTATTACTTTCCAACCCCACCACCCCTTCCCTAATTGGAGTAAACTAGTGAACAGCAATGCTTTGGCCTCTACTTCCAGCTTACACATACTGTATACATTTTATGGACACAGTCAAATTTTACAACAATTATATTTTGTTTGTTTTTACTACTGAACTTCCTCCGATCATTTTCATGATGTCCATCTTGTTTGCTTCAATATGCCATATTTTTCTAACTGCTCTTTCACAAAAGCTCTCGACCTTTAACCTATATACTTATTATGGACACAGTATGCTTTACATTAGTTCTTGTTGTTATTAGTTGTTGTTATTAGTCCCATCCTTCAGCTCCATTCAACATATCCCATCTATCTCTTAACATCATCCATATTGGATTTCTATTTGCCATATATTTTTCAACTGTACTGTGATGTTTTACAAAAGTTCTGAACCTGTCTATTCTCATTGTTTCTACAGATTGTAAATTGAAAATAAACATTTTTGCTAAAAGTATTATTATATTATTGATAAATTGACTATGACTTTTCAGATAACCCAGTAGTGCCCTCTGCAGGGTTAGCTCCAGGTAAATATTGCAATCCTTTAGCCATTCCTGGACCTGTGTCCAAAAACAAGCTACATATGGACAGTACCAAAACAAATGATCTAATGATTCTGTCTTTTCGCAGGCAAAATCTGCAGAGCTGGGAAGAATGTATCCCCCATATAAATAACATTCTATTGGTAGCAAGAATTTTATATAATAATTTACATAGAAAAATTATAAGTTTTGAATCCGGCGTTGTTATCAGTTCATAAACACTATGCCATGGAATTGGTACGTAAAAAATCTCTTCCCAACTATTTTGCAATCTACAGTGGGGAAAAATAGTATTTAGTCAGCCACCAATTGTGCAAGTTCTCCCACTTAAAAAGATGAGAGAGGCCTGTAATTTTCATCATAGGTACGCGTCAACTATGACAGACAAATTGAGAATTTTTTTTCCTGAAATTCACATTGTAGGATTTTTAATGAATTTATTTGTAAATTATGGTGGAAAATAAGTATTTGGTCACCTACAAACAAGCAAGATTTCTGGCTCTCACAGACCTCAAACTTCTTCTTTAAGAGACTCCTCTGTCCTCCACCCGTTACCTGTATTAATGGCACCTGTTTGAACTTGTTATCAGTATAAAAGACACCTGTCCAAAACCTCAAACAGTCACACTCCAAACTCCACTATGGCCAAGACCAAAGAGCTGTCAAAGGACACCAGAAACAAAATTGTAGACCTGCACCAGGCTGGGAAGACTGAATCTGCAATAGGTAAGCAGCTTGGTTTGAAGAAATCAACTGTGGGAGCAATTATTAGGAAATGGAAGACATACAAGACCACTGATAATCTCCCTCGATCTGGGGCTCCACTCAAGATCTCACCCCGTGGGGGTCAAAATGATCACAAGAACGGTGAGCAAAAATCCCAGAACCACATGGGGGACCTAGTGAATGACCTGCAGAGAGCTGGGACCAAAGTAACAAAGCCTACCATCAGTAACACACTACGCCACCAGGGACTCAAATCCTGCAGTGCCAGACGTGTCCCCCTGCTTAAGCCAGTACATGTCCAGGCCCGTCTGAAGTTTGCTAGAGTGCATTTGGATGATCCGGAAGAGGATTGGGAGAATGTCATATGGTCAGATGAAACCAAAATAGAACTTTTTTGGTAAAAACTCAACTCGTCGTGTTTGGAGGACAAAGAATGCAGAGTTGCATCCAAAGAACACCATACCTACTGTGAAGCATGGGTGTGGAAACATCATGCTTTGGGGCTGTTTTTTTCTGCAAAGGGACCAGGACGACTGATCCGTGTAAAGGAAAGAATGAATGGGGCCATGTATCGTGAGATTTTGAGTGAAAACCTCCTTCCATCAGCAAGGGCATTGAAGATGAAACGTGGCTGGGTCTTTCAGCATGACAATGATCCCAAACACACCGCCCGGGCAACGAAGGAGTGGCTTCGTAAGAAGCATTTCAAGGTCCTGGAGTGGCCTAGCCAGTCTCCAGATCTCAACCCCATAGAAAATCTTTGGAGGGAGTTGAAAGTCTGTGTTGCCCAGCGACAGCCCCAAAACATCACTGCTCTAGAGGAGATCTGCATGGAGGAATGGGCCAAAATACCAGCAACAGTGTGTGAAAACCTTGTGAAGACTTACAGAAAACGTTTGACCTGTGTCATTGCCAACAAAGGGTATATAACAAAGTATTGAGAAACTTTTGTTATTGACCAAATACTTATTTTCCACCATAATTTGCAAATAAAATCATAAAAAATCCTACAATGTGATTTTCTGGATTTCTTTTTCTCATATTGTCTGTCATAGTTGACGTGTCCTATGATGAAAATTACAGGCCTCTCTCATCTTTTTAAGTGGGAGAACTTGCACAATTGGTGGCTGACTAAATACTTTTTTTCCCCACTGTATATATAAACCCAGTCGTACTTTATCAAATGCCTTTTCGAAGTCTGCTATGAATAGCAGGCCTGGTTTCCCAGATTTTTCACAGTGTTCTATTGTTTCCAGTACTTGCCTTATATTATCTCCAATGTATCTTCCATGTAAAAAACCTGTCTGATTAGAATGAATAATGTCCGACAATACCTTTTTAATTCTATGCGCTATACATTTTGCTAGACTTTTTGCATCACAACACTGAAGTATAAGGGGCCTCCAATTTTTTTAATGGACTGGATCTTTATATTTTCCACTTGTATCCTGTTTCAGTAATAATGAAATCAGACCTTCTTCTTGAGTGTCTGATAATCTAATATTTACATAGGAGTGGCTAAAACATGCTAATAACGGTCCTTTGAGTATATCAAAAAAGGTTTGGTATACCTCGACTGGTATGCCATCCAACCCTGGAGTTTTCCCAGACTTAAAAGTATTTAATTGCATCCAGCAGTTCCTCCTCAGTAATTTCACCTTTACGAGTATTTCTGTATGGCGGTTAATTGTACATTATCAATAGAAAGAAAATATCTACAATTTGTTTCAGTTACAGGAGATGGAGGCGACTGAAATGAAAACATATGCTTAAAGTACTTTGTTTCCTCCTTCAAAATATCATTTGGTGAATCATGGGTGACTCCGTCATTTGTTACCAGTTTCAGTAAATAATTTTTTGTAGCATTCCTATGTTGAAGATTAAAAAATAATTTGGTGCATTTTCCCCTATATTCCATCCAAACGCATAAAGAAGGAAAGAAATTCGACAAATTAACTTTTAAGAAGGCACACCTGTTAATTGAAATGCATTGCAGGTGACTACCTCATGAAGCTGGTTGAGAGAATGCCAAGAGTGTGCAAAGCTGTCATCAAGGCAAAGGGTGGCTACTTTGAAGAATCTAAAATAGAAAATATTTGGATTTGTTTAACACTTTTTTGGTTACTACATGACTTCATGTGTTATTTCATAGTTTTGATGTCTTCACTATTATTCTACAATGTAAAAAATAGTACAAATAAAATAAAAAAATCTTGAATGAGTAAGTGTTCTAAAACTTTTGACAGGTAGTGTATATGATATGGTAATTATTTGAACTGGATGGCCAGCTAACTTAACATTAGCTTGCTAGCTAACAAGCTAGAAATGAACCAAAACATTGTTTAGAAAGTTGATATTAGTTGCCTGGTTTGCTAGATTGACATATACTAAATTCATTTTTAAACAGGTGGGTTTATTGGTGTTAAAATACACCCGTTAGGCTATTTTGGACCACCAGACTACTGATGTCATGCAGCCTGTAGTTTTTGTGTTTATACTTTTTCATAACTACAACAACAAGTTTGATATCGGACGACAATATAATGTTTATGATGTCACTGAGACAACTGTCGATACACGTAGTATAACCCAACCTTTAGTTTTGAAATCTTTGGTTGTTTAGTACATGGCCTCACATGTGAATCCTTAAAGAGATGGGTGGGGCTAAGGCTTAAGAGGGTGTGAACAATGCTGAATGGGTGTAGACAAAGAAGAGCCCTCCAGTAGTTGTACCAAAACATTCAAGGGCCATTTTCTTAAAAGTGGAATGACAAAATAATTTCCCCATTGTTCCTCAACTGTAGTGTATGATGTACCATTTTCTAGCTCTGAGTCTCTACTTTTATCCAATATAAAAACACAATTTCAAATTTTGTTACATAAGACATAATCAAGACGGTCGGTCACAAATTGCTTTTGTTTTAAAGATGAGTATTACATGGCATGGCCTCTAAATGCACATTTAATAGTGTCCCATACAATAAGGGGATCTGCTATACCTGTGTTATGTTAGAACATGTCCAATATCCTCACCTTCGTGGAAATTATGTAAGAGTAATGTATTTGCCTATTATTTGATGGTCCGACCACATTCTGTTCCCTATCAACACGTTTTTAACCTTTGGTGCCAACGAGAATGAAATATGAAAGTACTCAAGATGACTAGCTTGATTGAGACTCCGCCATGTATATCTCACTAGGTCCGGATATTTGAGCCTCCATGTATCCACTAGTTCCAATAAATCATAATATTCGTGATTGAAGTCATATTAGTTTGTAGCCCAAACGGTTCGGATGCTACAGACAAAAGTTGGCACATCGACGGTACCTACTTCAGAAGGGTCCGTCGGGGCTAGTGGGGGGTCGTAGACCAAAACGGAGAACACCATCATGTTCGTGCCAGTCTCATCTTTCCATAGTGGTATATTAGTTAGTAGGCCAAACCGTTCGGACGCTACAGACGTTTTCGTGACAAGTTCAATTTTCAGGACATCTCCTGGTCTGACAAACAGCGCTGTAGCTCTGCCACTTTCCACCACAGATGCGGAAGACCGACAGGCGGATGCAGTGGATTGAGACCCAGCCTATACAAAAAAAATATCTCTATCTTAAACAGATAGATTTTGATAGGGATTAGTTTGATGCCCAGTGAAATTGTGAAAATTATTATAAACGCCCTTTTAGAGTAAGAGCAGTTTGAAAAAAGACTGCCTGAAATATCAAGCTATCTTGGTGGGATGGAGTTTTGGCCTGGATGGTGACGTCACCAGGCGGTAAATTAGTTAATACACCAATAAGAAAGAGAGTTCCAAACATCTCGGCCAATAACAGCTAGTCTTACATTTTCCCCTCCTCACTCAGACCACTCCCAGACAGTCCTATACAAATTATTGCTTGAGAAATTGCTCTTTGCTAAGAAGCTATTTTTGTTTATTTTTGAACAATTTAATTTAAAACAATGACAGGTAATTGTTACCCAGAAATGGTTTGATATGGAGATAAAAACGGCTTCATAGTATCCAAACCCTGCACACCTGGCACTGCAGGCAGGCTAAAGCAAATGTTCAAATTTGAAATACTATTTGAACCCAGGTCAGCTCTCACTTGATCTCTCTGACCTGCTGAGTGCTGTGGTGGTTCTGGGGCGGCGTGGAAGATCGGGGGTCGTTGTCGGTCTTCCTCAGTGAGAAACCCCTAATGGTAGACGACGACACTGCAGAACGAGAGAGAAAAAACACAGGATTTGGTTCCACTAGCTACTAATGCTCCTTATAGTTCATATTAACATTAAACATTAGTGATTCATTTTCAAGTACCATTCAAGACACCCAAGGACAGTACATGGCAAGCAAAACGGGAACTTAAGTCACTCAGCAAAATTATATGAGAGAAAGAAAGAAGGAAATGAAAGGGTGGATCTGCTTGGGCTCCTTCTGTTGTTAGCTTCCATTTGGGTTCTACAGGGAATTACAGGGATGGTTGTATGTGTGTGTCATCAGTGCAGCTGCTACACACCTCTGCTAGCCATCTCAGTCTTGGTTGAGTGACGGTTCTGACTCCTGGCCCCTGATTACATCGTTCTCAAATCCCGCCTTCCATCCTGCTCCTCCCCCACTCACCCATATCATCCTCCAGTCAATCGTCTATCAGATTTTCATCCTCAGGAACAAGCGCTGGCCTGCTATTGGACAACACCGGAACTGGTTCTGGGAGGCGGGTCTTGGCACTGTTGTACTCCTTCTTCCCGAAGACAGAGAGGGCTGCAGCTTATCTCGCTTCAAGAACAGAAGAGCTTGTTTCCTGACTGGGGGCACTTCCTGTGGAGTGAGGGCTGCTGGGAAACGTAGGCGTGGGCAGACAGCCCGCAGAGGGCTGACGGAGCTTTCCAAGTCACTGTGGTCAGAGGAGCTGCTTTCATCCTGAGGAAGACAAACAGACAGAAAGAGACAGACAGATTATTTGTCAATAGGTACAGTGCCTCACTTCTAAAACTGTCTCACAACAAGTGACTCTTGATGACTTCAACAAGGAATAAAACACCTCCAGACCTGCTGCGCTTGTCTTAGTACATACTGACAGATTCTATTACAGTCTGAAAGTGTTGGGTCATTGAGAATTGGTTTGATTTTAAACCAATTATATTAATCTCATTCCCAATGTTTTAATTAATCTAGTACCCCAAAGATGATGGAGGCCTCTGTCCCTCTGTGTCTGTGGCGTTGTGGGGGCTGCGCTGTGCCATTAGTGCCTCCGTGTGGGGTTCGGTGGTACTGCGATCTCCTGGGGGCTCCTGGTTCTGGGCTGGCCGTTGGTGGATAAATAGCGCCCTCCGGTGGGGATCAGAGGCTCTGAATCAAAGAGCTGACTTTCCTGAAGAGCGTCGAAGGGCACGGGAGCAGCAGGGACTGTAGAACAGAGAGTGTAGAAAAATTAACTTCACGGTGGAATAGTTGACATCCTTACAGCAACAGACATTTTGTGGGAGATGCATTATTTTCTGGAAAGTAAGCTGATTAAAGGCCTCACAAACGGTGTGTGAGTGAGATGATGAATCCACATGTACTAGGTATCAACATCAGTAAAACTAAATTACACATTGAATATTCAGCAGGGTTGAGGTTAATTCCATTTTAATTTCAGTCAATTCAGGAAGTACACTGAAATTCCAATTCCAATTCTCTTCAATGCTTTTCAATGTGGAGAATTTGGTTTACTTTCTGAATTGACTGGGATTTAAATGGATTTGACCCCAAACCTGATATACAGGCCTCATATATTCCACCCAGTTTCATTATATACACACCACTCTTCACGGTCCTAGTCTTCTTGTGTTATAGGCCTACACTGAGCAGAAGTATGTTAATTAAGTAGCTCTCTGTAGCAATGGAGGTCCATCCATCTGTAGTAAGCGCAACACAGGGTGCATTGGCCAATTAATTGATAACTCCAGCTATGGCTTGCTTATATAGCGCAGGTACTAACTACCTGTTTGCTGAAATGGGTGAGAGAGGGAAGTTCGTAACGTGGCTTGAGCACGTGCTGAAACCCCCTATTCACAACCAGCGAGAATGGGCACATATCCGAAGCTACAAACACCCAGTGGCGATTTTAGCATGTCAATCTTGGTGGGGCAAACAAACAAAACAATGTTGGGGATGCATGCCAGCAAAGCCACTACACAACACTAAACAATACATTCATTGTACTATAATGGTGACAAACTGTGCCCACAAACTGTTAGGGCCTACATAAAGCTGTCCCAACAGCAGTCCCAACACCTTACCACTGCTACACCTGGCTATCAGTGGAGCCTTGTCTGGTAGAGAAACAGTTCATTCATTTACTGCCTTTAAAAAAACATAGCAGATATGGCTGACTTGCTTAAACAAATGTGGTTTCTACTGACAATTGAGATGTGGCGTAAGGGGACGACAAGCGGATAAGAGGCAATCCATATTTTCGATTAAGACATTAATGAGCGAGCTTTTTTATTTATTTTTATTTAACCAGGTAAGCCAGTTGAGAACAAGTTCTCATTTACAACTGCGACCTGGCCAAGATAAAGCAAAGCAGTGCGATTAAAACAACAACACAGAGTTACATATGGGGTAAAACAAAACAAAGTCAAAAATAAAACAGAAATAAGTATATATACAGTGTATGCAAATGTAGCAAGTTATGGAGGTAAGGCAATAAATAGGCTATAGTGCAAAATAATTACAATTAGTATTAACACTGGAATGATAGATGTGCAAGAGATGATGTGCAAATAGAGATACTGGGGTACAAATGAGCAAAATAAATAACAATATAGGGATGAGGTAGTTGGGCGGGCTAATTTCAGAATGGCTGTGTACAGGTGCTGTGATCGGTAAGGTGCTCTGACAACTGATGCTTAAAGTTAGTGAGGGAGATAAGTGTCTCCAGCTTCAGAAATTTTTGCAATTTGTTCCAGTCAGGACGGACGGTCATAGTCAATATAACTATTTGTTCAGCACTCGTGAAATGTACAGCGACAGAATTCAGAACATGGGCCATTCTTACAGTGTTCTCCCTGTACACAAGTCAGAACCGTAGGACAAATAAAGGGGGCATATAAGCAGACAATGAAAGCTCTTACAATAGTTTATGATTACATTTCTCTAAAACAGGTTATAGGCTACATGTGCACCACCAAGTCAGAACAGTAGGCGAAATTAAGAGGGGAAAATAGACCAAATGATTAGGGTGAGGCACATGGGCTACTAACAGCTTACTACACAACATACACTTAGTATTACTTTCTTAGCTACAGTATACATAGCTCCCTGACATATTACATAATTTTTGGACTCACCTTGTTGTGCTGTGCTCACTTGAACAGGAAGGTGGCGTGGCGGTCCTTTGTGGACAAACTTTGGCATGAAAGTCTGGCATTCTCTGGATTTATGGTGCTTTCAAGACAACTGGGAACTCTGAAAAAAACAAGGTCGAATCATGATGACGTCAGTGATCTTCAGGTCGTAGCTCTAGAAAGAAGCCCGAGTTCTGGATTTACAATTCCCAGTTGGATGACCGTTCAAAACGTATTTTCCCAGTCGGAGCTTGTTTTTTCCCCCCCAGAGTTCCCAGTTGTCTTGAACTCCCTGAAGTTCCGAGTTAACAGTTGTTTTGAGCGCGGCACAAATCATGCTTCATTGACAGCATGGCCAATGTTGAATGCTTATAATTTTAAACTTGGAAAAGAGACCCTTAATCCCAGACTTGGGACCACACACCCACGCCACTGAATAGCAGGCTAGTGATTGCTTTGCAATGCTCGCAGTTAGATTCCTTCCAAACCACTCATTGTTGAATTTACAATTTCCAACCTGTTGTGTAATGTTTATGTCCAATGACCGATGAGCACCGATACGTTTTATCTATAATTTCTCTTCATATGACAATGATTAAAAATGATTTGCCAGTAGATTTGACTGGATTCATGATGATGACTCCTTGCTAAGGTTTTGAAAGTATGATGTTGACGTGATCAGTCCAATCAAAGCTACTGTAGATATAACGTGATTTGACGTCATTTTATCTTTGGCCAATGACCTTGAGCCTTCTTGGATGGGCACTTCTATTGTAACTCTATGGCAGCACCCAAGGGGCTTCAATGTTTCGAGCTCTACCCCTTAGACTTGCCAGTGATGTAGTGTCCCCATGAGTGACAGAACACTGAGCCAATCACAGCACAACTAGAGAACATTACCAACCCCTACGCTCCGTATTTTCCGCTGGCTGCCCCACCACCACAGAAAGCACTGAGCTAGGCTGAAACACCTGCATTTTGGAGCTGCCTTACTCAAGAATGCAAAAAAGAGACCATGTTTGTATGCGGCTTTATTAACTCAATGATTGTTTTGTTTACTTTTCTTTTTTTACAAACTGATATGTAACACGTATTAGTGCCAAAATAATATGCAAAACAGGCAAGCCCAATTTCTTTATTATTATTAGTTTTGGTAAAAATGTGGGGCTCAAAACAGGTCACCTGCCCTGAATGACGGTTCGCCACTGCCTGGTTTATACCCTCAAACCATAACGCTGCTGAATAGCCACCACTAGTCAGCTACCTGCTCCCCCCTACTCTCCTGCTCACTACTGCCCCCTCACTGTGAGGAGGACTCCTTGAGTTCTCACACCCTTAAAGACTGGTATCGCTTGGATTCCAATGCGTACACTAGAGATGATTTATATTCATTGGTCCTCATATTTGAGGCATGTTTTGGTGACACAGGTTGCAGAGGGATCTCAGCATTCATATTTTGTATGCATTATGTAGATATACTTATTTCAGTGTGTGTTTGTGGGTGTGTTTATTAATGTGCATTGTCTATGTTTTTGTAAGTATTCAATGGAAATCCAAAAAAATTAAGTGAACATAATTCTCATTATATATGGACTGTTATTGCCATGGTACTTCTTTCCATTCAAAGTCCCAACATTTGCTGACTGATTGAAGAAATTATTAAATCCCTCCATTCTGTCATGTTCTCAAAAGCAGATATAAACATTACACTACATAAACCTAAGTATTTATTATTTGAGTCTCCCCCAAACAGCAACCCTTCCCAGTTGGCTTTACAGAATTTTTGTATTTTATTTTACCAATAGACATATTAATTGTTTAGGAACTCAGTCGGGGTCTTACTCACACCCGTCGCTATGGGCGGGCCATAGGGGGCCGGGCCCGCCCCCAAAAATGCTTGTGCCCCCCCCACTTGAGGGAATTTATTATTAAATATAATATATAGGCTAATAATAATTGTGCCCTGCCCTCCCATGCATTTCATATGCCCCCCTTAAGACTGAGGTCTGGCGACGGGTCTGGTCTTACTGTTGAGAGTTAGAAAAGTAGAACACTTAAGGTGCATCTTTTGGTGACACAGGCTGCAGAGGGATCTCCATATGAATTATATACTTTGTATGCATTATGTAGATATACACTATCTATATACAGTGCATTCGGGAAGTATTCAGACCCCTTGAATTTTCCACATTTTGTTACATTACAGCCTTATTCTAAAATGTATAAAATAAAATCATTAATCTACCCATAATGACTAAGCGAAAACAGGTTTTTAGAAATGTTTGCACACATATAAAAATAAAAAACAGAAATACCTTATTTACATGAGTATTCAGACCCTTTGCTATGAGAATCGAAATTGAGCTCAGGTGCATCCAGTTTCCATTGATCATCCTCGAGATGTTTCTACAACTTGGAGTTCACCTGTGGTAAATTCAATTGATTGAGTTTTTGGAAAGGCACACACCTGTCCAGTGGCGGCTCCCGAAAAAATTCTCAGGAGGGGCAATTTTTCTGATGATTTAGGTGACCTACACACATTTTAAAAAAGATATGTCCAGCAACAACATGAAGACAGGGGCAGCATATAAGTCAATACCAGAAGCATTTATTGACTGATCTGGGGAGATGGATTCCAGTTTCTGTGACAGATTATAAATAATCTCTGATGCCTTTGTTATATTAGCTTTTGGTTGAATGTACTGTCGTAGTAAATATATAATGTTATAGCTTGGTCTGACTAAAATCTTGTGCATGACCCATTTTGTGTTGGGCGTTTGTTTTCAATCAATGCTGTTCCTATCCTATAACAATGGACAAAAGAGTCCTATCTTGTCAGCAGGTGGCCAAGGACAACACCCACGCCATAGGTCTCTCAGTTCTTCCAACTCACGAGTTCTTGCTCTGAGGACACACACACACACACACACACACACACACACATCATCACTGATAACACACACACACACACACATCATCACTGTTAAACACACACACACACACACACAAAAATCCCCTCTCTTTAGGCTGAACATTTGAAGACAGAGAACCCGACTCAGAGCCAATGCAACAGTGGAGGGGACCTCGCCCAACTCATCAGGACCAATCAGAAGATCAGAACTACTAGATTCAACCTACATCATTTATTGTATTAAATGTCTGCACACAATGTTTTTCGGGGCTCTCTTCAGATAGCTCCCTAAGAGTTTGACGAACGAGTCCGTGCACGCGATTCCAGATATCTTTACCTCTGAATAAACTGCCTTTATTATACCATATCCACCCTGTCCAAAGTCTCTACTTGGTCTCAGTTCTCCAGTAAACTTGTGATTATCAACAGTACACAACGGTAACAAACAATTGGGGGAACTCACGGGTGACACAGAAAGCAGTTCAATGTCGGGGTACAGAGTCGCTCTCTTACCAGGATCGCGGTCCGCTCTGACCAGGGTGAAGCCGGCCGGCTCCACTTCTCTGTCCGGGACTCTGTCATCCAGCCAAGTCTCCCAGCTGTATTGGGATTCCGCTGCCAGCAGCGTTTTCATTATTTAGTCCGTTCGTAGCGGGTATGTACACTATCAACAAGATCAGTCCAAAACCAACCACTGGAAATCCATGGTTGGCAGAATGTTTGTAAACTAAGTCTACAAATTAAAAACATAAAATAACGCCACACTGCAGGTCGCAACAGAGACGCTGCTAGCCGCCATTGTCTTAGTTACGTTCATGGTTACGTCACGTATGACGAAAGCGCGTAAGTGCAAGCCCACAGACACCCATAGAGAATGTATTGAGAGCTTTGAAATTTGAAAAAAATAGATTTTACATGACAGGCTATGAGAGACTTCTGGGCGATTTTCAACCTGACTGAAATCGCCCCAAAAACGGGCGGGGCCATTTGAAGCACGACTTTAGCCTGATTTGACATTTAGTCAGATCAGATTACAACACTGATAACTACTGTTGCCGTGATATAATTGATTAGAAAAAAAATCCCTTCCTTTTCCCGTTTGGCAGTGCGTCGCCCATATCGCCCTATTGAACAAGCCGTCCCTGCACCTGTCTATATAAGGTCCCACAGTTGACAGTGGATGTCAGAGCAAAAACCAAGCCATGAGGTCGATGGACAACGACCCTAAGCACACAGCCAAGACAATGCAGGAGTGGCTTCGGGACAAGTCTCTGAATGTCCTTGAGTGGCACAGCCAGAGGCCGGACTTGAACCCGATCGAACATCTCTGAAGAGACCTGAAGATAGCTGTGCAGCAATGTTCCCCATCTAACCTGACAGAGCTTGAGAGGATATGCAGAGAAGAATGGGAGAAGCATTTATTTGGGCAGCAATCTGAGGTGCAGTTAACTCTAATGAACTTATCCAAGTTCTTGAAATTTTCCAGATTGACTGACCTTCATGTCTTAAAGTAATGATGGACTGTCGTTTCTCTTTGCTTATTTGATCTGTTCTTGCCATAATATGGACTTGGTCTTTTACCAAATAGGGCTTTCTTCTGTATAACCCCCCACCTTGTCACAACACAACTGATTGGCTCAAACGCGTTAAGAAGGAAATAAATTCCACAAATGTACTTTTAACAAGGCACACCTGTTCATTGAAATGCATTCATTTACATTACATTTACATCATTTAGCAGACGCTCTTATCCAGAGCGACTTACAAATAGGTGCATTCACCTTATAGCCAGTGGGATAACTACTTTACAATGTTTTTTTTGTTTTTGTTTTATATTTTATTTTCTTGTTTTTTTAAATCTTTTTTGTTTGTATTTTTCTTTTTTTGGGGGGTTGGAGTAAAGGGGGGGTGGGGGTAGAAGGATTACTTTATCCTATCCCAGGTATTCCTTAAAGAGGTGGGGTTTCAAATGTCTCCGGAAGGTGGTGAGTGACTCCGCTGTCCTGGCGTCGTGAGGGAGCTTGTTCCACCATTGGGGTGCCAGAGCAGCGAACAGTTTTGACTGGGCTGAGCGGGAACTATGCTTCCGCAGAGGTAGAGGAGCCAGCAGGCCAGAGGTGGATGAACGCAGTGCCCTCGTTTGGGTGTAGGGACTGATCAGAGCCTGAAGGTACGGAGGTGCCGTTCCCCTCACAGCTCCGTAGGCAAGCACCATGGTCTTGTTGCAGATGCGAGCTTCAACTGGAAGCCAGTGGAGTGTGCGGAGGAGCGGGGTGACGTGAGAGAACTTGGGAAAGTTGAACACCAGACGGGCTGCGGCATTCTGGATGAGTTGTAGGGGTTTAATGGCACAGGCAGGGAGCCCAGCCAACAGCGAGTTGCAGTAATCCAGACGGGAGATGACAAGTGCCTGGATTAGGACCTGTGTCGCTTCCTGTGTAAGGCAGGGTCGTACTCTCCGAATGTTGTAGAGCATGAACCTACAGGATCGGGTCACCGCCTTGATGTTAGCGGAGAACGACAGGGTGTTGTCCAGGGTCACGCCAAGGCTCTTCGCACTCTGGGAGGAGGACACAACAGAGTTGTCAACCGTGATGGCGAGATCATTGAACGGGCAGTCCTTCCCCGGGAGGAAGAGCAGCTCCGTCTTGCCGAGGTTCAGCTTGAGGTGGTGATCCGTCATCCATACTGATATGTCTGCCAGAGATGCGATTCGCCACCTGGTTATCAGAAGGAGGTAACCAGGTGGCAGGCCAGGTGCCTGCAGGCTGACCTCAGTCGTCAGGTGAACAGTGTTTCCTCAGGTGACTACCTCAGGAAGCTGGTTGAGAGAATGCTAAGAGCGTGCAAAGCTGTCAGCAAGGCAAAGGGTGGCTACTTTGAAGAATCTCAAATATATTTTGATTTGTTGAACACTTTTTTTTGTTACATGATTCCATGTGTAATTTCATAGTTTTGAGGTCTTCACTTTTATTCTACAATGTAGAAAATAGTAAAAATAAAGAAATCCTTGAATGTCCTAACTTTTGACTGGTAGTATATGTAGTGCGGCAGATAGCCTAGCGGTTAGCGCGTTTAACCAGTAACCGAAAGGTCACTGGTTCGAATACCCCAGCCAGCAAAGTGAAAAATCTGTCGATGTGAACCACACTCCCCCCGACTTCTGTGAATTGGCTCAGACTGGACCCGCTGTAAACAAACGGCGGCAACCGGCGTGGCTTTCAGTTTGGTTACTAGTGATGGGAAGTTTGGCTCTGTTTACCAACTCTGATCTTTTCGACTTGTTCAGTCAAGAGAACGAATCTTTCAACCCATTTCGTTCATTTGAGTCAGCAATGCCCAGAGCACACAGGAGGAACACACACAATGCTGATTGCCCACGCTACATCAGTCCGCTAATACAGGTCTAGTAAAGGTCCAGTACACTACCTTTGAGTCATATCTTACCCAAAGCAACTTACAAGCGCAATTATGGTTAAGTACCTTGCTCAAAGGCACATTAACAGATTTTTCACCTAGTCAGCTTGGGAATTCGAACCAGCGACCTTTCGGTTACCAACCCAATGCTCTTAACCGCTAGGCTATCTGCCGCCCAACTACTATTGTGAAAACATTTAAATCTATACTGAACAAAAATATAAATGCAACATGTAAACTTTAAAGTGTTTGTCACATGTTTCATGAGCTGAAATAAAAGATCCCAGACATTTTCCATTCGCACAAAAAAGCTTATTTCTCTAAAATGTTTTGTACAAATTTGTTCACATCCCTGTTAGAGAGCATTTCTCCTTTGCCAATATAATCCATCCTTCTAACAGTTGTGGCATATCATAAAGCTGATTAAAAAGCATGATCATTATACAGGTGCACCTCGTGCTGGGGGCAAACAGCTACTATAAAATGTGCTGACTGCAGGAACATCCACCAGAGCTGTTGCCAGCGAATGTAATGTTCCTTTCCCTACGATAAGCCTCCTCTAACATTGTTTTAGAGAATTTAGCAGTGCGTCCCAACAGGCCTCACAACCACAAACCATGTGCATCCATGCCAGCCCAGGACCTCCACATCCAGCTTCTTCACCTGCGGGATCGTCTGAGACCAGCCACCCGGACAGCTGATGAAACTGATGAGTATTTATTTTTGTAATAAAGCCTATTTGTGGGGAAAAACGTATTCTGATTGGCTGGGCCTGGCTCCTCAGTGGCTGTGCCTATGCCCTCTTAGGCCCACCCATGGCTGCACCCCTGCCCAGTCATCTGAAATCCATTGATTAGGGCCTAAATAATTTTTCAATTGACTGATTTCCTGCTATGAACTAACTCAGTAAAACTTTTTTTAATTGTTGCGTTTATATTTTGGTTCGGTATATTATTATTTTTTCAGATTTTTCTGGTAGCTGCAGCACCCCTACATGCTGCATCTATGGCAGAGGCAGTGTTTGTTTTGGTTCTACAAAGCTGTTGTGTCCATCATAACGTTAAACACTCAATTAATTGCAGTCATTCTTGCACCATGCGATCAATTGTCAGTTCTAAACATGTTTTTTTCTTCTCTATGCTCATTATCTATTTTCCTGCGCGCATATGATAGACAGTTGGTTGTCGGACCACGTCTCTGGAGCCGCTGAGTCGGAAGAGCGTGCATTAAGCCCCAGCAGGACAAACGAACGATTAAAATGAACGAGTCACTCAGAAAAACGAATCATGACTGTCGAGTCACTAAAAAGCGTCGTTCAAAAATAACGAATCGTTCGCGAAGTGCACATAATTATCAGACAGATAATGGAATTAACCCAGCAGACGACCTCCCACACAAACAAGGTAATTATCACATGCCTTATCTGTGTCTTGTTTTGTAGCCTTTTTAGTAAATCTCACCTAAATTGGAACGTCTGCGTCAGATGGGGTTCAACTCATGGCAGGCAGGCAACTCTCGCTCGCTCCCTTCCTCTTCAACCAACCAGAAGCTGCCGGGTCATTCCTAGTTTGCTGTCCCTTTAAAACAAATAAACGTCACCCTGTTAGTTTGTTGTAATTCTCCGTCAAATAAAACAACCCCTTTCTACAAGGACACCACATTCAGGAAGTGTCATAATTTCTTTGGTGTGAAAACAATGGTTCAAAGCTTAATAAATATAATCACTCAGTTGTATCTACTTTTCCATGTTTCATGTTGTTAGTCAGTATGTCCCACCATGGCCTGTCCTTGCCTTTCTGCCGCCATATGCGAGACCAGAAAATGGTGCCCCCAGCTAAACTAGAATAGTCCCAGTCTAAAATACATATTTTCCAGATGTTGAAGTTAGGTTCCATTTAGGTTCTGAATGAAAGGTGAAAAGCTATTTTCCATATGTTTAAAATACATATTTTCCAGAACGGTGATAAGGCATCTTTTCCTGATTTATTAGGGTCTCCCGATTGGCACAGCGGTCTAAGGCACTGCATCGCAGTGCTAGAGGCGTCACTACAGACCCTGGTTTGATCCTGGGCTGTATCACAACCGGCCGTGATTGGTAGTCCCATAGGGCAGCGCATAATTGGTCCAGCTTCGTAAGGGTTTGGCCGGGGGTGCTTTACTTGGCTCATTGCACTCTAGCGACTCCTTGTGGCAGGCCAGGTGCCTGCAGGCTGACCTCAGTCGTCAGGTGAACAGTGTTTCCTCCGACACATTGGTGTGGCTGGTGGGCGGGTGTTAAGAAGCGCGGTATCGCGGGTCATGTTTTGGAGGATGCATGACTTGACCTTTGCCTCCCGAGCCCGTTGGGGAGTTGCAGCGATGAGATAAGATTGAAATTGGGTAGAAAAAGGGGGTGAAATACAGAAAATTAATTTACAGTGAGGGGAAAAAAGTATTTGATCCCCTGCTGATTTTGTACGTTTGCCCACTGACAAAGAAATGATCAGTCTATAATTTTAATGGTAGGTTTATTTGAACAGTGAGAGACAGAATAACAACCAAAAAATCCAGAAAAACGCATGTCAAAAATGTTATAAATTGATTTGCATTTTATTGAGGGAAATAAGTATTTGACCCCTCTGCAAAACATGACTTAGTACTTGGTGGCAAAACCTTTGTTGGGAATCACAGAGGTCAGACGTTTCTTGTAGTTGGCCACCAGGTTTGCACACATCTCATGAAGGATTTTATCCCACTCCTCTTTACAGATCTTCTCCAAGTCATTAAGGTTTCGAGACTGACGTTTGGCAACTCGAAACTTCAGCTCCCTCCACAGATATTCTATGGGATTAAGGTCTGTAGACTGGCTAGGCCACTCCAGGACCTTAATGTGCTTCTTCTTGAGCCACTCCTTTGTTGCCTTGGCCGTGTGTTTTGGATCATTGTCATGCTGGAATACCCATCCATGACTCATTTTCAATGCCCTGGCTGAAGAAAGGAGGTTCTCACCCAAGATTTGACGGTACATGGCCCCGTCCATCGTCCCTTTGATGCGGTGAAGTTGTCCTGTCCCCTTAGCAGAAAAACACCCCCAAAGCATAATGTTTCCACCTCCATGTTTCACAGTAGGTATGGTGTTCTTTGGATGCAACTCAGCATTCTTTGTCCTCCAAACACGGCGAGTTGAGTTTTTACCAAAAAGTTATATTTTGGTTTCATCTGACCATATGACATTCTCCCAATCCTCTTCTGGATCATCCAAATGCACTCTAGCAAACTTCAGACGGGCCTGGACATGTACTGGCTTAAGCAGGGGGACACGTCTTGCACTGCAGGATTTGAGTCCCTGGCGGCGTAGTGTGTTACTGATGGTAGGCTTTGTTACTTTGGTCCCAGCTCTCTGCAGGTCATTCACTAGGTCCCCCCGTGTGGTTGGGATTTTTGCTCACCGTTCTTGTGATCATTTTGACCCCTCGGGGTGAGATCTTGCGTGGAGCCCCAGATCGAGGGAGATTATCAGTGGTCTTGTATGTCTTCCATTTCCTAATAATTGCTCCCACAGTTGATTTCTTCAAACCAAGCTGCTTACCTATTGCAGATTCAGTCTTCCCAGCCTGGTGCAGGGCTACAATTTTGTTTCTGGTGTCCTTTGACAGCTCTTTGGTCTTGGCCATAGTAGAGTTTGGAGTGTGACTGTTTGAGGTTGTGGACAGGTGTATTTTATACTGATAACAAGTTCAAACAGGTGCCATTAATACAGGTAATGAGTGGAGGACAGAGGAGCCTCTTAAAGAAGAAGTTACAGGTCTGTGAGAGCCAGAAATCTTGCTTGTTTGTAGGTGACCAAATACTTATTTTCCACCATAATTTGCAAATAAATTCATAAAAAATCCTACAATGTGATTTTCTGGATTTCTTTTCCTCAATTTGTCTGTCATAGTTGACGTGTACCTATGATGAAAATTACAGGCCTCTCTCATCTTTTTAAGTGGGAGAACTTGCACAATTGGTGGCTGACGAAATACTTTTTTCCCCCACTGTAGATCTCATTCCGTCAGTAGAGGATGCCTGGTTGTTCTTTAAAAGTAATTTCCTCTCAATCTTAAATAAACATGCCCCATTCAAAAAATACAGAACTAAGAACAGATATAGCTCTGGTTCTCCTCAGACTTGACTGCCCTTGACCAGCACAAAAACATCCTGTGGCGTACTGCATTAGCATCAAATAGCCCCCTCGATATGCAACTTTTCAGGGAAGCCAGGAACCAATATACACAAGCAGTTAGGAAAGCAAAGGCTAACTTTTTCAAACAGAAATGTGCATCCTGTAGCACTAACTCCAAAAAGTTTTGGGACACTGTAAAGTCCATGGAGAATAAGAGCACCTCCTCCTAGCTGCCCACTGCACTGAGGCTAGGAAACACTATCACCACCGATAAATCTACAATAATCGAGAATTTCAACAAGCATTTTGCTACGGCTGGCCATGCTTTCCAACTGGATACCACTATCCCGGCCACCAGCTCTGCACCCTCCGCTGCAACTTGCCCATGCACCCCCCCGCTTCTCCTTCACACAAATTCAGACAGCTGATGTTCTGAAAGAGCTGCAAAATCTGGACCCCTACAAATCATCTGGGCTAGACAATCTGGACCCCTTCTTTCTAAAACTAGCCGCCGAAATTGTCACAATCCCTATTACTAGCCTGTTCAACCTCTCTTTCGTAACGTCTGAGATCCTCAGAGATTGGAAAGCTGCCGCGGTCATCCCCCTCTTCAAAGGGGGTGACACTCTAGATCCAAACTGTTACAGACCTATATCCATCCTGCCCTTCGAAAGTTTTTGAAAGCCAAGTTAACAAACAGATCACCGACCATTTCGAATCCCACCGTACCTTCTCCGCAATGCAATCCGGTTTCCGAGCTGGTCATGGGTGCACCTCAGCCACGCTCAAGGTCCTAAACGATATTATAACCGCGATCGATAATAGACAGTACTGTGCAGCCGTCTTCATCGACCTGGCCAAGGCTTTTGACTCTGTCAACCACCACATTCTTATTGGCAGACTAAATAGCTTTGGTTTCTGAAATGACTGCCTCGCCTGGTTCACCAACTACTTCTCAGATAGAGTTCAATGTGTCAAATCGGAGGGCCTGTTGTCTGGATCTATGGCAGTCTCTATGGGGGTGCCACAGGGTTCAATTCTTGGGCCGACTCTTTTCTCCGTGTATATCAATGATGTCGCTCTTGCTGCTGGTGACTCTCAGATCCACCTCTACGCAGACGACACCATTTTGTATACATCTGGCCCTTCATTGGACACTGTGTTAACAAACCTCCAAACGAGCTTCAATGCCATACAACACTCCTTCAGTAGCCTCCAACTGCTCTTAAACACTAGTAAAACTAAATGCATGCTCTTCAATCGAACGCTGCTGGCACCCCGCCCACCCGACTAGAATCACTACTCTCGACGGGTCTGACCTAGAGTATTTTGACAACTACAAATACCTAGGTGTCTGGTTAGACTGTAAACTCTCCTTCCAGACTCACATTAAGAATCTCCAATCCAAAGTTAAATCTAGAATCAGCTTCCTATTTCGCAACAAAGCCTCCTTCACTCATGCTGCCAAACATGCCCTCGTAAAACTGACTATTCTACCGATCCTTGACTTCGGCGACGTCATTTACAAAATAGCCTCCAACACTCTACTCAGCAAATTGGATGTAGTCTATCACATTGCCATCCGTTTTGTCACCAAAGCCCCATATACTACCCACCACTATGACCTGTACGCTCTTGTTGGCTGGTCCTCACTACATGTTCGTCGTCAAACCCATTGGCTCCAGGCCATCTATAAATCACTGCTAGGCAAATCCCCGCCTTATCTTAGCTCATTGGTCACCATAGCAACACCCACCCGTAGTATGCGCTCCAGCAGGTATATCTCACTGGTCATCCCCAAAGCCAACACCTCCTTTGGCCGCCATTCCTTCCAGTTCTCTGCTGCCAATGACTGGAACGAATTGCAAAAACCTCTGAAGCTGGAGACTCTTATCTCCCTCACTAACTTTAAGCATCAGTTGTCAGAGCACCTTACCGATCACTGCACCTGTACACAGCCCATCTGAAATTAGCCTCATTAAAATGCAAGTCAATTTATAACATTTTTGACATGCGTTTTTCTGGATTTTTTGGTTGTTACTCTGTCTCTCACTGTTCAAATAAACCTACCATTAAAATTATAGACTGATCATTTCTTTGTCAGTGGGCAAACGTACAAAATCAGCAGGGGATCAAATACTTTTTTCCCTCACTGTATACACCTGTTCTGAAATGCCCCAGAGTCTGCAACAACACTAAGCAAAGGACTCCACCAAGCAAGCGGCACCATGAAGACCAAGGAGCTCTCCAAACATGTCAGGGATAAAGTTGTGGAGAAGTACAGATCAGGGTTGGGTTATATAACAATATCAGAAACTTTGAACATCCCTCAGAGCACCATTACATCCATTATTAAAAAATTGAAAGAATATGGCACCACAACAAACCTGCCAAGAGAGGGCCGCCCACCAAAACTCTCGGACCAGGCAAGGAGGGCATTAATCAGAGGCAACAAAGAGACCAAAGATAACCCTGAAGGAGCTGCAAAGCTCCACAGCGGAGATTGGAGTATCTGTCCATAGGACCACTTTAAGCCGTACACTCCACAGAGCTTGGCTATACGGAAGAGTAGCCAGAAAAAAGCCATCGCTTAAAGACAAAAATAAGCAAACACGTTTGGTGTTCACCAAAAGGCATGTGGGAGACTCCCCAAACATATGGAAAATTAAGCTTTTTGGCCATCAAGGAAAACGCTATGTCTGGCGAAACCCAACACCTCTCATCACCCCCGAGAACACCATCACCACAGTGTAGCATGGTGGTGGCAGCATCATGCTGTGGGGATGTTTTTCATCAGCAGGGACTGGGAAACTTGTCAGAATTGATGGATGGCTAAATACAAGGACATTCTTGAGGGAAACCTGTTTGTCTTCCAGAGATTTGAGACTGGGACGGAGGTTCACCTTCCAGCAGGACAATGACCCTAAGCATACTGCTAAAGCAACGCTCAAGTGGTTTAAGGGGAAACATTTAAATGTCTTGGAATGGCCTAGTCAAAGCTCAGACCTCAATCCAATTGAAAATCTATGGTATGACTTAAAGATTGCTGTACACCAGCGGAACCCATACAACTTGAAGGAGCTGGAGCAGTTTTGCCCTGATGAATATGCAAAAATCAGAGTGGCTAAATGTGCCAAGCTTATAGAGACATACCCCAAGTGACTTGCAGCTGTAATTTATGCAAAAGGTGGTTCTACAAATTGACTTTGGGGGGGTGAATAGTAATGCACACTCAAGTTTTCTGTTTTTTTGTCTTATTTCTTGTTTGTTTCACAATAAAACATATTTTGTATCTTCAAAGTGGTAGGCATATTGTGTAAATCAAATGATACAAACCCCCAAAAAGTCCATTTTAATTACAGGTTGTAAGGCAACAAAATAGGACAAATGCCAAGGGGGGTGAATACTTTCGCAAGCCACTGTAGGTTAGGCTATTTGAGTTAGGCTATTTGATCGGTAAAACCTGCATAATCATTCCATTGTCATACATTTTATCTCCAACCTGTAGGCTACAGAAAAGGTCACATACTCTTTCTACCACATCCTAAATCTGCTGCATGATTTATGTTAGATACGTTTTTTTGACTGAATGTTGTTGGAGCGCTGCAGAGATGCGTCACTCCAACAGCACGCTGGAGAGGCGCGCTTGGAATGGACAAGCAAACTATTTTGCGCCCCTGCCTTTGACAAAGTGGGCACTGCTTATCAAAGGGCGGCATCAGCGTTCACCTAAAAAGCCCATAGGCCACTGGTTGAGAGAAATTGTCATTGTTTTGGGGCAGAATTATGTGAGGTTTTATGTGTTGTTGTTGGAGGTGCGTCTTGGTCAGTTTAGTTCAGAAAATGCCGCCCTCGTCAATCTTCCCATAGGCTGCGGCCTAATCCTGCCTAATGAGCCGGCCATGTGTCCCACTCATACATTTCAACCATGTTAGGCTAAATTATAGAGAAAATTAACAAAATATCAGTGTTCACCATTATGTTAGCTCAGCCAAATTTAGGCTCCAAATTTCCACTCTGTTAGGTTCCACCCTGTATGGAGTATGCACCTAACAGGTTGGAAAATGCACCAAAAAAATGTACGTGCCTGAGCTTGACCAATATGTCCTTTTTCTGATAGAAAAATAAAAAATATATAATCAGCTGGCTTAAAACGCTACAGGTTGAGAGCCAAGTTGAAGCAAAGCTTCCTGGAGTCTGCTGGGCGTGTAAGTGGGTCCTGAGGAAGGTTAAGAACATGATGCCTAAACATAGAGAACAATTAAGGCGACAAACAGCATGACATCTGATATGACTCTGCTTTACATGGCTCTTCCGTGATGCAGGGCTTGTAACCAATCTGTGTTACCCCTCAAGGCTGTTGAAATTTGTGATAAATAGGCCTGCAGGTTTAACACTTGTTATAAGAATGTGAGCCTTCATAATGCCTTAAGGTTTACAATTGGCTTCCTCAAATCTTTGTGCAAAAAGATTGTGCATAAGTGTGATGCTGCTGACTGAAGAACTTTTCAACTTTAAGCTCTGCAAGTGAGTACTGTAAAAATGCATTATTGTTCAATGTAATTTGTGAAAGGTGTGGAAATAGCTTTTCATCAGAGAGGCATTTGATTGATTGCATGGAGTATCTCTATAATTCATGTTTCTATACATTTTTCAGACGAAAGCCCTTGCTGGATGTCATTTAAAGTAACAGTACAGTGAAAATCTCACTTTTAAAAGTTCCTATTCTATTAACTCATACCCAAATAATGTTGTTGACTCATCCATAAATGTGGAGAAAAAACACTTCAAAACCCCATTTCAAACTTGTATCGCAAACAGACAGTTTAAAAAATATTGATGAGGATGCTGGCCAATCGGTGTTGTACTCGCATTAATATTTGTAATGACCGGTATACGCCCACACCATTCACAGAGAAGCTGCTTTTTAACATACTTAATTAAAACATTTTGGAAGGAAAACTATTTAACTAATATTTTAATTAATTATAAGTCATATTTCATAGAAATCTGGAAACACTGGACAGTTACTTTAAGCCACCTACCAAACAATCAAGATTCTTTACAGAAAACTGAGATTCTAAATAAAAAGGTAGCTAAAATGCCAACATGAGTTCCTAGACATTGTAATTAAATGCTATATAATTTCAAAAAATATATACTACTATATGTTAATCAGTAAAACATTTAATTTGATATATTTATAGAGTTATGTTAGAGGTGTCAAAGAAGGGTTGGAGTTGTAATCTCTATAAATTGAGGTTGATTTTTTGCCTGGCCAAAAAGTTTACAAAAACAAACATTCAACATTCTCAACATTTTGGAATAAAATAGCAAAAGGTTTACATTTGTACGTGATAGAAAATGTACTGCAATTTAAGAATGACACATACACTATTATAAACTGAATCATACGAGCCCTGGATGCTGATTGGCTGAAAGCCGTGGTATATGAGACAATATACCACGGGTATGATGCAAAACGACTTACTTACAGTTCTAATTACATTAGTAACCTGTTTATAATAGCAACAAGCCACCTCGGGGGTTTGTGGTAAAGGGCCATTATACCACAGCTAAGGGCTGCATCCAGGCACTCAACGTTGTGTGGTGAATAAGAACAGTCCTTAGCCATGGTAAATTGGCCATATACCACACTCCCTCTGGCCTTATTGCTTAATTATAATACATCATTTCAGAACATAATCATTCCAACAACTTGATCATCCATGTATATGCTTGTGTTGTGACTAGTTTGAAAAAGAAAGAGCAAGAGGCTGGCAGCATAGCATTGTCTTGACAACAGAACATCCATCTTCTCACTTTGGAATCTGGATACTGGTCAGTATTGGTCAGTAGCTCAGGTCCAAAACTTCCTTTGGTCCATTCTACTCAATAGTGTTTCAAGTAACAAGCACAATTATCATCGCTATACTCTTTAGTTGTCTGAACAGTGACTTTAGGGTATGTTGAACGGTTTCTTGTACTCACTTGCAGGCCTTAATGTTAATGCAGATGGTCGTCACGTCATCGCTTGTGCTAAGCTCCTCAATCAGCACCCACAAGTGTTTTTTCACCAGGTCTTCACACATACATTTTCCGAAGGGTACTTTATTGCAAATGGACAATAGCTTCTGCTTTACCTCCTCCTATTGATGAGAAATCATCATCAACATCGGTTGACATTTTCAGGGAAATATCCCAGTAAATAGTAAATAGGGCAATTTCATGAAAGGACACTCATCAATTGTAATGCTATGGTTGCTACCTGGCGAGAGGAAGTGGAGATGGATTTCTTCACTTTGTTCAGTGCCCACTTACACACCCTGCAGGTTCCCATTAGCTGTTGCTCCTGTGGAAAGCACAAACAGACGAGAAAGCACATAGCACATTTTTTTTTTTACAAATCTGTCGCTGTGCCCTTGAGCAAGGCACATAACCCTAATTGCTTCAGGGGCTCTGTACATGGGCGATCCTGGCCGTTACCCCACTCCCTGTGGGTGTCTTGGGGGGAGTTGGGATATGCAAAAAAATACATTTCCATTACACACTTTTGTGTAACAAGACACATTTAAGCACCCCCCGCCCCCCACCCCCCTCAAATTATTATTATTACTTAAATGATGGTGTGATGTATTCAGTGTTATGGTTGAAATACATTTGAATATGTAATGTGAGTGTGAAAAAGTCAGTTTGCACAATAGTTTCTTCAGTCAATGTATGTCTTTAATTACATTTACGTCTATGGTTAAGGGCTGTTGCACAGTAGAAGGTTGAGTATTACAATAAGGAAGTTCATAACATTTTGACCATAGCATACTATTACCATGTGCTTTTCCGGCTGTGCTTCCACTACTTCCTGGTCATCAGGGTCAACCTCTTGGCATTGCCCATGGATCTCCCAAACTGTGAAGAAAAAACGATACAACAGTCACTCCCATGATGTTTACTTTACTTGTATTGTACTGAAACCAAAGGTGAACTTGGAGTTGATTTAGGCCCCCCTACCCACAGTTCCCCTTGCACCCTGACCCAATGTATGTGCTGCATATACAGTAGTTACTACTTGAGTTAACAAATGAAATCTCACCTGAACAAGCCAGCAGACAGAGGGCAAGGAGGACCAGAGATGTTTTCATGATTTGCGGTGGTAGAGATGTGAAGAGTAAAGTCGTGTTGGGGTTTGGTAAAGTGACTTAGGAATCAGACAAGCCCTTTTATACATAGAGGCCCCTCTATCTACAGCCCCCTGTACAAACCCCACCTACGATGTATTGATAGTACATCTCACATTGACCACAACAGGATGTTACTTGGAAGGATGTCATCTTTTCTTGTGGTTTTTCTTCATAATCACCTTTTTCCATCTCTCCACAGTCTGATCTTCATTATAATTTAATTTTAATTTAATCAATTACAGATTAAGCCATGTACTGTATGTCATGGAAAGAGCAGGTGTTCTTAATGTTTTGTACACTCAGTGTGTTTCCAGAAGAATACACCACATTGACATATTGATTAAAACTTGTTCAGCTAGCTTAGAAGTGATACATTTAGGGCTATATCTACTAGCCTAACATATGGAGTTGTTGATCCAGGCGAGGCAGTCATTTGAGAAACCAAGGCTATTTAGTCTGCCAATAAGAATGCGGTGGTTGACAGAGTCGAAAGCCTTGGCCAGGTCGATGAAGACGGCTGCACAGTACTGTCTATTATTGATCGCGGTTATAATATCGTTTAGGACCTTGAGCGTGGCTGAAGTGCACCCATGACCAGCTCGGAAACCGGATTGCATAGCGGAGAAGGTACGGTGGGATTCGAAATGGTCGGTGATCTGTTTGTTAACTTGGCTTTCAAATACTTTCGAAAGGCAGGGCAGGATGGATATAGGTCTGTAACAGTTTGGATCTAGAGTGTCACCCCCTTTGAAGAGGGGGATGACCGCGGCAGCTTTCCAATCTCTGGGGATCTCAGACGTTACGAAAGACAGGTTGAACAGACTAGTAATAGGGGTTGCGACAATTTGCGGCTAGTTTTAGAAAGAAAGGGTCCAGATTGTCTAGCCCAGCTGATTTGTAGGGGTCCAGATTTTGCAGCTCTTTCAGAACATCAGCTGTCTGAATTTGTGTGAAGGAGAAGCGGGGGGGGGGCATGGGCAAGTTGCAGCGGAGGGTGCAGAGTTGGTGGCCGGGGTAGTGGTAGCCAGGTGGAAAGCATGGCCAGCTGTAGCAAAATGCTTGTTGAAATTCTCGATTATTGTAGATTTATCGGTGGTGATAGTGTTTCCTAGCCTCAGTGCAGTGGGCAGCTGGGAGGAAGTGCTCTTATTCTCCATGGACTTTACAGTGTCCCAAAACATTTTGGAGTTAGTGCTACAGGATGCAAATTTCTGTTTGAAAAAGTTAGCCTTTGCTTTCCTGACTGCTTGTGTATATTGGTTCCTAACTTCCCTGAAAAGTTGCATATCGCGGGGGCTATTTGATGCTAATGCAGTATGCCACAGGATGTTTTTGTGCTGGTCAAGGGCAGTCAAGTCTGAGGAGAACCAGGGGCTATATCTGTTCTTAGTTCTGTATTTTTTGAATGGGGCATGTTTATTTAAGATTGAGAGGAAATTACTTTTAAAGAACAACCAGGCATCCTCTACTGACGGAATGAGATCTATATCCATCCAGGATACCTGGGCCAGGTCAATTAGGAAGGCCTGCTCGCTAAAGTGTTTTAGGGGGCGTTTGACAGTGATGAGGGGTGGTCGTTTGACCGCGGACCCGTTACGGACGCAGGCAATAAGGCAGTGATCGCTGAGATCCTGGTTGAAGACAGCGGAGGTGTATTTAGAGGGTAAGTTAGTCAGGATGATATCTATGAGGGTACCCATGGTTACGGATTTAGGGTTGTACCTGGTAGGTTCGTTGATCATTTGCGTGAGATTGAGGGCATCTAGTTTGGATTGTAGGATGGCCAGGGTATTAAGCATATCCCAATTTAGGTCACCAAGCAGTACGAACTCTGAGGATAAATGGGGGGCAATCAATTCACATATGGTGTCCAGGGCACAGCTGGGGGCTGAGGGGGGTCTGTAGCAAGCAGCAACAGTGAGAGACTTATTTCTGGAAAGGTGGATTTTTAGAAGTAGAAGCTCAAACTGTTTGGGCACAGACCTGAATAGTATGATAGAACTCTGCAGGCTATCTCTACAGTAGATTGCAACTCCACCCCCTTTGGCTGTTCTATCTAGATGGAAAATGTTATAGTTGGGGATGGAAATTTCAGAATTTTTGGTGGCCTTCCTAAGCCACGATTCAGACACTGCTAGAACATCAGGGTTGGCGGAGTGTGCTAACGCAGTGAATAACTCAAACTTAGGAAGTAGACTTCTGATATTTACATGCAGGAAACCAATGCTTTTGCGATTACAGAAGTCAGCAAATGATAGCGCCTGGGGAGTAGGAGTGATACTGAGGGCTGCAGGGCCTGGGTTAGCCTCTACATCACCGGAGGAACAGAGGAGGACTAGAATAAGGATACGGCTAAAGGCTTTAAGAACGGGTCTTCTAGTGCGTTGGGTACATAGAATAAAGGGGGCAGATTTCCGGGCGTTGTAGAAAGGATTCAGGGCATTATGTACAGACAACGATATGGAAGGATATGAGTAAAGTGGAGGTAAACCTAAGCGTTGGGTAACAATGAAAGAGAGAGCATCACTGGAGGCACCAATTGAGTCGGTCTCCGCGTGTATGGGGGGTGGGACAAAGGAGCTATCTAAGGCAGGTTTAGCTGGGCTGGGGGATCTACAGTGAAATAGTACAATTAGAAATAACCGAAACAACAATAAGCTAACCATATTGAGATGGGAGAGAGGCATAAAGCAATCACGGTGTAATTTGAGAGAGCTAAGACAACAGCTGGTAATGACGACACAGTTTGGGCTGAGGCTAAACATAAACAGGATGCGGTACCGTAAAAAGCGGTACCTTACTAACTGTAAGTCGCTCTGGATAAGAGCGTCTGCTAAATGACAAAAATGTAAATGTAAATGTAAAAGGAACAGTCCAGCAGGCATCAGCTGTATAGCTGAGTTATCATAAGGTCCGGTGAACAGCAATAGGATAGTTCGGGGGCTGCTAAAGCACTAGCGTATGCTAGCGGGCCGGGGCTAGCAGATGGAATCTTCGTGGTCGACGTGGTAACGGGAAGCCTGTTGTAATCACATCAGACGATTTCGTCGGCAGACCAGTCGTGTAGGATCGGCGGGGCTCCGTGTCAACACTAGGTGGTCCCGTCCGGTTGACGTAGAGGTAGATAGCCGGGAGATGGGCCTAGCTCAGGATGATTAGCCAGACCATAACGTCCATGTTGTTGCAGCTAGCTGGTAGCGATGAATCCGGAGGTAAAGGTCCAGTGATTCCGGCAGAAGAACTGATATGTTCTGGGTCGATAACGCGCTGTGCAGACAGTGCAGACTGGCCGAATAAAAGTCCAGACTAGAGCTGGCTGGTGGGTGGTGCAGGCCACGGACAATGGTGAAAAAACCGCTAACGGTAGCTGATAGCAAGTAGCTAGTTAGCTGGCTACTCCCGTCCAGGAGACCTAGAGGTAGATATGAGCCTGGCTCTAGGCTAGCTCGAGGCTAACTGGTGCTTGCATCGGGGGCAGTGGTGAATTAGCCAGACAGCAACATCCATTCGGTTGCGGCTAGCTAGTTGCGATCCGGTGATTAATGTCCAGTGATTAAATTATTCCCGCAGAAAATCCAATGTTCTGGGTGAAATACCGCTAACTGTGGCTAATAGCAAGTAGCTAGTTAGCTGGCTAGCTAGTTTCAACTGGAGATTCTAGATAAAAGGTAAGTCAATAATAGAATCCGTTCCACATTGAGTGAGTTGGGTTGCAGGAAAGTATATTTTGTAGAAGGATGAAAAGTCTGATAGGGAAATATGTACGAAAAATACAAAAAAAACAGGGTATTTACAGGCTATTTACAGACACACGACAAAAACAGGACTGCACTACTACGCCATCTTGGATACGTTTGTTTTATGTCTCGGCTAATCAAATTTCCCTACAGGGATTAAAAAGTATAATGTATTCTAATCTAATCTAATTGAAAGTAAAGATCAGACCCTCCAGGATTCCACCCTCCTCTGTGGAAATATTAAACAGTGAGAAGAAGGCCAGTCAGTGGGTTAACGAACAAGGAAACCACAGTGTGAAGCTGTGTGTTCTTTAGAAGCTCACACCAAGTTGTGGGGAACATTGTTTCACTTGCAAGACTCATGACGCTCCAGAGTTGTGTCGGAGATACAGCGGCTGTGGGAAGAGACTCGGGGGAACATGACAAAATGAAGAGATGTAATAATTTCTCAGCTTGACCATTTCTTCAGTAAGTCAGCAAATGTTGGGATGTTGCATGGAAAAAAGCACCATGACAATAAATAGTCCAAAAATAATTATAATTATGTTCACGTTAATATTTGTGTTTTCCATTGAATACTTACAAAACATATAGACACAATACAAATACGGACACAATTCATGTTTAAAGGCACACACACTGTAATAATTATATCTACATAATGCATTCAAAATATTAGTGCCAAGATCCCTCTCCAGCAGAAAACTGTCAGCAAAACATGCATCAAATAGAGGACCAGGGGGTGTAATCTCAATGGAATCAAAGCAACACCAGTCTTTAAGGGTGTCAGAACTCAAGGATTTCCATTCTTTGTAAATCGAATCGTAAACAAACAGTGTATAGCCTCAAAACATGGTTAAAAAAATCATTCTGAGCTTATGGATGTTCAGTCCCTTGCATCCATAGGTCTGTTTATGAATTTGAGTGGTTACATTTCTCCTGCCGCATCCTTCAGCTGTTTACCATAACAGTGAACAGTGTGGTCGCTTCGTTGTCGTTTGAACTGCACATTGCCCCTTGAGAAGTAATAATGATTATTTGCCAAATTCAGAGGTGTAGGAGCTGGGACTGTCGTTCCAACGTCTCGCCAATATAAATCCTATGCCCACCCAACCCCCCATCATCAATGCTTACTCATTTGCCTGCTGCATCTTCTTGATGAAATGACATCACTGCTAAAAGGTCAGCTTCACTGTCATGTTCCAAGGAATGCTTTTTCCAACCCTCATTCTTACTACTACTCTCAGCCACTAAGCAGATTGTGGCTAGTAAAAGAGGAAATTGTCATTTGTATGTCTCGCCCACACTTCACATAACAGGCTGGTATGATAAAGACTTCAATAGACAGATGTAACGAATCCAAGACAGATCTGATTATTTAATGAGTTGGATGATCAAGTGTGTAAAAACTCTGAATGTAGACTATTCAGATAGGGCCCGATTCCGATTTAGGAAATTAGGCCTTTCTTACGCACTTCTCAGTAGTTGGTATTCAGACTTACCTTATGAAGTAACGTGACAGCCTTTGCAGGCGTGGCTTCCTTGCGCATGCTGAATAAATGTAATTAAACCGCTGGAAAAAAAAACAAGATTTCATTCAATAGGGTTTTCAGTACATGTATCTTAAGCCATCCCTTTAAATACCATGGTACTGGAACTGACCATGTATATAGTCTGCTTGCTTACTTTATTGCGTTCTTATTTCTTATTTTTATATCTTGTGTGTTTTTGTTCTACCTTGTTATTTTTAGTATTACATTGTTATTGATTACTGCATTGTTGGGTTTAGAGCTTGCAAGAAAGGGGTTTCACTGTACTTGTGCATGTGACATTAAAACTTTAAACATTGGGGAGAGGCGTTGTGGTCAGGTGATATCAGATTCAAATCCCTGCAGCATTCAATTTAATTTCAATGTCATACCTTTACATGGTTAGGAGAGCACTTCTATCATATAAAATGTAAGTGGGCTTGCCATTTGTGTACACAAATGTGGTGGCTCTAGGTTTTGAGAGTTGTAGGCCGCCCACTGAGTTGCCACAAGTCAGGATGTTGCATATACAGGTAACTGCCAAAATAATGGAAACACTTGAGTAAATGAGGGATAGAAACAAGTATATTGAAAGCTCCTGAGTTAATTAAGCAATTAACATCCCATCATGCTTAGGGTCATGTATAATAATGCTGGGCAGGCCATTATATCCTTGCTACCATGGCTTTGCCGTCATAGGATGACAATGCCCCTATCCATAGGGCACGAGCGGTCACTGAATGGTTTGATGAGCATGAAAATGATGTAAACCATATACCATGGCCGTCTCAGTCATCAAATCTCGACCCAGTTGAAAACGTATGGGTGATTCTGGAGCAGCGCCTGAGACAGTGTTTTCCACCACCATCAACATAACACTAAATGATGGAATTTATTGTGGAATAAAGGAGTCGCATCACTCCAATAGAGTTCCAGAAACTTGTAGAATCTATGCCAAGGTGAATTGAAGCTGTTCTGGCTCATAGTAGACCAACGCTCTATTAAGACACTTTATGTTGGTGTTTCCTTTATTTTGTCAGTTATCTGTAGTTGTGGGACTGCTAGCGAAAAAGGGAATGAGGTCAGCTTCACTTTGAAGAGTGTTAGTGGTTCAATGCCCATGTATAAAATACCTTACATGACAACACTGCACCCCCTCCACCCTAACCCAGTCTCAGATCCAAAACCTCAACACAAGAACGCTCTCTTCACACCCTAACTAAGGGGGTGTGGCCAAATAAATGTGAGAAAAAAAAAGAACATTTTCTAGTTCTACTTTTATCTCATCCTCTACTCTTATCTAAAAAGCTATTTTTTCTATCTCCTCTATCTCCTTTATCACCTTATCTACTTGTTTGATACATAGCTGAAACAGTTTCTCTCCTCATTTACACTTAGACAAATGCCTTGCCGACCACGCTCCTCCTCCTCCGCAACGGCAACCAATCAAGACAGAATCAATGGGTAGAAAAGAGCAGACGCTGTGTGCTATTGAACTGGGACCAAGTTAACTACACTGGCTTACAACAGCTGCTTTAGTATCCATTCTATCTATTGACTGAGAAGATGAGGGCTGTCTCTCCTGTCATCAATATGGGTCTTCTGCTGGTCTGTAGAGGTAAATACAGTGCATTCGGAAAGTATTCAGACCCCTTGACTTTTCCACATTTAGATAAATAATTACCCCCCCCCAATCAAAAACGGAAATCATACATTTACATAAGTATTCAGACCGATTATTCAGTACTTTGTTGAAGCACCTTTGGCAGCGATTACAGCCTTGAGTATTCTTGTGTATGACGCTACAAGCTTGGCAAACCTGTATTTGGGGAGTTTCTCCCATTCTTGTCTTCAGATCCTCTCAAGCTCTGTCAGGTTGGATGGCGAATATCGCTGCACAGCTATTTTCAGGTCTCTCCAGAGATGTTCGATCGGGTTCAAGTCCGGACTCTGGCTGGGCCACTCAAGGACATTCAGACTTGTACCGAAGCCACTCCTGCGTTGTCTTGGCTGTGAGGTTAGGGTCGTTGTCCTGTTGGAAGGTGAACCTTCACCCCAGTATGAGGTCCTGAGCGCTCTGGAGCAGGTTTTCATCAAGGATCTCTCTGTACTTTGCTCTGTTCATCTCTCCCTCCATCCTGACTAGTCTCCCATACCCTGCCGCTGAAAAACATCACCACAGCATGATGCAGCCACCACCGTGCTTCACCGTAGGGATGGTGCCAGATTTCCTCCAGATGTGACGCTTGGCATTCAGGCCAAAGAGTTCAACCTTGGTTTCACAAGACCAGAGAATCTTGAGTCTTTAGGTGCCTTTTGGAAAACTCCAAGTGGGCAGTCATGTGCCTTTTACTGCACTGTACTTAGTGTATCCCTACATAATGCTTGCAAAATATATAATGCAAATTGAGATCCCTCTGCAGCCTGTGTCACCAAAAGATACACCTTAAGTGTTCTACTTTTCGAACTCTCAACAGTAAAACCCTGACTGAGTTCCTAAAAAAACTGGTAAAATAAAATAACAAATACTGTAAAGCCAACTGGGAAGGATTGCTTTTTGGGGGAGACTCAAATAAGAAATACTTAGGTTTATGTAGTGTAATGTTTAAATATCAGCTTCTGAGAGGATTCTAGCTAGACTAGAGCATAACCACATTCATGTCTTAGTCTGGCTGACCTCAAACTGATATGTTAGACACAGCAGCTGTGGGAAGACACTACGTGACCACTTGCTGCACTCTCTATAAAGTATTTCAGTATGCATGCAGATTTTCTGATTAGCAGACCACAGATAACAAGCGCTTTACCAGAGAAACAAGAGTCGCATTACCAGATACCCAACCAATTGTTTCGACAATTTCTGTTAAAAGCTTCTTATCATTTACTGATCTGTTTCTTGTATTTGTTGTCTTTATTGTGTACCTTCCTGGACAAATTTCCTCTACTACGTATCTACTTACTGTCGATACTGTGATAGTTTGTGCAGTTCTTTAGACAAACAATGCTTAATTAATGTCAAAGTACTCTGTAGAATAACTTTATTTTAATGTGTATGTGTGTGGATTTGTGTGTGTGTGTGTGTGTATGTGTGTGTTTGTTTGTGTGTGTACCTGAGTGTTCTAGTGTGGACACTATATAAATAATTCCTACTGAATAGGTGGTGTACTTAACTGCAGTATAGTATTATTACTATTCATGGGAGCATGGTTATTATGGAAATTGGTGTTGACCGTGACCTTTACCCTCCTGTGATGTCATCACCCAGAGTTGGCACAGTATTATCAGGACACTACCTCATGTTGAGTTGGGTATATCGCTCTCCTGTATTCTACCATTTGTACATGGCAGTACCCCTTTAATGTGTAGTTTGCAAGTAAAGACAATGCACATTGAAACACGTGTGGATAATCCTTGTAAAGTTACCACACTGGGACAGGAAGCCTGACGTCAGATGTTCTAAAGCAGGGTGGTCAGCGTGTTCACAGCGGATGGCAGACAGAAGGAGGTGTGTGAGACAGTGGAGAGGCAGAGTCTTCAGGACCAGCTCAAAGCCCATAGAGCCCAGGGCATTATGGGACAGATTCACTGCCTTCAGGTGTCCTGTGCCTGTAGGACCATGAGAGGATTCTGATTCTTAGGTCACATTTCAAGAACCACCTCACAAACAGATAGCAATGTATCCATGTGGAGTTGAAAATTGGTGTCCCCTAAGGTTCCATTCTGGCTCCTGTGCTTTTCACCATTTATATAAATGATCTAATGCTAATAATATTTGTAATATCAGTGTAAAAAGGGTATTAATGAGCCTGTTTACCTGCCAGGGTTCTGGCCAGTGTGGTAACTTTACAAGGATTATCCACACGTGTTTCAATGTGCATTGTCTTTACTTGCAAACTACACATTAAAGGGGTACTGCCATGTACAAATGGTAGAATACAGGAGAGCGATATACCCAACTCAACATGAGGTAGTGTCCTGATAATACTGTGCCAACTCTGGGTGATGACATCACAGGAGGGTAAAGGTCACGGTCAACACCAATTTCCATAATAACCATGCTCCCATGAATAGTAATAATACTATACTGCAGTTAAGTACACCACCTATTCAGTAGGAATTATTTATATAGTGTCCACACTAGAACACTCAGGTACACACACACACAAACACACACATACACACACTAATTCAAGGGTTTTTCTTAATTTTTTTACAATTGTTTACATTGTAGAATAATAGTGGACATCTTGAAGCAGGCCTGAGCTAGGGAGAGATTGAAAATGTCAGAACACAACAGCCAGCTGGTCTGAAGGCACAGCTAAAGATGCGGACTGGGCCGGCAGCCTTGTGAGGGTTAACACATTTGAATGACTTATATAGGACCTCAGTGGAGACTGTGAGTGTGTAGCCCACGTGGTCATCGGGGGCTCTCCTTGGCTGTACTAGCTGCCACCGTTGTATGTTTCGATGTTCGTTTGGTTTTGTCTTGATGTTGTACACCTGTTTTCGTTTAGCGCTCATTAGTGTCCTATAAGTTCTCGTTGTGTTTGTCAGGTGTTGTGTGTGATTGTCCTTGCTGTCGTGTTTGTGCGCTACTGTTGGTCGTCTGTACTTCGTTGTTTTCCTCCTCTGTTTAGGAGGGTTCTCGCACATGTTAGTGCGCATTTTGGTTTACGCCTGTGTGCGTATTTTCTCGCCTCCGGGCTTTTTGGCTCGTGTATTGAGTGAGTATTCACTAAAGTCTTTTGGACTAAGTTTCTGCGTCCTGCGCCTGATTCCTGCACCACACCCACCTACAGCACCCACTGACAGAATCACACACCTTAAGGATGGAATCAGCAGGAGCCGCAGCAGCACCTGAGTCTCTGGAGGATAGGGTCCGTGAGCAGAACGATCAGATCCTTCGTATCGGGACCGCCCTGCAGGAAGTGATTAACACCCTTCAACGCTGGGAGACCAGAGGGACACCCACAACTCCACCTCCCGTGCCATCACCATCGGCCAGTCAGCCCATTCAAGCTCCGGAACCTAGGGAATTCGGCTCTCGCCTCCCGAGGGCCTATGATGGGACTGCTGCCGGGTGTCAGGGCTTCCTTCTACAGGTGGAGCTATACCTGGCCACCGCACACCCGGCGCCCTCGGGACACGAGAGCGTGTCCGCCCTCATCTCCTGTCTTACCGGCAAGGCGTTGGAATGGGCCAACGCCGAGTGGAGGAGAATAGACGCCACCACCATCCCCTACTCTGAGTTCTCCCGCCGCTTCAGGGCTGTGTTTGACCATCCACCTGAGGGGAAAGCGGCGGGGAGCGTCTGTTCTACCTCCGGCAGGGGGAGGAGGAGCGCCCAGGAGTTCGCTAGAATTCCGAACTCCTAGCGAGCGGATGCAGGGTGGAATGAGCGGGCCCTCATCGATCACTACCGCTGTAGTCTACGAGAGGACGTCCGTCGGGAGCTGGCCTGCAGGGATACCAGCCTCTCTTTCGATCAGTTAGTGGACATGTCCATCAGGCTGGACACCCTGCTGGCTACCCGCGGACGTTCGAGGGGGGTCCGTCCATTCCATCCTCCAGCACCTCCGAGCCGAGCCCTTGGAGCTCGGGGGTGCTGGCGCTAGAGAGAGGAGGGGTCGAGTACGAGGGGGCCGCCCTCTGCACCAACTGTGGCCGTGGAGGACACACTGCGGCTAGGTGCTGGGGAGGGTCTCCTAGGGGAGAAGACGACAGGCTCCGCACTGGGGAGTCCTTCCAGGTGAGTAGGCGCCCCACTTACCCAGAGCTCTCTGTTGCGCACTTCTGTATACCTGTGCGATTTCCACAGGTTGCACCTCATTCCCAGCATAAGGCGCTGGTAGATTCAGGCGCGGCTGGGAATTTTGTTGATAGAAAATTTTGTGTAGAATTAGGGATTCCCCTTCTTCCTGTTGACGTCCCATTCCCCGTTCATCCCCTAGATAGCCGTCCGTTAGGATCGGGCTTGATCAGGGAAGTCACGGCACCACTTAGGATGTGTACGCAGGGGGGTCATGAGGAGATTATCCAGCTATTTCTGATCGACTTGCCTGCGTATCCGGTGGTGCTGGGAATGCCCTGGTTGAGTATCCATAATCCGTCTATTTCGTGGCAGGAGAGGGCTCTGATGGAGTGGTCTGCCCAGTGTGTGGGTCGATGTTTAGGTGTTTCCGTGGGGGGCTACCTCGGTGGAGAGTCCAAACCAGGTGCCCGCATTGCACATTCCCCGAGTATGAGGATTTGGCTATTGTGTTCAGTAAGTCGAGGGCGACGCAGTTACCTCCTCATAGGCAGGGAGATTGTGCGATAGACCTCCAGGCAGGAGCTGCGCTCCCACGGAGCCATGTGTATCCTCTGTCTCAAGAGGAGAAGAGAGCTATGGAGACTTACATAGACGAATGTCTGAGACAAGGATACATACGGCCATCCACTTCCCCTGCGTCCTCGAGTTTCTTTTTTGTGAAGAAGAAGGATGGAGGGTTACGCCCGTGCATTGATTACCGTAGTCTCAATCAGATCACGGTGAAGTACAGTTATCCACTTCCTCTGATTGCGACCATGACGGAGTCATTGCACGGGGCGCGTTTTCACAAAAATTAGATCTCAGGAGCGCTTACAACTTGGTGCGCATTAGAGAGGGCGATGAATGGAAGACAGCATTTAGTACCACCTCGGGGCATTACGAGTATCTTGTCATGCCATACGGGTTGATGAACGCTCCTTCAGTTTTCCAATCATTCGTGGATGAGATATTCAGGGACATGCAGGGGCAGGGGGTGGTCGTGGTACATAGATGACATTCTCGTGTACTCGTCTACCCGGAGTCGAGCATGTGGCCCTGGTGCGCCGAGGTGTTGAGGAGGCTGTTGGAGCACGACCTGTATGTCAAGGCAGAGAAATGTCTGTTTTTCCAGTAGTCGATCTCCTTTTTGGGTTATCAGTTGTCTGCGTCAGGGGTGAAGATGGAGGTTGACCGGGTGTCAGCCGTGCGTAATTGGCAAACTCCAACCACTGTTAAAGAGGTGCAGCAGTTTTTGGGGTTTGCAAATTACTACCGGAGGTTTATCCGGGGTTTTGGACAGGTGGCAGCTCCCATAACGTCTCTTTTGAAGCGGGGTCCGGTGCGTTTGCAGTGGTCAGCCGAGGCGGACAGGGCTTTTGGGAGGCTGAAGGACCTGTTTACTTCGGCTCCGGTGCTGGCGCATCCGGATCCCTCTTTACCATTTCAGGTAGAGATGGACGCGTCAGAGGCCGGTATAGGAGCCGTGCTTTCGCAACGGTCCGGCACGCCACCTAAACTCCGCCCCTGTGCTTTTTATTCCAAAAAGCTCAGTCCGGCAGAGCGAAATTATGACGTAGGGGACAGGGAGCTGTTAGCCGTGGTACAGGCCCTAAAGGTGTGGAGGCATTGGCTTGAGGGGGCTCAACACCCTTTTCTCATTTTGACTGACCACCGTAACCTGGAGTACATCCGGGCAGCTAGGGAGACTGAACCCCTCGCCAGGCGCGGTGGAACATGTTTTTGGCCCGGTTCGTATTTAAGATCACGTACATACCTGGGTCACAGAACGGTAAGGCAGACGCACTGTCTCGGCGGTATGACACGGAGGAGAGGTCCGTGGAGCCCACTCCCATACTGCCGGAGTCTTGTCTGGTGGCACCGGTAGTGTGGGAGGTCGATGCTGAGATCGAGCGGGCGTTGCGCACCGACCCTAGTCCTCCTCAATGCCCGGAGGGTCGGACGTACGTCCCGCTCGAGGTTCGGGATCGATTGATCTATTGGGCTCACACGTCACCCTCCTCAGGACATCCTGGTATTGGCCAGACAGTGCACTGCCTTAGTGCTAAGTACTGGTGGCCCACGTTAGCGAGGGATGTGCGGGTTTATGTCTCCTCCTGCTCGGTGTGCGCCCAGTGTAAGGCGCCTAGACATCTGCCTAGGGGTAAGTTACAACCCCTGCCCGTTCCACAACGACCATGGTCTCACCTCCAGAGGAGTGGGCACGGTACGTTCCCTGGGCATAAATGGCCCAGAATTCCCTACGCCATTCCTCAACTAACCTAACCCCTTTCCAATGTGTGTTAGGTTACCAGCCGGTTCTGGCACCATGGCAGCAGAGCCAGATCGAGGCTCCTGCGGTGGATGAGTGGGTGCGGCGCTCGGAGGAGACGTGGAACGCTGCACACGTCCACCTGCAGCGGGCCCTCCGTCGTCAGAAGGCGAGCGCCGATCTCCACCGCAGTGAGGGGCCGGTGTACGCACCTGGTGATCGAGTCTGGCTCTCTACCAGAAACCTGCCCCTCCGCCTGCCCTGCCGGAAACTGGGTCGGCGGTTTGTGGGGCCGTTTAAAGTCCTGAGAAGATTGAACGAGGTGTGTTACAGATTACAACTGCCTATTGAGTATAAGAATATTAACCCCTCGTTCCATGTGTCTCTTCTCAGGCCGGAGGTAGCTGGTCCACTCCAGGAAAATGAAATCAGAGAGACTCCTCCGCCCCCATTGGACATCGAGGGGGCACCGGCGTACTCCGTGCGGTCCATCTTGGATTCGAGACGTCGGATGGGGGGTCTCCAATATCTCGTGGAGTGGGAGGGGTACGGCCCGGAGGAACGGTGCTGGGTGCCGAGGAGAGACATTTTGGACCCGTCTCTCCTAACAGAATTCCACCGTAGTCACCCGACGCGCCCTGCTCCGCGTCCTCCTGGTCGTCCCCGAGGCCGGAGTCGGCGCACGTCTGGAGCCGCGCATCAAGGAGGGGTACTGTCACGGTTTCGGCCGAGGCTGCCTCTCTTCCTTGCTCGGGCAGGCTTCGGCGGTCGTCGTCTCCGGAGTACTAGCTGCCACCGTTGTATGTTTTAGATGTTCGTTTGGTTTTGTCTTGATGTTGTACACCTGTTTTCGTTTAGCGCTCATTAGTGTCCTATAAGTTCTCGTTGTGTTTGTCAGGTGTTGTGTGTGATTGTCCTTGCTGTCGTGTTTGTGCGCTACTGTTGGTCGTCTGTACTTCGTTGTTTTCCTCCTCTGTTTAGGAGGGTTCTCGCACATGTTAGTGCGCATTTTGGTTTACGCCTGTGTGCGTATTTTCTCGCCTCCGGGCTTTTTGGCTCGTGTATTGAGTGAGTATTCGCTAAAGTCTTTTGGACTAAGTTTCTGCGTCCTGCGCCTGATTCCTGCACCACACCCACCTACAGCACCCACTGACATCCAGAAAATCAAATTTTAGGATTTTTAATGAATTTATTTGCAAATTATGGTGGAAAATAAGTATTTGGTCACCTACAAACAAGCAAGATTTCTGGCTCTCACAGACCTGTAACTTCTTCTTTAAGAGGCTCCTGTGTCCTCCACTCGTTACCTGTATTAATGGCACCTGTTTGAACTTGTTATCAGTATAAAAGACACCTGTCCACAACCTCAAACAGTCACACTCCAAACTCCACTATGGCCAAGACCAAAGAGCTGTCAAAGGACACCAGAAACAAAATTGTAGACCTGCACCAGGCTGGGAAGACTGAATCTGCAATAGGTAAGCAGCTTGGTTTGAAGAAATCAACTGTGGGAGCAATTATTAGGAAATGGAAGACATACAAGACCACTGATAATCTCCCTCGATCTGGGGCTCCACGCAAGATCTCACCCCGTGGGGTCAAAATGATCACAAAAACGGTGAGCAAAATCCCAGAACCACACGGGGGGACCTAGTGAATGACCTGCAGAGAGCTGGGACCAAAGTAACAAAGCCTACCATCAGTAACACACTACGCCGCCAGGGACTCAAATCCTGCAGTGCCAGACGTGTCCCCCCTGCTTAAGCCAGTACATGTCCAGGCCTGTCTGAAGTTTGCTAGAGTGCATTTGGATGATCCAGAAGAGGATTGGGAGAATGTCATATGGTCGAGATGAAACCAAAATAGAACTTTTTGGTAAAAACTCAACTCGTCGTGTTTGGAGGACAAAGAATGCTGAGTTGCATCCAAAGAACACCATACCTACTGTGAAGCATGGGGGTGGAAAAATCATGCTTTGGGGCTGTTTTTCTGCAAAGGGACCAGGACGACTGATCCGTGTAAAGGAAAGAATGAATGGGGCCATGTATCGTGAGATTTTGAGTGAAAACCTCCTTCCATCAGCAAGGGCATTGAAGATGAAACGTGGCTGGGTCTTTCAGCATGACAATGATCCCAAACACACCGCCCGGGCAACGAAGGAATGGCTTCGTAAGAAGCATTTCAAGGTCCTGGAGTGGCCTAACCAGTCTCCAGATCTCAACCCCATAGAAAATCTTTGGAGGGAGTTGAAAGTCCGTGTTGCCCAGTGACAGCCCCAAAACATCACTGCTCTAGAGGAGATCTGCATGGAGGAATGGGTCAAAATACCAGCAACAGTGTGTGAAAACCTTGTGAAGACTTACAGAAAACATTTGACCTGTGTCATTGCCAACAAAGGGTATATAACAAAGTATTGAGAAACTTTTGTTATTGACCAAATACTTATTTTCCACCATAATTTGCAAATAAATTCATAAAAAATCCTACAATGTGATTTTCTGGATTTTTTTTCCTCATTTTGTCTGTCATAGTTGACGTGTACCTATGATGAAAATTACAGGCCTCTCTCATCTTTTTAAGTGGGAGAACTTGCACAATTGGTGGCTGACTAAATACTTTTTTCCCCACTGTATAGTAAAACAATAAACAAACAAAAAATGGCCAGGCCTTATTTATTTTGGTAGCTCCCTATGACAAACTAAAAATAAAACTACTTAATTTTACTAACTAGTTTCACCCTAGCCTACAGACTTTTTTAACTTCCCAATGAGATATAAAGAAATCCCCATGTTCCTGGAAGAGAAAGTATACATGTCGTTAACATATAATCAACAATCCAAAGATAGTAATTACACACAAAACATCATACATATATCCCCAGTCCTATCTCATCAACAATCATTCGTATCAATCTCACTCCTCAGAACTACTCCATAAAAAGATTATATCAAACCTTTCAAAAATTAAAACCACTAAAAATTCCTCTGAGTTTACAATGATTATATCCTCTTTAAATCCCACCATGATTATTGAACCCCTACATCTGCTCCTTGTGATCCCATATCAAAGAAAGCATTTATCGTTTACATTATCAACAACCTAGGAAATATCAGTTACCCCTTTTATTGTTCCTAACTTCCCTCTAAATGTCAAATTCCATACATTTATCCAATACAATCACGTACACCTCTTAAGTAAGACTAGATATCTTAACCCCAGCATCGATTTAAAATGGTTTGATACGTCGTGTCCTACTTTACCCCTAACATAATATTATAGGAGACTCCCATCAATCCTGGAAAAAAACTCCCACTTAGAAGACACTAGATAATAACACGTTTTATTAAGTTAACTACACCTTCCACTATAAACCTATAACCCCTTTTAGTAATTTAAACATCGCAAACTGTTGCATTACATTTACATTTTAGTCATTTATTGATGTTTTTAAAATATAAACCTATTGTTTCATAATCCAAAACCCATAAAAAGATGTCTACTTAATCCATCAGGCCAACAGCAACAACTACCTCCCATCGTTCAACGTACTATAAACAAATTATCGTTATCTGAAGTAATGAACCACCATCATAACTCACCGCTGTTTAAACAAACTATATAATGTCATAATAAAATGATCAATTATCAAATATCGTTCCTTATTCAACTATCGAGACATGTTCTTCATTAGTAAATCGTCTCCACAAAGCAATACTACCTAATAACATATTCTCATTCTCCTAAATATAAATAATTACTTCTATTAAACAATCCCATTCAACATCAAGTCAACCTGTCTCATCACCCAATTAACTTACTTATTTTTTAAACCCTCTACAATATCTATCATACTCTACCGCTAATTTTCCTCATAATGGTACCTTCACAGATGACAAATTATTTTACATTTATAGTAAAAACCAATAAAACATCCAATTCACCGATATGCAATTTTAATTACTATGTTATCCTATCCGACATGGATTGGTAGGACAACATCTTTCCTATAATGTTATCAATGAAACCAGTAATTCACGTCAATAGCATCAATGTAAAATATTTGCTTTCTGTCCCTTACTGGATTCGAACCAGGGACCCTCTGCACACATCGACAACACTCACCATCGAAGCACCGCCACCCGTCGCTCCACAAAAGCCACCGCCCTTGAAAAGCAACTATTTCCAGTTCATAGAGCAAGTGACGTCACCCAACGAAAACCGCACTAGCTCTCACCGCTAACTAGCTAGCAATTTCCTGCCGATAATATTCAACCCCCTACGACTTCCTACAAAATACACGATCCTTGTACACCTAACGTAACCCATAATGTCCCTTATAGCGCTCTCACGTTTCAGCAAGCCCCTCTTGGATTCCAAGATGGCGTAGTAGTGCAGTTGTGTTTTTATCGTATGTCTGTAAATAGCCTGTAAATACCCTATTTTTTGTACATATTTCCCTATCAGACTTTTCATCCTTCTACAAGATATACTTTCCTGCAACCCGCCTCACTCAATGTGGAACGGATTCTATTATTGACTTACCTTTATCTAGAATCTAGAATCTCCAGTTGAAACTAGCTAGCCAGCTAACTAGCTACTTGCTATTAGCCACAGCTAGCGGTGTTTCACCCAGAACATTGGATTTTTTTTCCGCGGGATTAATTTTAATCACTGGACATTGATCAACGGATATTCGGCCAGTCTGCACAGCGCGTTATCGACCCAGAACATATCAGTTTTTCCGCCGGAATCACTGAATCACTGGACCTTTAACTCCGGATTCATCGCTACCAGCTGGCTACAACAAAACGGACGCTGTGGTCTGGCTAATCATCCTGAGCTAGGCCCACCTCCCGGCTATCTACCTCTCTGTCAACCGGACGGGACCACCTAGTGTTGACACGGAGCCCGCCCGATCCTACACGACTGGTCTGCCGACGAAATCGTCTGATGTGGTTACGACGTTAACCACGAAGATTCCATCCATCTGCTAGCCCTGGCCCGCTAGCACACGCTAGCCGTGGCCTCTTACTCACTAGTGCTTCACCACCGGACCTTATGATAACTCAGCTATACAGCTGATATCTGCTGGACTGTTCCTTTTTACGGTACTACATCCTGTTTATGTTTAGCCTCAGCCCAAACATGGTTAGTTTATTGTTGTTTCGGTTATTTCTAATTGTACTATATCACTGTAGACCCCCCAGCCTAGCTAAACCTGCCTTAGATAGCTCCTTTGCCCCCCCCCTATACACGCGGAGACCGACTCAATTGTTGCCTCCAGCGATGCTATCTCTTTCATTGTTACCCAACGCTTAGGTTTACCTCCACTTTACTCATATCCTTCCATATCCTTGTCTGTACATAATGCCCTGAATCTTTTCTATAACACCCGGAAATCTGCCCCCTTTATTCTATGTACCCAACGCACTAGAAGACCAGTTCTTAAAGCCTTTAGCCGTATCCTTATTCTAGTCCTCCTCTGTTCCTCTGGTGATGTAGAGGCTAACCCAGGCCCTGCAGCCCTCAGTATCACTCCTACTCCCCAGGCGCTATCATTTGATGACTTCTGTAATCGCAAAAGTCTTGGTTTCTTGCACATAAATATCAGAAGTCTACTTCCTAAGTTTGAGTTATTCACTGCGTTAGCACACTCTGCCAACCCTGATGTTCTAGCAGTGTCTGAATCCTGGCTCAGGAAGGCCACCAAAAATTCTGAAATGTCCAACCCCAACTATAACATTTTCCGTCTAGATAGAACTGCCAAAGGGGGTGGAGTTGCAATCTACTGTAGAGATAGCCTGCAGAGCTCTATCATACTATCCAGGTCTGTGCCCAAACAGTTTGAGCTTCTACTTCTAAAAATCCACCTTTCCAGAAATAAGTCTCTCACTGTTGCCGCTTGCTACAGACCCCCCTCAGCCCCCAGCTGTGCCCTGGACACCATATGTGAATTGATTGCCCCCATTTATCCTCAGAGTTTGTACTGCTTGGTGACCTAAATTGGGATATGCTTAATACCCCAGCCATCCTACAATCCAAGCTAGATGCCCTCAACCTCACGCAAATTATCAACGAACCTACCAGGTACAACCCTAAATCCGTAAACATGGGTACCCTCATAGATATCATCCTGACTAACATACCCTCTAAATACACCTCAGCTGTCTTCAACCAGGATCTCAGCGATCACTGCCTTATTGCCTGCGTCCGTAACGGGTCCGCGGTCAAATGACCACCCCTCATCACTGTCAAACACTCCCTAAAACACTTTAGCGAGGAGGCCTTCCTAATTGACCTGGCCCAGGTATCCTGGATGGATATAGATCTCATTCCGTCAGTAGAGGATGCCTGGTTGTTCCTTAAAAGTAATTTCCTCTCAATCTTAAATAAACATGCCCCATTCAAAAAATACAGAACTAAGAACCGATATAGCCCCTGGTTCTCCTCAGACTTGACTGCCCTTGACCAGCACAAAAACATCCTGTGGCGTACAGCATTAGCATCAAATATCCCCCGCGATATGCAACTTTTCAGGGAAGTTAGGAACCAATATACACAAGCAGTCAGGAAAGCAAAGGCTAACTTTTTCAAACAGAAATTTGCATCCTGTAGCACTAACTCCAAAAAGTTTTGGGACACTGTAAAGTCCATGGAGAATAAGAGCACTTCCTCCCAGCTGCCCACTGCACTGAGGCTAGGAAACACTATCACCACCGATAAATCTACAATAATCGAGAATTTCAACAAGCATTTTGCTACAGCTGGCCATGCTTTCCATCTGGCTACCACTAACCCGGCCACCAACTCTGCACCCTCTGCTGCAACTTGCCCATGCCCCCCCCGCTTCTCCTTCACACAAATTCAGACAGCTGATGTTTTGAAAGCGCTGCAAAATCTGGACCCCTACAAATCAGCTGGGCTAGACAATCTGGACCCTTTCTTTCTAAAACTAGCCGCCGAAATTGTCGCAACCCCTATTACTAGTCTGTTCAACCTCTCTTTCATAACGTCTGAGATCCCCAGAGATTGGAAAGCTGCCGCGGTCATCCCCCTCTTCAAAGGGGGTGACACTCTAGATCCAAACTGCTACAGACCTATATCCATCCTGCCCTGCCTTTCGAAAGTATTCGAAAGCCAAGTTAACAAACAGATCACCGACCATTTCGAATCCCACCGTACCTTCTCCGCTATGCAATCCGGTTTCCGAGCTGGTCACGGGTGCACTTCAGCCACGCTCAAGGTCCTAAACAAGATTATAACCGCGATTGATAATAGACAGTACTGTGCAGCCGTCTTCATCGACCTGGCCAAGGCTTTCGACTCTGTCAACCACCGCATTCTTATTGGCAGACTAAATAGCCTTGGTTTCTCAAATGACTGCCTCGCCTGGTTCACCAACTACTTCTCAGATAGAGTTCAGTGTGTCAAATCGGAGGGCCTGTTGTCTGGACCTATGGCAGTCTCTATGGGGGTGCCACAGGGTTCAATTCTTGGGCCGACACTTTTCTCCGTGTATATCAATGATGTCGCTCTTGCTGCTGGTGACTCTCAGATCCACCTCTCACGCAGACGACACCATTTTGTATACATCTGGCCCTTCATTGGACACTGTGTTAACAAACCTCCAAACGAGCTTCAATGCCATACAACAATCCTTCAGTAGCCTTCAACTGCTCTTAAACACTAGTAAAACTAAATGCATGCTTTTCAATCGAACGCTGCTGGCACCCGCCCACCCGACTAGAATCACCACTCTCGACGGGTCTGACCTAGAGTATGTGGACAACTACAAATACCTAGGTGTCTGGTTAGACTGTAAACTCAACTTCCAGACTCACATAAAGAATCTCCAATCCAAAGTTAAATCTAGAATCGGCTTCCTATTTCGCAAACAAAGCCTCCTTCACTCATGCTGCCAAACATGCCCTCGTAAAACTGACTATCCTACCGATCCTTGACTTCGGCGATGTCATTTACAAAATAGCCTCCAACACTCTACTCAGCAAATTGGATGTAGTCTATCACAGTGCCATCCGTTTTGTGTCCAAAGCCCCATACACTACCCACCACTGTGACCTGTACGCTCTTGTTGGCTGGTCCTCACTACATGTTCGTCGTCAAACCCACTGGCTCCAGGCCATCTATAAATCACTGCTAGGCAAATCCCCGCCTTATCTTAGCTCATTGGTCACCATAGCAGCACCCACCCGTAGTCTGCGCTCCAGCAGGTATATCTCACTGGTCATTCCCAAAGCCAACACCTCCTTTGGCCGCCATTCCTTCCAGTTCTCTGCTGCCAATGACTGGAACGAATTGCAAAAATCTCTGAAGCTGGAGACTCTTATCTCCCTCAATAACTTTAAGCATCAGTTGTCAGAGCACCTTACCGATCACTGCACCTGTACACAGCCCATCGGAAATTAGCCCACCCAACTACCTCATCCCTATATTGTTATTTATTTTGCTCTTTTGCACCCCAGTATCTCTATTTGCACATAATCTCTTGCACATCTAGCATTCCAGTGTTAATACTATTGTAATTATTCTGCACTATAGCCTATTTATTGCCTTACCTCCATAACTTGCTACATTTGCACACACTGTATATATATTTTCTGTTGTATTTCTGACTTTATGTTTTTTACCCCATATGTAACTCTGTGTTGTTTTTATTGCACTACTTTGCTTTATCTTGGCCAGGTCGCAGTTGTAAATGAGAACCTGTTCTCAACTGGCTTACCTGGTTAAATAAAGGTGAAAAAAAAAAAAAAAAAAAGGGTTAACACCCGCAGACAAAAATGGAAATTCTTCAATTTTTACTAGCAGACCTAATAAAACACACTTTCAAACAGCGTTCTGCATTTACCTCTATCATAGGGTCTAAAAACAAACTTAACAACATTAACCATCCTAAATTGCCGTAGTAACGTCATGTTTGGTTCAGTTTATCTATTACCATATAAGACATTCACTTCTCCATGCGTCGTAAACTATATCCTATTTCTCTTGTAATCAACTAAATTCATAGCCACGCAATTAAACCATCACTCCGCCATTATCAGAATTAATGAGATCTATTCAACTATCCTTTCTAAGTAAGCTACTGTCACGCCCTGGCTCTGGGACTCTGTTATGTTGAGCCAGGGTGTGTTGTTTCTATGTGTTTTGTGTTCTAGGTTTATTATCTAGCTCTTGTGTTTCTGTGTTGGCCGGGGTGGTTCTCAATCAGAGGCAACGAGTATCAGCTGTTGCTTGTTGTCTCTGATTGGGCACCATACTTAGGCAGCCTGTTTGCCACAGTGTTTTGTGGGATCTTGTTCCGTGTATGGTTTGTGTCTGTTACCAAGGACGTCAGGTATCATTTTGTTGTTTTGTTCGTGTGGTGTAATAGAATAAAGTATGTTCTCATTCCACGCTGCGCATTGGTCCACTGTGTTCGACGATCTGGACAGAAGATCCCACCAAAACTGGACCAAGCAGCGTGTCCAGGAGCCAACGCCAGAGGTAACTCTAGCGGATATCCACCTCGACTGGGTCAAGCAGCGTGTCCAGGAGCCAACGCCAGAGGTAACTCTAGCGGATATCCACCTCGACTGGGTCAAGCCGCGTGAGGAGGAGAGAAGTTGGACTTGGGAGCAGAGGATGGAGAGTCTGGCGAGAGCCATGGAGGCCATATCCACGGGGGAGAGACAAACCCCAAAACATTTTAGGGGGGGGCTCACACCGTGGACGACGGGGCTGCTGGAGGCAGATAAGGGGCGAGTTAGTGGACGAGGAGAGAAGGCCACCGGGTTATGGGAGCCATTGGCGAGTAGAGGGAAGGAAAATGTAGAGGCACGGCGAGAGGTACTGAGGTGGGTTGCCAGTCCGGTCCGGCCCGTTCCTGATCCCCGGGTAAGGCCAGTGGTGTGTGTTCCCAGTGCGGTCCGGCCTGTTCCTGTCCCTCGCACCAAGCCTATGGTGCGCGTCGCCAGCCCGGCCCGGCCTGTTCCTGCTCCCCGCACCAAGCCAATGGTGCGCGTCGCCAGCCCGGCCCGGCCTGTTCCTGCTCCCCGCACCAAGCCTGTGGTGCGCGTCGTCAGTCCGGTCCGGCTCGTTCCTGCTCCCCGCACCAAGCCTGTGGTGCGCGTCGTCAGTCCGGCACAGCCCGTGCCGGGGTCACCGGTGCCTGGTCAGGTACCGGTCAGCTGCTCCACATCGGAGCCTAAGCATTCCGCTCCACCGATGTCCAGCTCCAGCCAGCGGGGCCAGACCGGACCAGGGGCGCTACGGAGGGTGTTGGTCAAGCCCGGAGCCGGAACCGCGTCTGAGGAGGAATGCCCACCCGGCCCTCCCCTGTTCGGTTTATGTTTGGCGCGGTCGCAGTCCGCGCCTTTGGGGGGTACTGTCACGCCCTGGCTCTGGGACTCTGTTATGTTGAGCCAGGGTGTGTTGTTTCTATGTGTTTTGTGTTCTAGGTTTATTATCTAGCTCTTGTGTTTCTGTGTTGGCCGGGGTGGTTCTCAATCAGAGGCAACGAGTATCAGCTGTTGCTTGTTGTCTCTGATTGGGAATCATACTTAGGCAGCCTGTTTGCCACAGTGTTTTGTGGGATCTTGTTCCGTGTATGGTTTGTGTCTGTTACCAAGGACGTCACGTATTGTTTTGTTGTTTTGTTCGTGTGGTGTAATAGAATAAAGTATGTTCTCATTCCACGCTGCGCATTGGTCCACTGTGTTCGACGATCGTGACAGCTACAAGTAACACCAAACACTTGCTGTAGTTTACCATCATATATTGAAATCATCCATTTATCACGATCCAATTTATTTATAGACATATTCCACCATTGTCACTCGTTTAATCTAGCAAAACCTTATTCAATGCCCAAAAAATTACTACCACGCACTCCTCTCCATACCCGTTAACATTTTTACATGTTAGTCATTTAGCTGATGCTCTTATCCCAAGCAACGCACAATTAGTGAGCTCATACATTTTTATACTTATACTAGCCCCCCTTGGGAATCGAACACCCAACCCTGGTGTTGCAAGCACCGTGCTCTACCAACTGAGCTACAGAGGACCACAGATGAGCTTATAGTGCCTTTTTCTGATAATGTTATAATTGTAGCCTATTGCATTTCTTCAGTTTAAAATATAAGTTTGTTTATTCATCAAATCTAGAACCCACTATAAATTGGTGCTATTCCCTCAGCATAATAGCCAAAGCTCCTTGCATCCCCTGGTTCACGTAACGAAAATAAATTATATAATTCTAGAATTCACCAACTATTCGCATACATCACTGGTGTCACGCAAACTATAGAATAAAGTAATAACAATTAGAATGTGTCAAATAAATGTTTTCCATCCAACTATTCAAACTTGCTTCAAATATATATTTCAGCTCGATACAGTCAAGCAAGTACGACTCTCTTTTACCCGGAAACTAGTTCATGGCATTAGTAAAATCTATTCACATCCCAACAATAACTAATAATATATTTATATTCATATTATTAAAAGACCTTACTTTCATTCCAGTCTACCTAAACAATTCAAATGATGGCCATAACTCTATCACAATTGCCAGTCCGCTATTCAAATGTACGTAACTGTCCTTTCTGATTAGACTATAGTCACTCCTCCTTCTTTCCCGTTGAATAAGTGAGTCCTTCAGTCTGAAAAGACGCAGGCTGCTAAATCGTCCAGTCTTATCCTGACTGTTCCGTCAATCTAAACAACCCACAACCATAGTTTAACTATACTTAGAAAACCTAGACTGATCAGCGATGCAGAATCTATGCTTTATTGAAAAGACAAGTTAATCCTCCTTCATTTCAATGATAATGGTCAGTAGTTTTAATATCTGGCACATACCACACTTTATCAAAAAATAGCTTTGAAGGACACAGATCTCACACGCTCAACGTAAACAACTTAGCAGTCAACAAGTCAAACCCCACATTCATTGATTTGGAAACAGATCTAACGACCTAACCAAATGAATTATATTTTCCCCTAATATACTAAAATTCCTTGACTATATCACCTCTGCTTCTGAAATAATAGATTGTTTATTATAATGCTTAATTCCACCACATGCTCTATGTACTGTCTCCCATCCCCACGTACGTCTGTGTATTTTTTTTTGTTGTGCAAGTCAGCACCTATTAATGTTATCCAATCCCTCGTAATAAATTACACTCACATAAAATTCATTCTATTCTAATATATTCACATCAACCAAACCATTCATGTTTCTAATGATTCTTTATTGCCACAAATCAATTAATCACAATCTAGTCTCAGCGGAACAAACAACAAATTACCCAAATCCTTCCTCTCAGTCATAGAATCCTCCCAGAATCGTATATGCTGTTCACTATTCACTGATCTTACAAAATTCCATGACAGGCATTGTTGTACGAAACTCCAAGATATAATTTACAAGAAAAGCTTATTATTCCAACGTATATATATAATTATCATACACACCTCTATATCTCATCATTCAAACTTTAGAGTGCGACTCATTTACACAATTTATACCACTCTCATTCCATATTTATACAATGTTGTTCTCAAACGCGCTTAATTACTATTTGTATAACCTACAGGAATATTTTATTCTATCAAAGGGCCCACATTTGGAATGTTAACCCTATCCCAGTTATTATTTTACTGTAGTCAATTTATCATAATACTACATCACCTCTAAAGTTTCTAAATATAATGTCAGAAACATACCCTAAAAGATTGATCAAAATACAATGCATAGACGTCATATGATCACACCGGTACACGTGACCTGTTCCTCCAACAGGATTTATTCTACCCCTTTATTCTACACTCAGTTGGTCAATGAATATCCACGCACCATTTATTCTTCTCTTTCCTAATGTGAGATTTGGCACGCCCTTTCTCCATCAGCCAGAAGCTTCAAACGACCTCAAATATATTTCCTTTCCTTACAGAAAGGCTATTTACTTGCAGGATTTCTTATTATTCTCACTCACACAGATGAGCAGCCACTTGTGCCCAAATGAATCAGACAGTTGAATGACTCACAGCCGCCCAAGCAAACCATTCACCCATACGAGATGAGCAGACCTACTCTATTTAACACTTTCTCTATATTTTGAAGCCTTAGTGACTGTTTAACCCGTTCACCTACTCAGGATGACCGGTGTTAACTCCAATTTATGTCACCTACTCAGGATGACCTATCTTTTTACCTGATCGACCCTTTCTGATTCACTTCCCCGACACAAGAAAGACGATTTTATACAGGATTCTTATTTATTTAGCCCCCTAGGTGATACACTTCCTCGACACACCTGGACTTCTACTACGCTTTCCTAAGCGACCTGTAAATTCTGCCCTATTTCTTCTGATACACTTCCTCGACACGTTTATCATTTACCATCCTCCCTGGCCCTTGAGATTATGTGCATGTGGCTATGTGTCAGGTCATAAGCACAAACAAATGATAACACTAGTTCCATTGTTACTCCAATCTCCACACAGCCACCACGAGGAGTTGTATCTCCATCACATGTCATTGACATACCCAGACCAGCTGCAGGGAGTTATGAAAAACACATAAATGTCTCTGCTTTGTATTTACCCTTCAACTGGTTCTCAATCCATAAACATTTAAGGTATATAGGTGTTTCATTCTACCATAGAGTCAGCAATGCCCAGAGCACACAAGAGGAACACACACAATGCTTATTGCCCACATTACATCAGTCCGCTAATACAGGACTAGTAAAGATCCAGTACACTACATTTGAGTCATTTCTTACCCAAAGCAACTTACAAGAGCAATTAGGGATAAGTACCTTGCTCAAGGGCATATTGACAGATTTTACACCTAGTCAGCTCGGGAATTAAAACCAGCAACCTTTTAGTTACTTGCCCAATGCTCTTAACCGCTAAGCTACCTGCCACCCAACTACTATTGTGACAAAATGTATTTAGTCAGGCACCAATTGTGCAAGTTCTCCCACTTAAAAAGATTAGAGAGGCCTGTAATTTTCATCATAGGTACACGTCAACTATGACAGACAAATTGAGATTTTTTTTTTGCAAATGATGGTGGAAAATAAGTATTTGGTCACCTACAAACAAGCAAGATTTCTGGCTCTCACAGACCTGTAACTTCTTCTTTAAGAGGCTCCTGTGTCCTCCACTCGTTACCTGTATTAATGGCACCTGTTTGAACTTGTTATCAGTATAAAAGACACCTGTCCACAACCTCAAACAGTCACACTCCAAACTCCACTATGGCCAAGACCAAAGAGCTGTCAAAGGACACCAGAAACAAAATTGTAGACCTGCACCAGGCTGGGAAGACTGAATCTGCAATAGGTAAGCAGCTTGGTTTGAAGAAATCAACTGTGGGAGCAATTATTAGGAAATGGAAGACATACAAGACCACTGATAATCTCCCTCGATCTGGGGCTCCACGAAGATCTCACCCCGTGGGGTCAAAATGATCACAAGAACGGTGAGCAAAAATCCCAGAACCACACGGGGGGACCTAGTGAATGACCTGCAGAGAGCTGGGACCAAAGTAACAAAGCCTACCATCAGTAACACACTACGCCGCCAGGGACTCAAATCCTGCAGTGCCAGACGTGTCCCCCCTGCTTAAGCCAGTACATGTCCAGGCCCGTCTGAAGTTTGCTAGAGTGCATTTGGATGATCCAGAAGAGGATTGGGAGAATGTCATATGGTCAGATGAAACCAAAATAGAACTTTTGGTAAAACCTCAACTCGTCGTGTTTGGAGGACAAAGAATGCTGAGTTGCATCCAAAGAACACCATACCTACTGTGAAGCATGGGGGTGGAAACATCATGCTTTGGGGCTGTTTTTCTGCAAAGGGACCAGGACGACTGATCCGTGTAAAGGAAAGAATGAATGGGGCCATGTATCGTGAGATTTTGAGTGAAAACCTCCTTCCATCAGCAAGGGCATTGAAGATGAAACGTGGCTGGGTCTTTCAGCATGACAATGATCCCAAACACAACGCCCGGGCAACGAAGGAGTGGCTTCGTAAGAAGCATTTCAAGGTCCTGGAGTGGCCTAGCCAGTCTCCAGATCTCAACCCCATAGAAAATCTTTGGAGGGAGTTGAAAGTCCGTGTTGCCCAGCGACAGCCCCAAAACATCACTGCTCTAGAGGAGATCTGCATGGAGGAATGGGCCAAAATACCAGCAACAGTGTGTGAAAACCTTGTGAAGACTTACAGAAAACATTTGACCTGTGTCATTGCCAACAAAGGGTATATAACAAAGTATTGAGAAACTTTTGTTATTGACCAAATACTTATTTTCCACCATCATTTGCAAATAAATTCATAAAAAATCCTACAATGTGATTTTCTGGAATTTTTCTCCTAATTTTGTCTGTCATAGTTGACGTGTACCTATGATGAAAATTACAGGCCTCTCTCATCTTTTTAAGTGGGAGAACTTGCACAATTGGTGGCTGACTAAATACTTTTTTCCCCCACTGTATACTGAACAAAAATATAAACGCAACCTGTAAATTGTTTGTCACATGTTTCATGAGCTGAAATAACAAATCCCAGACATTTTCCATTCGCACAAAAAGCTTATTTCTCTCAAATGTTTTGTACAAATTTCTTCACATCCCTGTTAGTAAGCATTTCTCCTTTGCCAAAATAATCCATCCTTCTAACAGGTGTGGACTATCAAGAAGCTGATTAAACAGCATGATCATTATACAGGTGCACCTCGTGCTGGGGACAAACGGCTACCATAAATTGTGCAGTTTTGTCACGCAACACAATGCCACACGTCTCAAGTTGAGGGAGCGTGCAATTGGCATGCTGACTGCAGGAATGTCCAACAGAGCTGTTTTAATGTTCCTTTCTCTACCATAAGTCTCCTCTAACATTGTTTTAGAGAATTTAGCAGTGCGTCCAATCGGCCTCACAACCACAAACCATGTGTAACCATGCCAGCCCAGGACTTCCACATCCAGCTTCTTCACCTGCAGGATCGTCTGAGACCAGCCACCCAGACAGCTGATGAAACTGAGGAGCATTTATTTTTGGCTGGTTCTGGCTCCCCAGTGGCTGTGCCTATGCCCTCCTGCCCAGTCATGTGAAATCCATAGATTATGGCCTAATACATTTATTTTAATTGACTGATTTCCTGCTATGAACTGTAACTCAGTAAAACCTTTGAAATTGTTGTGTTTATATTTTTGTTCAGTATATTATTATTTTTTCAGATTTTTCTGGTAGCTGCAGCACCCTCAGCACCCCTACATGCTGCTGCTATGGCTGAGGATATGTTTATTTTGGTTCTACAAAGCTGTTGTGTCCATCATATTGTTAAACAATCAATAAATTGCAGTCATTCTTGCTCCATGTGATCAATTGTCAGTTCTAAACATGTATTTTTCTTCTCTATGATTATTTTCTATTTTCCTGCGCGCATATGATAGACAGTTGGTTGTCGGAGCACGTCTCTGGAGCCGCTGAGTCGGAAGAGCGTGCATTAAGCCCCAGCAGGACAGACGAACGATTAAAATGAACGAGTCACTCAGAAAAACGTAGTTCAAAAAGAACAAATCGTTCGCGAAGTGCACATCATTATCAGACAGATAATGGAATTAACCCAGCAGACGACCTCCCACACAAACAAGGTAATTATCACATGCCTTATCTGTGTCTTGGTGTGTAGCCTTATCAGTAAATCTCACCGTCGTTGGAACGTCTGCGTCAGATGGGGTTCAACTCATGGCAGGCAGGCAACTCTCGCTCACTCCCTTCCTCTTCAACCAACCAGAAGCTGCCGGGTCATTCCTTGTTTGCGGTCCCTTTAATAAAAATAAATGCCACCCTGTTAGTTTGTTGTAATTCTCCGTTTAAGAAAACAACCCCTTCCTACAAGGACACCACATTCAGGAAGTGTAATTTATTTGGTGTGAAAACAATGGTGCAAAGCTAAATAAATATAATTACTCAGTTGTATCTATTTTTCCATACTTCATGTTGTTAGTCAATATGTCCCTCCAGGGCTGGTCCTTGCCTTTCTGCTGCCATATGTGGCAGGTAGTTTAGTGGTTAAGAGCGTTGTGCCAGTAGGTCGCTGGTTCTAATCCCTGAGCCGACTAGGTGAAAAATCTGTTGATGCGCCCTTGAGCAAGGCACTTAACCCTAATTGCTCCTGTAAGTATGTCTGGATAAGAGCGGCTGCTAAATGACATAAATGTAAATATGTGAGACCAGAAATTGGTGCCCCCAGCAAAACTAGAATAGTCCCAGTAAGCAAAATTACATTGAAAAGAGGTCTAAAATACATATTTTCCAGAATGTTGATAAGGCATCTTTTCCTGACGTAAAATAAAATATGTATTAGGGTTCTCAAGATTGGCGTAGTGGTCTACTGCGCTGCATCACAGTGCTAGAGGTGTCACTACAGACCCGAGGTTTGATCCCGGGCTGTATCACAACCGGCCGTGATCGGGAGTGTCATAGGGCAGCGCACAATTGGCCCAGCTTCGGGGGGGCTTTATTTGACTCATCGTGCTCTAGCGACTCCTAGTGGTGGGCCGGGTGCCTGCAGGCTGACCTCGGTCGTCAGGTGAACTGTGTTTCCTCCGACACATTGGTGCGGCTGGTGGGCGGGTGTTAAGAGTCGCGGTTTTGCGGGTCATGTTTTGGAGGATGCATGACTCGACCGTCGCCTCCCAAGCCCATTGGGGAGTTGCAGCGATGAGACAAGATTGAATTTGGGGAGAAAAAAGTGGGTGAAATACAGAAAATACATTTATTATTTTCCAGACGTTGAAATCAGGTTCATTTTCAGTTCTGAATGAAAGTTGAAAATAAGTACTTTACAGTCCCGTATGGCTCAGTTGGTAGAGCATGGTGCTTACAACGCTACAGCTGAGGGTTCATTTCCCACAGGGGACCAGTATGAAAAATGTATGCACTCACTACTGTAAATCGCTCTGGATAAGAGCGTCTGCTAAATGAATGAAATGTAAACATCTATGTTTGGGCCAAATCAAGGCTGGTCCAGACCAGACAAAATCTGAACCAAACATTGATGTCTATGATTTGGTCTGGACCAAAAACCAATGTCTATGGATCTGGAAATCAAGGCTGGTCGGAAACTGCACAAAAGAAATATGTCCAAAAGGCGTTGGCCTGTGTTTCCTGAAATTACATTTTATGAATGCCCAACTATGTGGTAAGCCTACCGTTTGTAAAACACCAAAAAACGACATCTGGACAGGACCAAAAAAAGAAGTTGGCTCGTGCTTACTGGGGTGTAGCCTACCATGTTGCCAGCAATGGAATTGTATGAATGCCCATCCATGTGGTAGGCCCACAGTTTCGAAAACAGGCAGTTGCATTGGCTTTATTAGTCTGTGCACCTAACAGGTTGGAAAATGTACCAAAAAAATGTACGTGCCTGAGCTTGACCAATATGTCATTTTTTCAGATAGAATACTACAAAAATGAAAATATATAATCAGCTGGCTTAAAATGCTACAGGTTGAGAGCCAGGTTGAAGCAAAGCTTCCTGGAGTCTGCTGGGCATGTAAGTGGGTCCTGAGGAAGGTTAAGAACATGATGCCTAAACATAGAGGACTATTAAGGTGACAAACAGCATGACATCTGATATGACTCTGCTTTACATGGCTCTTCCGTGATGCAGGGCTTGTTAACCAATCTGTGTTAGCCCTCAAGGCTGTTGAAATTTGTGATAAATAGGCCTGCAGGTTTAACACTTGTTATAAGAATGTGTGAGCCTTCATAATGCCTTAAGGTTTACAATTGGCTTCCTCAAATCTTTGTGCAAAAAGATTGTGCATAAGTGTGATGCTGCTGACTGAAGAACTTTTCAACTACAAATAGAATTTTGCAAAAGTGAGTATTTTTGCAAAAGTGAGTACTGTAAAAATGCATTATTGTTCAACGTAATTTGTGAAAGGTGTGGAAATAGCTTTTCATCAGAGAAGCACGGTACTGTAGTAGCAATGTCATGTTTGATTTGATTGATTGCGTGGAGTATCTCTATAATTCATGTTTCTATACATTTTTCAGACGAAAGCCCTTGCTGGATGTCACTTAAAGTAACAGTACAGTGAAAATCTCACTTTTAAAAGTTCCTATTCTATTAACTCATACCCAAATAATGTTGTTGACTCATCCTATACTCGTATTTGTAGCAAAAGCCTAAATTGGAGAAAAAACACTTCAAAAACCCCATCTCAAACTTGGATCTTTAACAGACCGTTTAAAAAATGCTGAGGAGAATGAGCAGGCCAATCAGTGTTCTACTCGCATTAATATTTGTTTTTGTTGGGGTACGCCCACATCATTCACAGAAAAGCTGCTTTTTAACATACTTAATTACCATTTTCTGGAAGGAAAACTATTTAACCCATATTTTAATTTATTATAAGTTATATTTCATAGAAATCTGGAAACACTGGACAGTTACTTTAAGCCACCTACCAAACAATCAAGATTATTTTCAGAAAACTGAGATTCTAAATAAAAAGGTAGCTAAAATGCCAACATGAGTTCCTAGACATTGTAATTAAATGCTTTATCATTAAAAAAAAAAAAATAGTACTGCATGTTAATCAGTAAAACATTTAATAGGATATATTTATAGAGTTATGTTAGCGGTGTCAAAGAAGGGTTGGAGTTGTACTCTCTGTCAATTGAGGTTTATTTTTTGCCCGGCCAAAAAGTTCACGCAAACAAACATTCAACATTCTCAACATTTTTGACTAAAATAGCAAAAGTTTTACATTTGTACATGATACAAAATGTACTGCAATTTAAGGATGACACAAAATATGTTATAAACCGGATCATTCGAGCCCTGGATGCTGATTAGCTGAAAGCTGTGGTATATGAGACAATATACCACGGATATGAAGCAAAACTACTTACTTACTGTTCTAATTACATTAGTAACCTGTTTATAATAGCAACAAGCCACCTCGGGAGTTTGTGGTATAGGGCCATTATACCACAGCTAATGGTTGTATCCAGGCACTCTGCGTTGCATTGTGCGTAAGAACAGCCCTTAGCCGTGGTATATTGGACATATACCACAGCCACTCTGGCCTTATTGCTTAATTATAATACATTATTTCAGAACATAATCATTCCATCAACTTGATCATCCATGTATATGCTTGTGTTGTGACTAGTTTGAAAAAGAAAGAGCAAGAGGCTGGCAGCATAGCATTGTCTTGACAACAGAACATCCATCTTCTGCTTGGTCAGTAGCTCAGGTCCAAAACTTCCTTTGGTCTAAAGATGCACAAAAAGACTACATGAGTGGAAGATCGGAAGACATAATATTTTCATATTAATGAATGCATTCTACTCAATAGTGTTTCAATTAACAAGCACAAGTGATCATCGCTATACTCTTTAGTTGTCTGAACAGTGACTAAAGAGTATGTCGAACGGTTTCTTGTACTCACTTGCAGGCCTTAATCTTAACGCAGATGGTCCTCACGTCATCGCTTGTGCTAAGCTCCTCAATCAGCACCCACAAGTGTTTTTTCACCAGGTCTTCACACATAGATTTTAGGAAGCCAACATTATCGCAAACGGACAATAGCTTCTGCTTTAGCTCCTCCTATTGACGAGAAATCATCATCAACATCAGTTTACATTTTCAGAGAAATATCACAGTAAGTAGTAAATAGTGCAATTTCATGAAGAGACACTCTTATGAATTGTAATGCTATGGTAGCTACCGGGCTAGAGGAAGTGGAGATGGATTTCTTCACTTTGTTCAGTGCCCACTTACACACCCAGCAGGTTCCCTTTAGCTGTTGTTCCTGTGGAAAGCACAAACAGACGAGAAAGGACATGGTAAAAATATTATAATCATCTGTCGCTGTGCCCTTGAGCAAGGCACTTAACCCTAATTGTTTCAGGGGCTCTGTACAATGGCGATCTTGGCCGTGACCCCACTCCCTGTGGGTGTCTCGGGGGGAGTTGGGATATGCAAAAAAAGACATTTCCATTACACACTTTTGTGTAACAAGACAAATATAAGCACCCCACCAAATTATTATTATTAATTGAATTATGGTGTGATGTATTCAGTGTTATGGTTTAAGTACATTTGATGTAATGTGAGTGTGAAAAAGTTAGTTTGGACAATAGTTTCTTCAGTCAATGTATGTTTTAATTAAATGTACGTCTATGGTTAAGTGCTGTTGCACAGTAGAAGGTTGAGTATTACAATAGGAAGTTCATAACATTTTGACCATAGCATACTATTACCATGTGCTTTTCCGGCTGTGCTTCCACTACTTCCTGGTCATCAGGGTCAACCTCTTGGCATTGGCCATGGATCTCCCAAACTGTGAAGAAAAAATTATACAACAGTCACTCCCATGATGGGTACTTTACTTGTATTGTACTGAAACCAAAGGTGAACTTGGAGTTGATTTAGGCCCCCCTACCCACAGTTCCCCTTGCACCCTGACCCAATGTATGTGCTGCATATACAGTAGTTACTACTTGAGTTAACAAATGAAATCTTACCTGAACAAGCCAGCAGACAGAGGGCAAGGAGGAACAGAGATGTTTTCATGATTTGCGGTGGTAGAGATGTGAAGAGTAAAGTCGTGTTGGGGTTTGGTAAAGAGACTTAGGAATCAGACAAGCCCTTTTATATATAGAGGCCCCTCTATCTACAGCCCCCTGTACAAACCCCACCTACGATGTATTGATAGTACATCTCACATTGACCACAACAGGATGTTACTTGGAAGGATGTCATATTTTCTTGTGGTTTTTCTTCATAATCACATTTTTCCATCTCTCCACTGTCTGATCTTCATTTTAATTTAATTTTAATTTAATCAATTACAGATTAAGCCATGTACTGTATGTCATGGAAAGAGCAGGTGTTCTTAATGTTTTGTACACTCAGTGTGTTTCCAGCAGAATACACCACATTGACATATTGATTAAAACTTGTTCAGCTAGCTTAGAAGTGATACATTTAGGGCTATATCTACTAGCCTAATGTAAGGGATCGGGGGTTGGCTGGGTCTAGACAGAGTCTGACACTTCCCCGATCTACAGAGAGGGGGAGTCATCAGACTCGATCTGGTTCACCTGAGTTCTGAGCACACCTGTCAGTAATTAGTGGAGGATATAAGGTGTGCGCTGAAGTTCAGTCGGTGCGAGGTATTGTTCCATTGTGACTTGCTAAGCATTTTGTTCCGAGAGAGAGAGAGAGAGAGAGAGAGAGAGAGAGAGAGAGAGAGAGAGAGGGGTTTGTTGTTTTTGATTACCCGTGTATCCGACCTGTGCCTTGTTGTTTGACTCCCCGAATTGCTTAATCCTCTGCTTGTCTATCCCAGTGATTACCGTACTCTGACCCTGTGCCTGTGCCCTCGACTACGCCCGCTCCCTTGGTACCTCTGCCTGTCTCTGCCTGGCTCGGTTTTGACCAGTGGCGGCTCCTGAAAAAATTCTCAGGAGGGGCAATTTTTCTGATGATTTAGGTGACCTACACACATTTAAAAAAAGATATGTCCAGCAACAACATGAAGACAGGGGCAGCATATAAGTCAATACCAGAAGCATTTATTGACTGATCTCAAAAGTGTTGGCTTACCAGGGTTGGTGGAGCCCTCAGTTTCATCTTTGCCTCGCAAAGCTAACTCAAACACTCCGCAAAACTTCACACACTGGATTAGCCGGCTGAGGATGTGGCGGTTCTTGCTAATGTCGTAGTAAATATATTTGTTATAGTGAATATGGAATATGATATGTTGAGTAAAATGTTGTGCTAAGATCTATTTAGGTCAGGAGCTGGTTATAAGTTATGTTCTATCCAATAACAATGGACAAAAAAGGGTCCTATCTTGTCAGCCTTGTCAGCAGGTGGCCAAGGACAACACCCACGCCATAGGCCTCTCAGTTCTTCCAACTCACGAGTTCTTGCTCTGAGGACACACACACACACAAACACACACACACACACATCATCACTGTTAAACACACACACACACACACATCATCACTGTTAAACACACACACACACACACACAAAAATCCCCTCTCTTAGGCTGAACATTTGAAGACAGAGAACCCGACTCAGAGCCAATGCAACAGTGACAGTAGCCTGGAGGGGACCTCGCCCAACTCATCAGGACCAATCAGAAGATCAGAACTACTAGATTGAACCTACTTCATTTATTGCATAAAATGTCTGCACACAATGTTTGAGGCTCTCTTCAGATAATAATAATAATAATAATAATATGCCATTTTAGCAGACGCTTTTATCCAAGCGACTTACAGTCATGCGTGCATACATTTTTGTGTATGGGTGGTCCGGGATCGAACCCACTACCTTGGCGTTACAAGCACCATGCTCTACCAGCTGAGCTACAGAAAGTGGATACTCATGGATGCGCATTGCAATTGTAAAATGTCAACACAATTGGAGACACCACGTCATTTTTGGAGACATGTTATTGACAGTAAACTATTGTAGATGCGACTGCTAACTAAATAAAACATTTTAGCTGGCTAGCTAATCATCTTAGCTAAATGTGGGGCAAACAATTCAGTTATTTACCGTTAATTTGAGGGATTGGGGTGAAAGAAATCGAGTTACATAGTGATACTTTACGGATATACTGTATTGACAATATCGCAATATTTTAGCGCTAGTTGGCTGTACCTGCACCAAAACACCATTATTGTTCCTTCATAGCTTGTTCTCAATCTTTTCACATTGGGAGCCAATTTGTTTTCAGCACTTTTATTTCCATGACTGATCAAAACTCGTTCTCATGGCTTTCTGATCCCTCTGCAACAGACATATGTGCGCAATAAAATCACAGTATCGAATCGCAATACGTATAGAATCATGGAGACTCGCAATGCTGATGCATATATCTTATCGTGAGGTTCCTGGCAATTCCCAGCCCAAGTTCATTTGCCACAACAAATCTCTTCGCTAGCAAACGCAATGTGTCTCCAGCAATGTTTACTTTTTGACGTTCTATGGCATCTCCACTTTCCAAGCATATATGACCACATGTAATATTTTGGTAAGTGATGCAAATAGTGAACTATGTAGGGCCAGGATGTAAAATATATGTAGCTGCAGCAATTTCTCTTATCTGATATGGTAAGTAATGGGGCTTGATTTATAGCTCCCTAAGAGTTTGACGAACGGGTCCGTGAACGCGATTGCAGATATCTTTACCTCTGAATAAACTGCCTTATATTATACAATTATCCACCTTGTCCAAAAGTCTCTACTTTTTCTCCGTTCTCCAGTAAACTTGTTTTATCAACAATAGTAAGGTTCAATGACACAGAAAGCAGTTCAATGTCGAGTACAGTCGCTCTCTTACCAGGATCGCGGTCCGCTCTGACCAGGGTGAAGGTGGCCGGCTCCACCTCTCTCTGCCAGCAGCGTTTTTCATTATTTAGTCCGTTCGTAGCGGGTATGTACCACGATCAACAAGATCAGTCCAAAACCGAAGATCAGTCCAAAGCAGAATGTTTGCAGAATGTTTGTAAACTAAGTCTACAAATTAAAAACATAAAATAACGCCACACTGCAGGTCGCAACATAGACGCTGATAGCCGCCATTGTCTTGAATTCACGTTCAACGTTACGTCACGTATGTCAAAGCGCGTAAGTGCATGCACACAGACACCCATAGAGAATGTATTGAAAGCTTTGAAATGTGAAAAAAATAGATTTTACATGACAGGCTATGAGAGACTTCTGGGCGATTTTCAACCTGACTGAAATCGCCCAAAAAGCGGGCGGGGCCATTTGAAGCTACGACTTTAGCCTGATTTGACATTTAGTGGCTGGCAGATCAGACGTGAACACTGATAACTGCTGTTGCCGTGATATAATTTTTTATAAATTTATAAAAAAATATATAATTTTTTTAATTTTTTTTTTTATAATTGATTAGAAAAAAATCCCTTCCTTTTCCCGTTTGGCAGTGCGTCGCCCATATCGCCCTATTGAACAAGCCGTCCCTGGTTTTGACCACAGCCGCCCGACCACGATTAAGCTATTCCCTTGTCTGTACTCTAATAAAGCATCGCTATTCTGCGATTGGATCTTACCACTCTGTCCGAGTATTCATTACACCTAACATATGGAGTTGTTTTAAGATAGTAATAACATGGACCATTTAGCTATTTTAATTTGTATTTTAGGACACCTGTAGGTATATGAAAAAAATATGAACAAATTATTTGATGAAGCATTACATTTGCCCTTACTGCTATAGACACCCATTGTATAACACATTAATAAATTGCAAAATAAATCAAAAGGACGTATGTTTTGAAGTGTCTGAAATGCATCTGAGAGATATAGGAAAGCTCAGGATAACATCAGGGACAAAACAAATGTTATATTAGTGTTTGTGGTTAACTCCAGAGAATGCGTTTACACTGCAATGGAAACCCATTTCATGAAGCTCCCGACAAACAATTATTGTGCTGATGTTGCTTCCATAGACAGTTTGGAACACGGCAGTGAGTGTTACAACCGAGGACAGATTATTTAGAACGTGGTAGCCACGGGACCAAAACAGCAGAGAAATATATCATTGCGCTTCAACACTCTTAGTTGTTGTGGAAATTGACCCACAATGCTGTTAACTTCGTGCATCTACGTCATATCGCTGAGGTTACCTTAAAAATGCTGTTTTATTGAGAAATGAACAAGACCAGAAAAGTTTAAATAATAAGTTCAATAATGCTTCAATTCAATGTAAGAATTCGATTCCTCCTAGTCCTAAACCAGTTGGATAGAAATGTAATGTAAAGCTGAGATATGGCAGTATATTCCTCAAATAAACAGTCAACAATGTGTAGGCCATGTGTATCCCTTGTGTAGGCCATGACGATCATTATTGAATTTGCTAATATGGTTATTGTATGTTTGTTTTATGTCTCAGCATAATTTGCCTACAGGGATTAAAAAGTACAGTGTTTTGTAATCTAATCTAATCTAATTGAAAGTAAAGATCAGTCTCTCCAGGATTCCGCGATTCCAAATATTATGCGCGGGCTTGTAATTTGACCAATTACCACTCTATTTTCACTAGCTACAGATTGTAACACCAGATAATGTGTCTCAATCAATGACAGAAGATTGGAAAAAGACAAGATGGCAGTGTACACATTGATGGATTCATTCATATAGCAATACATAGATTTGGGTAGGGTGTTGGGCACAGCAAGTTATAAGACCAGGTAGTTTATTTTGCTCTCTGTTACGTCCACAACTGTTAAACATGTATTTTGGTGTAGGCTAAGGCCCTACAGTAGCCTGTTAATAGTTTTGTTTTGAGAGTTGTATCGGAGATACAGCGGCTGTGGGCAGAGACTAGGGGGTCATGACAGAATGGAGGGAAATAATCATTTCTCAGCTTGACCATTTCTTCAGTCAGTCAGCAAATGTTGGGAGGTTGCATGGAAAAAAGCACCATGACAATAAGCAGTCCAATAATAATAATAATTATCTTCACTTCATTTTTGTTTTTTTATATTGAATACTTACAAAAACAGACAATAAACATACACATGTATAAACGCACCCACAAACACACACTGAAATAAGTATATCTACATAATGCATACAAAATATTAATGCCGAGATCTGCGGCTGCAGCCCATGTCACCAAAACAGGAATGATATGTAAATCATCTCAAGTGTACGCATTGGAATCCAAGCAACACCAATCTTTAAGGGTGTGAGAACTCAAGGAGTCCTCCTCACAGTGAGGGGGAAGTAGTGAGAGGGCACTTGACATCTCTGGAGAGGACACATTCCCCGGGCCTCCTCTGGCCCCAGGTCTGCTGCAGGGCCTCATGGTCCAGTTTGTTGAGCCCCAGGGAGCACAGCCACAGGTCTTGGACCTGTTCTGACAGGCCGTCCAAACTGTCCCAGGGGCCGGCTACCTGACAACTTGAAGAAAGAGAGGGAAGAAATTAGAGGGACTAAGAGAGAGCCTGAGAGTCAGACTGAGAACCAATAGACTACTATAGGCCTAGAGTACCTTGGAGTTTGAGATAGGTCAAAGGTCGCTGGGTGGAGAGGATGCTGTGGAGTCCCGCTGAGGTCACTGCCGGGTTCTCTGACAGGTCAACAGACACCTCGGTGGGACAGAAAGGCAGACACCTGGACAGCAGGACACACAGGACATACATATTTCAGTACTGGACAGTCAGGTCACATGAACCAGAGGTAGTGTACAGGGCAGACACTTGGAAAAGACACAGTAGCTCAACTAGCTAAATACAGAAGGACAAGGATGATATACACTACCAGACAAAAGTTTGGACACAACTAGTCATTCAAGGGTTTTTCTTTATTTTTACTATTTTTTACATTGTAGAATAATTGTGAAGACATCAAAACTATGAAATACCACATATGGAATCATGTAGTAACCAAAAAAGTGTTAAACAAATCAAAATATATGTTATATTTGAGATTCTTCAAATAGCCACCCTTTGTAGCTTTGTACACTGTTGACATTCTCTCAACCAGCTTCATGAGGTAGTCACCTGGAATGCATTTCAATTAACAGGTGTGTCTTCTTATAAGTTAATTTGTGGAATTTCTTTCATTCTTCATGCGTTTGAGCCAATCAGTTGTGTTGTGACAAGGGGGGTAAAAGACTAAGTCCATATTATGGTAAGAACAACTTAAATAAGCAAAGAGAAACTGCAGTCCATCATTACTTTAAGACATGAAGGTCAGTCAATACGGAACATTTCCAGAACTTTGAATGTTTCTTCAAATGCAGTCGCAAAAACCATCAAGCGCTATGATGAAACGGGCTCTCATGAGGACCGCCACAGGAATGGAAGACCCAGATTTACCTCTGTTGCAGAGGGTAAGTTCATCAGAGATACCAGCCTCAGAAATTGCAGCCCAAATAAATGCTTCACAGAGTTCAAGTCACAGACACATCTCAACAGAGGGGGACTGTGTGAATCAGGCCTTCATGGTAGAATTGCTGCAAAGAAATCACTACTAAAGGACACCAATAAGAAGAAGAGACCTGCTTGGGCCAAGAAACACGAGCAATGGACATTGACCAGTGGAAATTTGTCCTTTGGTCTGGAGTCCAAATTGGAGATTTTTGGATCCAACCGCCGTGTCTTTGTGAGACGCGATGTGGGTGAACGGATGATCTCCTTATGTGTAGTTCCCACCGTAAAGCATGGAGGAGGAGGTGTTATGGTGTGGGGGTGCTTTGCTGGTGACACTGTCTGATTTATTTAGAATTCAAGGCAAACTTAACCAGCATGGCTACCACAGCATTGTGCAGTAATACACCATCCCATCTGGTTTGGCCTTAGTTGGACTATCATTTGTTTTTCAACAGGACAATGACCCAACACACCTCCAGGCTGTGTAAGGGCTATTTGACCAAGAAGGAGAGTGATGGAGTGCTGCATCAGATGACCTGGCCTCCACAATCCCCCGACCTCAACCCAATTGAGATGGTTTGGGATGAGTCGGACGGCAGAGTGAAGGAAAAGCAGCCAACAAGTGCTCAGCATATGTGGGAACTCCTTCAAGACTGTTGGAAAAGCATTCCAGGTGAATCTGGTTGAGAGAATGTAAATAGTGTGCAATATAAAATATATTTTGATCTGTTTAACACTTCTTTGGTTACTACATGATTCTATATATGTTATTTCATAGTTTTGATGTCTTCACTATTATTCTACAATGTAGAAAATAGTAAAAATTAAGAAAAACCCTTGAATGAGTAGATGTGTCCAAGCTTTTGACAGGTACTGTATATTGAGAGCACCACAAACACACACCTGGCGAAGGTGGCCACGCTGCCTTCCATCAGTCCACCCGCCAGGCTCAGGTGTGTCAGGGAGCAGTCATCCTGTGGAACACACAAAGAACAAAGCAGAACTATGTTCTCCATGACTCCTCCATTTTCAGCAAGGGACCAATCAAATCTCAGATCTCATGTTATGTCCTTAACCAGGCAGTTAGTACTATGTCTATCACCCAATATGTCAGTGTTGAGTTCTCAACTTGGCCTCCAGCTTAAACATTACTAGTCAACATGAATCCTACTTACAGGGCGACCATCACTACATTTGTTCCTCTATTGAATACATTGATATTGATTATTGCATTGTTGGGTTTTGGGTTTGCAAGAAAGGCATTTCACTGTACTTGCATGTGACATTAAAACTTGAAACTTGAAACTTCTAGCTAGACTAGAGCATAACCACATGCATGTCTTAGTCTGGCTGACCTCAAACTCATAGGTTAGACACAGCAGCTGTGGGAAGAGACTACGTGACCGCTGATATGCACTTGCTGCACTTTCTATAAAGCATTTCAGTATGCATGCATACTACATCTTTCTAACTGTGAAAAGGTTTGTGCATGTTTGCGCCACTGTCCCCAACCATAATAGTGTGGTTAGCAGCACTATTAAACGTAGGTTTTAGAAGTAGGGGGAACATAACCTGGCGGGGGTCTGGAGGTCCTCCTCCAGAATTGTTTTGGTCATCTAAAGCTAATTTCCTGTTTTTTTACACAATACAATATGCTGCCACTATTTAGAACAAAAAGTAAGCAAATAATACCCACAGTCATCAAGCTAGGTAATAGATCATTATTAAATATGTTTAAGTGATTAATAAGACTGAAATAGATCAAAGTTAATTAAATAATAAATATTGTTGCACTTGTAACCAAAAGCCTAACATATGATCAACTCTTGAAAAAATACAAAGACTTTTGATTGTCTTTATTAAGGCCTGAATGCCCGACCCCCACCAGTCTAGTCAATAACTAAACTCTCTCCCAACACAAGTTCCTTCCCAATTCAAACCTTTAATATGTTTTACAGTGGCTTGCGAAATTATTCACCTCCCTTGGCATTTTTCCTATTTTATTCCCTTACAACCTGGATTTAAAATGGATTTTGGGGGGGGTTGTATCATTTGATTTACACAACATGCCTACCACTTTGAAGATCAAAATATTTTTTATTGTGAAACAAACAAGAAATAATACAACAAAAACAGAAAACTTAAGTGTAGCAGTATGCTTAGGGTCATTGTCCTGCTGGAAGGTGAACCTCCGTCCCAGTCTCAAATCTCTAGAAGACTGAAACAGGTTTCCCTCAAGAACTTCCCTGTATTTAACACCATCCATCATTCCTTCAATTCTGACCAGTTTCCCAGTACCTGCCGATGAAAAACATCCCCACAGCATGATGCTGCCACCACCATGCTTCACTGTGGGGATGGTGTTCTCGGGGTAATGAGAGGTGTTGGGTTTGCACCAGACATAGCGTTTTCCTTGATGGCCAAAACGCTCAATTTTAGTCTCATCTGACCAGAGCACATTCTTCCATGTGTTTGGGGAGTCTCCCACATGCCTTTTGGTGAACACCAAACGTGTTTGCTTATTCTTTTCAGCAATGGCTTTTTTCTGGCCACTCTTCCGAAAAGCTCAGCTCTGTGGAGTGTAAGGCTTAAAGTGGTCCTATGGACAAATACTCCAATCTCCACTGTGGAGATTTGCAGCTCCTTCAGGGTTATCTTTGGTCTCTTTGTTGCCTCTCTGATTAATGCCCTCCTTGCCTGGTCCGTGAGTTTTGGTGGGCGGCCCTCTCTTGGCAGGTTTGTTATGGTGCCATATTCTTTCCATTTTTTAATAATGGAATTAAAATGGTGCTCCGTGGGATGTTCAAAGTTTCTGATATTATTTTAGAACCCAACCCTGATCTGTACTTCTCCACAACTTTGTCCCTGACCTGTTTGGAAAGCTCCTTGGTCTTCATGGTGCCGCTTGCTTGGTGGTGCCCCTTGCTTAGTGGTCTTGCAGACTTTGGGGCCTTTCAGAACAGGTGTATATATACTGAGATCATGTGACAGATCATGTGACACTTAGATTGTACACAGGTGGACTTTACTTAACTAATTATGTGACTTCTGAAGGTAATTGGTTGCACCAGATCTTATTTAGGGGCTTCATAGCAAAGTGGGTGAATACATATGCACACACCACTTTTCCGTTACTTATTTTATTAATTTCACTTCACCAATTTGGACTATTTTGTGTATGTCCATTACTTGAAATCCAAATAAAAATCCATTTAAATTACAGGTTGTAATGCAACAAAATTGGAAAAACGCCAAGGGGGCTGAATACTTTTGCAAGGCACTGTAGAGTAGGATATAGCCTATACATTGGCGGAGAAGCATGGGGCAGTTATCTTTCCAAGGAAATGTACTTCCTTTATAGGCCTATGATTAGGCTATAATTTACTACATTGCCTAGAAATAGGCCTAAATATTGATCACCCATATTTCTCAGTCTGAAAATCTTCACACTCCTAAAAGGTAGGCTAACAAAATATCAAGAGAAAGTGCAAGTCTCTCCAACTCTGCTCTTTTCAAACTACATCTAGCATATTGGCTGATATAGCCCAGTAATACAATATAAGGGCCATGTGAGACTCTCTGGTAATTTAACCTATTTCTTAGGTTATTTTTGCGACATTTGATATTGCCTATAGGGTGCAAAATTGGGACAATGGCTGGCAAGTGAGCTGCATCACATATGCCTAAAATAACATTGCGGGACTGCAGTTGGGTTTGGGACCTGTTCTTGAAGAAATCGGTCCCGCGCAGACCTCTACTGTGCACCATGACAGTGAAGCCTGTAACATTAGAGCTGTTTATTATTGTGTCAGTGTGGAAAGTAAGGAATTAGCTACTGACAGATCAATAACGTTACATTGCCATACTGACTAATAAAACTCACATTGCACTGAAAAAACATCAGAATATCAATATTCAATCGTTTGGCCGATGGTTTCATCGTTTGATTCAGGTCTAGTGTGTTTGAGGCAAAAATAATAACTAACGTTAGCCAACTTTTGGCCAGCTCTCTCTAACATTACATCAACTGGTGAAAGCTAGCCAAGTTAATTTACTTCTGAAATGGGACAAATCAAAGGCTACAAAACATTTCCATGCAAACAACAGCTGTTAGATAATAGTAATAGGCACCTCATATCGCTATCTGACAGATAACTAGAGGCTAGAGATAACCAGGCTGTGGTAGCTACTAGCTAGCATAGCTTATTCATTCACCTCAGTCAAAAGGGGATGAAACATTAGCTAACGTTACATGTCGGTTACAATACTAGCTCAGCACTGCGAATAAACACAAGTAAAAAAAATTATGTTAAGCTAAACAGCAGTTACCTTGCCAGCTACAACATTTAACTCAATATTAGCCAGTTTCTGCTCTGCTTGCTTTTACAACTTTACAACTTGGTGAAAGAGCGCAACAGTATACACACTTAACTATGCTCAACTCTCCCGTGCTGGAACAGCCGGCCTTCCAGAAGCTTTGCCTTCACACATCCTGTCAGCTCTGTGGTGTCCACGGGGTCCTAAATCCAGCCGGCTGAACACTCCAAACAGCCTACCCGACTGCTCGGAGGCGCAGGCATGGTCCTTTTTGTATCACATTGCAACGATAAAACAGGGTGGGGGGGGGACAAAAATGCAATTTCAGAATGTGGGGGGGACATGACCCCCGGTCCCTAGTGTAAATTGTGCCCCTGTTTAGCAGCACTTCACACAAATGGGTATGCTTAAATAGTTAACAAGGTGGCAGTCACATCATCCACAAATTGCACTAACAGAAACCATTTAGTAATTGCTTTTTAAAAATGGGAAATTACAATAACAGGTGATGTAATTAGTTATCCTAACCATAATTGCCTTGGCCCAATCTCTGAGTGATATAGTGATACACTGAGGTGATAACACTGATGTGTGACTAGGCACTTTCCCACAGTATCTTGAAGCCCACCCAACACCCTCCTTTGTGGAAATATTAAACAGTGAGAAGAAGGCCAGTCAGTGGGTTAACGAACAAGGAAACCACAGTGTGAAGCTGTGGGTCTTTAGAAGTTCACACCAAGTTGGGGGGGAACATTCTTTCACTTGCAAGACTCATGAATCTCCATCCCCAGAGTTGTGTCGGAGATACAGCGGCTGTGGGAAGAGGCTAGGGGGAACAGAACGGATGGATTTAATAATTTCTCAGCTTGACCTATTCTTAAATCAATCAGCAAATGTTGGGAGGTTGCATGGAAAAAAGCACCATGGCAATAAACAGTCCAAAAATTATGATAATTATGTTCACAGAATGTTTTTGGTTTTCCATTGAATACTTACAAAAACATAGACAATACACATACACATGAATAAACGCACCCAGAAACACACACTGAAATAAGTATATCTACATAATGCATTCAACATATTAATGCCGATATCCCTCTGCAGCCTATGTCACCAAAAGATGCCTCAAATATGAGAACGACGGAATGTAATCATCTCAGAATACTATAGGCTTACCGCACCTTGGAGGTTGAGATAGGTCAAAGGTCGCTATGTGGAGAAGAGGCTGTGGAGTGCCACTGAGGTCTCTGCCGGGTTCCCTGACAGGTTCACAGACACCACGGAGGGACAGACAGGCAAACACCTAGACACACTAAACATACAGATCTCAGTACTGGACAGTCAGGTCACATTATCCAGAGGTAGTGTACAGGGCAGACACTTGGAAAAGACCCAGGCATCTCAACTTGCTACATCCAGAAGGAGAAGGGTGATATACATTGACAAACCACAAACACACACCTGGCGAGGGTGGCCACACTGCCATCCATCAGTCCATTTCCCGCCAGGCTCAGGTGGGTCAGGGAGCAGTCATCCTGTGGAACACACAAAGGACCAATCAGAACCATGTTCTCCGTGCCTCCTCCTCCATTTTCAGCAAGGGAACAATCAAATCCCAGATCTCATGCTATGCCCTTAAACAGGAAGTTAGTACTATGTCTATCATCCAATATGTCAGTGTTGAGTTCTCAGCTTGGCCTCCAGCTTAAACATTACAAGTTGACATACATTTGCTCCTCTATTGAAGACCATCTTGCCATAGCGCCCCATTAAGTCAAATGGTGTACACACTTTATGATACTACCATTGTATCCTAACTACCATATCCTCCTGAGGTGTTTGGGGTTTTTGTTGAAAATTTATATTTTATTGTAAGGGCAAAATTGTCCTCTGTAGTGGTCATTAGGACGTGAATTTGATTTTTTTTTACATTACAGTCAATGAGTACAGTAGGTGAAAAACATAGTTGCGGCAGGAAGATAAGGTTGACAAGGTCACACCCCCACACCAGTGGTGGAAAAAGTACCCAATTGTCATACTTGAGTAAAAGTAAAGATACCTTAATAGAAAATGACTCAAGTAAAAGTGAAAGTCACCCAGTAAAATACTACTTGAGTAAATGTCTAAAAGTATTTGGTTTTAAATATTTAACAAAAGTAAATGTAATTGCTAAAAATGTACTTAAGTATCAAAAGTAAAAGTATAAATCATTTCAAATTCCTTATATTAAAACAGACCAGATGGCACAATTTTCTAGTTTTTTAAATGTACTGATAGCCAGGGGCACACTTCAACACTCAGACATCATTTACAAACAAAGCATTTGTGTTTAGTGAATCTGCCAGGTCAGGTAGTAGATGTTCTCTTGATAAGTGCGTGAATTGGACCATTTTCCTGTCCTGCTAAGCATTCAAAATGTAACGAGTACTTTTGGGTGTCAGAGAAACTGTATGGAGTAAAAAGTACGTTATTTTCTTTAGGAATGTAGTGAAGTAAAAGTAGTCCAAAATATTTTACATTTTAGTCATTTAGCAGATGCTCTTTTCCAGAGCGACTTACAGTTAGTGAGTGCATACATTTTCATACTGGCCCCCCGTGGGAATCGAACCCACAACCCTGGCGTTGCAAACGCCATGCTCTACCAACTGAGCTACACGGGGGTAATGTACAGATAGTAAAGTAATGTACAGATACCAAAAAAAACGACTTAAGTAGTACTTTAAAGTATTTTTACTTAAGCACGGTCAGGTGAGGTTTATGGTGATGCCCATCTACTGTGGGACTCTAGTTAAAGATCAGGCGGAGGGAGAGATGCAGTGCAGTTTATGAGTCTTTCAGTGGTGGAAAAAGTACCCAATATTTGTACTTGAGTAAAAGTAAAGATACCTTATTTGGTTTTAAATATACTTAAGTATCAAAAGTAAAAGTAAAAATAATTTATAATTTGTTATATTAAGCAAACCAGATGGCATATATTAAGCAAACCAGTTTAAAGCCGCTGGTTTGCTCAATGATTGTCTGAAAAACACACAAATTGTCTGCCTTTTTATATATTCAACTTAATGACTTGATCTGATCTTTTGATGGTTAAGAACGTTCCTGCCATATATTATTCACAATTTACCTGTATTTCAGACAATATTTATCAAATTACACAGACCACTAGAAGACAGCCTCACAAGTCAGTCAGACCATTTTCCAACCACAAACACCTAGCCTGGCCTGTCCTGCACACCCACTGCTGCCTATCAGGCTACTGCAGAAAGAGGGGGTGGTGCTGTGACCATCACTGAACAAAGGATACAAGGCCATATAGGGACACAGCACAGCCAGAGTCTTACTAGTGAGTATCATATGTCAGTGTTTCCCACAGAGTTTGTCTTGGTGGGGTGTAGATGCTTCTGAAACAACATTCATATACACTACCGTTCAAAAGTTTGGGGTCACGTAGACATTTCCTTGTTTTCCATGAAAACATACATGAAATTAGTTTGAATAGGAAATATAGCAAAATGAATAGGAAATGTGGTCATTGACAAGGTTAGAAATAATGATTTTTAATTGAAATAATAATTGTGTCCTTCAAACTTTGCTTTCGTCAAATAATCCTCCATTTGCAGCAATTACAGCCCTGCAGACCTTTGGCATTCTAGTTGTCAATTTGTTGAGGTAATCTTAAGAGATTTCACCCCATGCTTCCTGAAGCACCTCCCACAAGTTGGATTGGCTTGATGGGCACTTCTTATGTGCCATATGGTAAAGCTGCTCCCACAACAGCTCAATAGGGTTGAGATCCGGTGACTGTGCTGGCCACTCCATTATAGACAGAATACCAGCCGACTGCTTCTTCCTTAAATAGTTCTTGCATAGTTTGGAGGTCATTGTCCTGTTGTAGAAGGAAATTGGCTCCAATCAAGCGCCGTCCACAGGGTATGGCATAGCGTTGCAAAATGGAGTGATAGCCTTCCTTCTTCAAGATCCCTATTACCCTGTACAAATCTCCCACTTTACCACCACCAAAGCATCCCCAGACCATCACACTGCCTCCACCATGCTTGACAGATGGCATCAAGCACTCCTCCAGCATCTTTTCATTTGGTCTGCGTCTCACAAATGTTCTTCTTTGTGATCCGAACACCTCAAACTTAGATTTGTCTGTCCATAACACTTTTTTTCCAATCTTCCTCTGTCCGGTGTCTGTGTTCTTTTGCATTCTTAATCTTTTCTTTTTATTGGCCAGTCTGAGATATGGCTTTTTCTTTGCAACTCTGCCTAGGTCAGTATCCCGGAGTCGCCTCTTCACTGTTGACGTTGAGACTGGTGTTTTGCGGGTACTATTTACTGAAGCTGCCAGTTGAGGACCTGTGAGGCGTCTTTTTCTCAAACTAGACACTAATGTATTTGTCCTCTTTCTCAGTTCACCGTGCACCGGGGCCTCCCACTCCTCTTTCTATTCTGGTTAGAGCCAGCTGTTCTGTGAAGGGAGTAGTACACAGCATTGTATGAGATCTTCAGTTTCTTGGCAATTTCTCACATAGAATAGCCTTAATTTCTCAGAACAAGAATGGACTGACGAGTTTCAGAAGAAAGTTATTTGTTTCTGGCCATTTTGAGCCTGTAATCGAACCCACAATTGCTGATGCTCCAGATACTCAACTAGTCTCAAGAAGGCCAGTTTTGTTGCTTCTTTAATCAGCACAACAGTTTTCAGCTGTGCTAACATAATTGCAAACAGATTTTCTAATGATCAATTAGCCTTTTAAAATGATACACTTGGATTAGCAAACACAATGTGCCAATGGAACACAGGACTGATGGTTGCTGATAATGGGCCTCTGTACGCCTATATAGATATTCCATTAAAAATCAGCAGTTTCCAGCTACAATAGCCATTTACAACATTAACAATCTCTACACTGTATTTCGAATCAATTTGCTGTTATTTTAATGGACAAAAAAGTGCTTTTCTTTCGAAAACAAAGACATTTCTAAGTGACTCCAAACTATTGAACGGTAGTGTTTCCGGTTATAAATCAGACCAGTCTTGAAACTGTGCATACGTGAACGCGCATTATAACTCCTTTTATGGTGAAAATAATACCCTTATTTGATGTATACTTTGGAAGTATTGGAATTAGGCCAAGGCAGTTTCTAAAGAAAATATAAATGGCGAGCTTGATCAAATGTCTCTGGAGGTGTTTTCAGAATGTTTTAAACTTTTCCAGTGACATTTGCTGTAGGGCCTATCTGACAGTTTCTGAAATAAAAAAAACAATAGCAGATTATTTAGCATTTACTTTTTCCCGAACCTAAATATAATGCACTGTCTACTCCCTCCCAAAGATGTACATTTACTGTAGGCCCACTTACAGTGGTAGCCTACACACTTCAATGCAAAACATCAACTGTCTGTTCATCTGTTAAATTCTACTGTATATTAAAACCGCACTGCCTTTCGGATGCATAGAGCAAAATACTTGAAATAATAGCCTATCTAATAGGCCTGATTACATGAGAGATGCGCATGGTAATTTGTTGTAGGCTAAAGATACTCCGGGAATATCAACCCATTATGGCCAGAAAAGGTTTGAATCCTGGAGCCGGCAAGGTGGAAAAGTCTGCCGTTCTGCCTTTGAGCAAGGCAGTTAACCACCAACAACAACTGCTCTTTGGGCACCAATGACTTTGAATAAGGCAGCCCTGCACCTCTCGGATTCAGAGGGGTTTGGGTTAAATGCCGAAGACACATTTCGGTTGAATGCATTCGGTTGTGCAACTGACTAGGTAACCCCTACTTGCTTGCTTGCAATGCAATAACCTACTTCTGTGCGTACGCATGGTCTAAAGTTTGAGTGAAGCTAAGCACATTCTCACGCCAAGTTCCGTTTTTATAAATGCCAACTTTTGCATGAAAACTAGCGCACAAATGTTTTGGGGTATATTTTCCACGTACGCAAAGTTTATAAATGAGGCCCCAGACTTTCATAGCCTCACTTGCTTTCCAGCTGAGACTATTTCCCCAGCAAATAATATCAACTACTCAAAAAATGACACTAAATTCATACAAACTAACTAAGTAAATACAAATTACCTATAATAAGTAACCGTTGTCTGGACCAAGGCGTTCGCCTCCGCCTTAAGCCCCTCCCACATGATGTGATTGGAGGACACTTCCAGGAGGTGGAGCCGGGGCATTGTAGTGGCGACCAGACAGCTGGGTGTGTCTGGCCAGCAGTTTGAGGGTGCGGAGGAGAGGGGAGAGGGAGTCAGGCTGAGGTCACACACAGAGGGACTGCCGTCCTGCACCTTACACAGACGAACCACATGCTTGTTCTCCTCTGGACACACATCACACATCACACACACGCAGACACACACATACACGGCATGGATTAACAATGCACTTCAGGTGTTCAAATAACAGAAATAGTTCCTAAATCCCCATTCAAGTCAATGATCTGTGATGGGTGAACCAGTCTAGTAATTCTATTTCTATGTTAGAAACCATTCAATACCCAGTCGTTCACATACACGGCCTATCCAATGATGCAAAATACAAGAGAGCTCTAAATTGACTTTGGTGGAAAATTATTCCCTTGCGCCAGAGTCTGTGGCATATCTTTGACAGTTAGTTCACCTCTTTTGGACCATAATATGTCTTCATCTCCATACTGTCATCCCTAATATTAATCAACGTCTAAATATGAATCAAGACAGAATCTTGATGAATGATGTTCCGGTAATAGCTTAATCTGTCCTGCTACAGGAGTAATGTGACGTGACTCCGTGTCTCTCACTCCGACCTGGGTTCAAATACTATTTGTTGTGCTTGATTGAGGTTGCCTGTTGCAATGGTACCAATAGGTCCAACAGTACAAACCCTGTTCTCCAAGCACTGTAGGCAGGCTAAAACAAATGCTCAAAGTACTTGACAGATTTGAAATAGTATTTGAACCCAGGTCAGCTCTCACTCGGTCTCTCTGACCTGCTGAGTGCTGTGGTGGGTCTGGGGTGACGTGGAAGGTCGGGGGTCGTCGTCGGTCTTCCTCAGAGAGAAACCCCTACTGGAGGACAACGACACCGCAGAACGAGAGAGAAAAAACACACGTTGTTGTTCCACCTGCTACTACTGCCCCTTATAGTTCACGCTCAAGGTCCTAAACGATATTATAACCGCGATTGATAAAAGACAGTACTGTGCAGCCGTCTTCATCGACCTGGCCAAGGCTTTCGACTCCGTCAATCACCGCATTCTTATTGGCAGACTAAATAGCCTTGGTTTCTCAAATGACTGCTTCGCCTGGTTCACCAACTACTTCTCAGATAGAGTTCAATGTGGCAAATCGGAGGGCCTGTTGTCTGGACCTCTGGCAGTCTCTATGGGGGTGCCACAGGGTTCAATTCTCGGGCCGACTCTATTCTCTGTGTACATCAATGATGTCGCTCTTGCTGCTGGTGACGCTCAGATCCACCTCTACGCAGACGACACCATTTTGTATACATCTGGCCCTTCATTGGACACTGTGTTAACAAACCTCCAAATGAGCTTCAATGTCATACAGCCCTCCTTCCGTAGCCTCCAACTGCTCTTAAACGCTAGTAAAACTAAATGCATGCTCTTCAATCGAACGCTGCTTGCACCCGCCCGACTAGAATCACTACTCTTGGCGGGTCTGACTTAGAATATGTGGACAACTACAAATACCTAGGTGTCTGGTTAGACCGTAAACTCTCCTTCCAGACTCACATTAAGCATCTCCAATCCAAAGTTAAATCTAGAATCGGCTTCCTATTTCGCAACAAAGCCCCCTTCACTCATGCTGCCAAACATGCCCTCGTAAAACTGACTATCCTACCGATCCTTGACTTCGGCGATGTCATTTACAAAATAGCCTCCAACACTCTACTCAGCAAATTGGATGTAGTCTATCACAGTGCCATCCGTTTTGTCACCAAAGCCCCATATACTACCCACCATTGTGACCTGTACGCTCTCGTTGGCTGGCCCTCACTACATATTTGTCGCCAAACCCACTGGCTCCAGGTCATCTATAAATCACTGCTAGGCAAATCCCCGCCTTATCTTATCTCATTGGTCACCATAGCAACACCCACCCGTAGTATGCGCTCCAGCAGGTATATCTCACTGGTCATCCCCAAAGCCAACACCTCCTTTGGCCGCCATTCCTTCCAGTTCTCTGCTGCCAATGACTGGAACGAACTCCAAAAATCTCTGAAGCTGGAGTCTCTTATCTCCCTCACTAACTTCAAGCATCAGTTGTCAGAGCAGCTTAACGATCACTGCACCTGTACACAGCCCATCTGTAATTAGCCCACCCAACTACCTCATCCCCATATTGTTATTTATTTTGCTGATTTGCACCCCAGTATCTCTATTTGCACATCATCTTCTGCACATCTATCATTCCAGTGTTAATACTAAATTGTAATTTTTTTGCACTATGGCCTATGTAGAACTTACTACATTTGCACACACTGTATATATATTTTCTATTGTGTTATTGACTGTATGTTTTTGTTTATCCCATATGTAACTGTGTTGTTGTTGTTGTTTTTAATCGCACTGCTTTGCTTTATCTTGGCCAGGTCGCAGTTGTAAATGAGAACTTGTTCTCAACTGGCTTACCTGGTTAAATAAAGGTGGGAAAAAAAAAAACGTTTTAAATATTAGTGACTCACTTTCAAGTGCCATTCAAGACACCCAAGGACACTACATGGCAAGCAAAACGGAAACTTAAGTCACTCAGCAAAATTATATGAGAGAAAGAAAGAAGGAAATGAAAGGGTGGATCTGCTTGGGCTCCTTCTGTTGTTAGCTTCCATTTGGGTTCTACAGGGAATTACAGGGATGGTTGTATGTGTGTGTCATCAGTGCAGCTGCTACACACCTCTGCTAGCCATCTCAGTCTTGGTTGAGTGACGGTTCTGACTCCTGGCCCCTGATTACATCGTTCTCAAATCCCGCCTTCCATCCTGCTCCTCCCCCGCTCTCCTCTTCTTCTTTGGCTGAACATGTCATCCTCCAGCCAATCGTCTGTCAGATAATGCTCCTCAGGAACAAGCGCTGGCCTGCTATTGGACGACGAACTGCGGCTGCGATAGGTTCTGGGGATCTTGAAGGCAGGTCTTGGCACTGTGGTACTCCTCTCTGCTGGAGACAGAGGGCGCCGCAGCCTCTCTCACTTCAGGAACAGAAGAGCTTGTTTCCTGACTGGGGGGCACTTCCTGTGCAGTGGGGGCTGCTGGGAAACATAGGTGTGGGCGAACAGCCTGCAGAGGGCTGATGGCGCCGTCCCAAGTCACTGTGGTCAGAGGAGCTGCTGTCATCCTGAGGAAGACAGACAGACAAGCAGACAGAGACAGACATACAGATTATTTGTCAATAGGTACAGTGCCTCAGTTCTAAAACTGCCTCACAACAAGTGACTCTTGATGACTTCAACAAGGAATAAAACACCTCCAGACCTGCTGCGCTTGTCTTAGTACATACTGACAGATTCTATTACAGTCTGAAAGTGTTGGGTCATTGAGAATTGGTTTGATTTGAAACCAATTACATGTGACTCGTTTCAGGAAATTAGGCTTATGTCACGCGTCACTATTTCACTGGACAGGCATTTGAACGGAAACATTTATTTTTTATCAAAATGAGTTTTTGGGGCAGAAATGCCTTCTGGAACATGCAAACTTTCATGTGCCTTCATAACAAACTTGTATGCCATCTGTAAATACAAATAAAATAGTTAAATGATGAGTATAGTTGGTTTAGCCACGGAAAAAGACAGGAACCTTCCCGCTAGTCATGATTGGCTGAGATAATGGATGGGCTGGACATTACATTTTAATCATTTTGCAGACGCTCTTATCCAGAGCGACTTACAGTTAGTGAGTGCATACATGTTTAGTTTTTTTGTTTGTTTTTCATACTTGCCCCCCGTGGGAATTGAACACACAACCCTGGTGTTGCAAGCGCCATGGTCTACCAACTGAGCTACACGGGGCCTGCAGAGAGATGAGTTCGTAGCACGCTTCTGTCTATAACATGAGCTGCTCAGTATGTGTAGGTAATCCTTTCTAACGCTGTTATTTTGAAAGATATCACGAAGATCTGCATAATTCTTGCTAATGCACTCCACTTTCTGGAGGACCGAGTTTTGAAATCAGTGGAATGCCCGGTGGAAGCAGAGGATGACAGCTAAGGATATGTAGAAAATTCTGGCGTTTGATTGCAAATAATGCGAAGGGAGTCGAAAAGAGAACACAAAGAAGAAGGCTGTTGTGTAAAACACCTGCTTCTGACGCAGCCCACACATTTTTTAAATATGCAGATGACACCACTGTTGTGGGTTTCCTCCACCCAGACCAAGCCTCGCTTCAAGGTTGACAGAGAAACTGCAAAATTCCCCATTGACCTCCTACGAAGATCAATGGGGAATCAGTCGATAGAGTGCCCACATATACAGTGGGGAGAACAAGTATTTGATACACTGCCAATTTTGCAGGTTTTCCTACTTACAAAGCATGTAGAGGTCTGTAATTTTTATCATAGGTACACTTCAACAGTGAGAGACGGAATCTAAAACAAAAATCCAGAAAATCACATTGTATGATTTTTATGTAATTAATTTGCATTTTATTGCATGACATAAGTATTTGATACATCAGAAAAGCAGAACTTAATATTTGGTACAGAAACCTTTGTTTGCAATTACAGAGATCATACGTTTCCTGTAGGTCTTGACCAGGTTTGCACACACTGCAGCAGGGATTTTGGCCCACTCCTCCATACAGACCTTCTCCAGATCCTTCAGGTTTCGGGGCTGTCGCTGGGCAATACAGACTTTCAGCTCCCTCCAAAGATTTTCTATTGGGTTCAGGTCTGGAGACTGGCTAGGCCACTCCAGGACCTTGAGATGCCTCTTACGGAGCCACTCCTTAGTTGCCCTGGCTTTGTGTTTCGGGTCGTTGTCATGCTGGAAGACCCAGCCACGACCCATCTTCAATGCTCTTACTGAGGGAAGGAGGTTGTTGGCCAAGATCTCACGATATATGGCCCCATCCATTCTCCCCTCAATACGGTGCAGTCGTCCTGTCCCCTTTGCAGAAAAGCATCCCCAAAGAATGATGTTTCCACCTCCATGCTTCACGATTGGGATGGTGTTCTTGGGGTTGTACTCATCCTTCTTCTTCCTCCAAACACGGCGAGTGGAGTTTAGACCAAAAAGCTATACTTTTGTCTCATCAGACCACATAACCTTCTCCTATTCCTCCTCTGGATCAACGAGATGGTCATTGGCAAACTTCAGACGGGCCTGGACATGCGCTGGCTTGAGCAGGGGGACCTTGCGTGCGCTGCAGGATTTTAATCCATGACGGCGTAGTGTGTTACTAATGGTTTTCTTTGAGACTGTGGTCCCAGCTCTCTTCAGGTCATTGACCAGGTCCTGCCGTGTAGTTCTGGGCTGATCCCTCACCTTCCTCATGATCATTGATGCCCCACGAGGTGAGATCTTGCATGGAGCCCCAGACCGAGGGTGATTGACCGTCATCTCACCAAGCTGCTTGCCTATTGTCCTGTAGCCCATCCCAGCCTTGTGCAGGTCTACACTTTTATCCCTGATGTCCTTACACAGCTCTCTGGTCTTGGCCATTGTGGAGAGGTTGGAGTCTGTTTGATTGAGTGTGTGGACAGGTGTCTTTTATACAGGTAACGAGTTCAAACAGGTGCAGTTAATACAGGTAATGAGTGGAGAACAGGAGGGCTTCTTAAAGAAAAACGAACAGGTCTGTGAGAGACGGAATTCTTACTGGTTGGTGGGTGATCAAATACTTATGTCATGCAATAAAATGCAAATTAATTACTTAAAAACATACAATGTGATTTTCTGGATTTTTGTTTTAGATTCCGTCTCACAGTTGAAGTGTACCTAAGTAAGTAAGTAGGAAAACCTGCAAAATCGGCAGTGTATCAAATACTTGTTCTCCCCACTGTAACTACCTGGGAATCGAAATAGACAATAAACTGAAATTCAATGACTGTGCCATTGCAAAGATAAAGATATTGTAACAGAAAATGTTTTTTTTTTTTACACAAACAGAACCATTTTAATGTCGATCGCCATATCTTACAGATGTTCTATAAATCTGTCCTGCAGGGTGTGCTGTTCTTTGGTCTGATATGTGTGTTTGGAAACATACGAGTGGAAGACTAAGTCAAGCTTCAATGCTTGATTAAGACTGCGGGAAGGATAATTGGTATAGAACAAGAATCAGCCACCAACCTGTACACAAAACTCATCCTCCTAAAACTTGAAAGCATTTTACAGGACAGTACTCCCCCCCTTCACTCAAAATTCAGTCACAACAGCAGCCGGACAAGGGGAAAGAGACTTCTTCAAAATAAAATTCAAACAGATAGATATGGAGACTCTTTTATTCCAACAGCCATTAGGCTGTATAATAGATAGTCTGTTAGTCCCTCCAGTATACAGCATATTGTACTTTCACTTTAGATGTGTAGCTATAGCACTTTGAATGAATTCTATTGTGTAGTTTCTGTGTTTTCATGTTTTATGTACATTCTTTTTAAGCACATGAATCTGAACCTGTCTCCGGATTACATCTTCAAACTAAGGGCAACCATGGCATCCATGACAGAGAGGGAGAAGCGTTCATCCGTGTATACGGGTAAGAGAGTCTAGCTAGCTACATTTTCAGATATTATATGTTTCTAATTTTGTCAGAAAGTCGTTTTCATTGCAAGTTAAAGCGTACTATTAGCTAGCTAGCTAATGATAGCTGGCTGTCTGGCTAGCTAACGTTACGTGTATGATCTGTGTAGTAATATTATTTGTTTCGCCGAGCCATTTGCATTGCTAGTTATAGCCTAATGTTAGGCTATATGAACCTAATGAACCTAGCTAGTTGGTTAGCTTTAGCTACCAGCAGATTCATGCAGGGTAGTAACATGAGTTGGGATTATGGTTAATTATTTAGCTTGCTAGCTAGCTACATGTCTAAACAAAAGACTCCACTATGCAAGTAACCATTTCACTATACTGTTTGCACCTTCTGTATCCTGTGCGTGTGACAAATACATTTTGAGTGTGCGTTTACCAGAGACAACAACCTGCACTAAAGTCAAATTAGGATATAACGTTAGGCCAACGAGACAGTGTTCAAATTCAAAAAATTATCCAGTAGAATGCCCTGCTTTTATTTCATCACACTCACAACCATAAGCTATTTTCTGTAATTAGCTTGCTATTAACTTGTAAATAATGATCTTGTAGTGAGTTTATTTTCCTGTAATAATGAACGCAAATTAGCTAAAGTTAAGATGTTGTCAGCTATATATTATGGTCATTACTTGAACTGGCTAGACAGCTAACTTAACATTAGCTAGCTAGCTATCAAGCTAGAAACGATCCAAAACATTGTTTAGAAAGTTGCTTTTAGTTGCCTGGTTTGCTAGACTGACATATACTAAATTCATTTTTAAACGGATGGATTTATTGTTGTTAAAATACACCAGTTATGCTATTTTGGCCACCAGGCTGCTGATGTTATGCAGCCTGCCATTTTTCTGTTTCTACTTTTTCATAACGACAACGACAAGTCTGATGTCGGACGACAATAGAATGTTCATGATGTCACTGCAACTGTCTACAGACATGTCAATAGCCATAGTATAAACCAGCCTTTAGTCTGGAAATCTTTGGTTGTTTAGTACACTACCATTATAGCACATGGCCTCACATGTGAATCCTTAAAGAGATGGGCGGGGCTAAGGCTTAAGAGGGTGAGAACAATGATGAATAGGTGCAGACATAGAAGAGCTCTCCAGTAGGTGTACCAAAACATTCAAGGGCCATTTTCTCAAAAGTGGGGTTACAAGTTTATTAACTTTCAAAGCAGAATTACTTTCCCATTGTTCCTCTAGTTCTGAGTCTCTACTTTTATACAATGTAAAAAACACAATTTCAAATGCTGCTACATAAGACCGAATTGAGCCGGTCGGTCACATATTAAACTTGAAATCCCTGCAAGCTCCTGCACGTCATTTCTAGCTGACACCTTTGCTAACAGGTATTGTGTTAATTCAAAACATGCACAAGACAGTTCACAGAATTGTCAATTTAAAGAAATGTATCCAATTTATTCATCACTACATTTCACTAACATTAGATAGTTAATCCTGAGATTCTTACCTTTGCCTTGTTTCGGCAGTCTCGTCCAGATCATCATGGCATTTGTAGTTCTTTACAATAGCCACGTTAGCAGCTAATTAGCATTTCATTTTTGGGGGGTAAATACAGGCGAATATATTGATAAGTCACCTTGTCGTAGAGAGATTTTCATGGTTATGAAAATGTCAAGCCAGGGTAAGCCTACATGAAACACAGCCCTTATTTTAAGTATTTCTAAAATTCCCTATGGGAAAAATGAATACTGGAAAAACGATTGGAACCATTTCCCTGTTTGACCACTGCTCCTCCTCCTGGTTCGGGCAGGCTTCGGCGGTCGTCGTCCCCGGAGTACTAGCTGCCACCGATCTATGTTTCATGTTCGTTTGGTTTTGTCTTGATGTTGTACACCTGTGTCTTGTTAGTCCTCGTTAGTGTCCTATTTAGTTCTCGTTGTGTGTGTTTGTCTTTGTGTGTGATTGCTCTTCTGTTTCGTGTTGGAGCTACGTACTTCCCTCCAGTGTTTTAGAGAGGTTTTTCGCACATGTTAGTGCGCCGTTTGTTTGACGCCTGTGTGCGCCGTTATTTCGCCTTCGGGCTTATTGTGCTTATTTTCTACGTGAATATTGCACTAAAGTCTTTTGGACTGAGCTTCTGCGTCCTGCGCTTGATTCATGCACCACACCCACCGTCAGCACCCCTTGACAGAATCACACACCAAAATGGAATCAGCAGGATCTGCAGTTACGCCTGAGTCGCTCGAGGAGCATGTTCGCGGCCAAGATGACCAGATACGACAACTGGGGACCGCTCTACAGGACGTCATCAACACCCTGCACCGATGGGAGGCCAGCGGGGTACCCACACCTCCACCTACCCTGCCAACCCCATCGGCCGGTCCACCAGTCCCAGGTCCGGAACCCAGGGGGATTCGGCTCTCGCTCCCGAGGGCGTATGACGGAACAGCTGCCGGGTGTCAGGGGTTCCTCCTGCAGGTGGAGCTCTACCTGGCCACTGTTCACCCGGTGCCCTCGGGACACGAGAGCGTTTCCGCCCTCATCTCCTGTCTCACGGGCAAGGCGTTGGAGTGGGCTAACGCCGAGTGGAGGAAGATGGACGCCAACACCATCTCCTACGCCGAGTTCTCCCGCCGCTTCAAGGCCGTGTTCGACCATCCACCTGAGGGCAAAGTGACGGGGGAGCGTCTAGTCCACCTGAGACAGGGGAGGAGGAGCGCACAGGCGTTTGCTCTAGAGTTCCGGTCTCTAGCGGCGGACGCAGGGTGGAATGAACGGGCCCTCATCGACCATTTTCGATGTAGCCTACGGGAGGACGTTCAACGTGAGTTGGCCTGCAGGGATACCCATCTCACCTTCGACCAGTTGGTCGATATGTCCATCCGTCTGGACACCCTGCTGGCCACCCGGGGACGTCCCGAGGGGGGTCCGTCCATTCCGCCCTCCGGCACCTCCGAGCCGAGCCCTATGGAGCTCGGGGGTGCCGCGCTAGAGAAAGGAGGAGGAGGAGCCCGAGGGGGGCCTGTCTCCTGCACCAAGTGCGGTCGTGGAGGGCACACTGCGGCCAGGTGCTGGGGAGGGTTCTCCGGGGAGAAGACAACAGGCCACGCACTGGGGGGCCTCCCAGGTGAGTAGACGTCCCACTTACCCAGAGCTTTCTGTTGCGCACTTTTGTATACCTGTGTGTTTTCCACAGGTTGCACCTCATTCCCAGCATAAGGCGCTAGTAGATTCAGGCGCAGCTGGGAATTTTGTTGATCGGAAGTTTTGTTTAGATTTAGGGATCCCTCTCCTACCTGTTGACAAACCTTTTCCCGTTCATGCCTTAGATAGCCGCCCGTTGGGGTCGGGGTTGATTAGGGGAGATCACAGCACCACTTAGGATGTGTGCGCAGGGGGTCATGAAGAGACTATACAGCTGTATCTGATCGACTCTCCTGCGTACCCAGTGGTGCTGGGAATTCCCTGGTTAAGCACCCATAACCCTGCTATTTCGTGGCAACAGAGGGCTCTCGATGGGTGGTCTGCTCAGTGCGAGGGGCGATGTCTGGGTGTTTCCGTGGGGGGCGACTTCGGTGGAAAGTCCAAACCAAGTGCCCGCACTGCACATTCCGCCTGAATATGGGGATTTAGCTCTCGTGTTTAGTAAAACTAGGGCGACGCAGTTGCCTCCTCATAGACAGGGGGATTGTGCGATTGATCTCCAGGCAGGAGCAGCGCTCCCACGGAGCCACGTGTATCCTTTGTCTCAAGAGGAGAGAAAAGCTATGGAGACTTACATAGCCGAATCTTTGAGACAGGGATACATTCGGCCCTCCACTTCTCCCGCCTCCTCGAGTTTCTTTTTTGTGAAAAAGAAAGATGGAGGGTTGCGCCCGTGCATTGATTACCGTGGTCTCAATCAGATTACTGTGAAATACAGTTATCCACTCCCTCTGATTGCGACCATGACAGAGTCATTGCATGGAGCGCGGTTTTTCACAAAATTGGATCTCAGGAGCGCGTATAACTTGGTGCGCATTAGGGAGGGCGGACGAATGGAAGACAGCGTTTAGTACCACGTCAGGTCATTTCGAATATCTCGTCATGCCATATGGGTTGATGAATGCTCCATCAGTCTTCCAATCCTTCGTAGATGACATTTTCCGGGATATGCAGGGACAAGGGGTGGTCGTGTACATTGATGACATTCTGGTGTACTCGTCTACCCGAGCCGAGCATATAACCCTGGTGCGTCGTGTATTGAGGAGGCTGTTGGAGCACGACCTATATGTCAAGGCAGAGAAATGTCTGTTTTTCCAGGAGTCGGTCTCCTTTTTGGGTTATCGGTTGTCCGCGTCAGGGGTGAGAATGGAGGTGGATCGTGTGTCCGCTGTGCGTAATTGGCAAACTCCAACCACTGTAAAAGAGGTGCAGCAGTTCTTGGGCTTTGCGAATTACTACCGGAGGTTTATCCGGGGGTTTTGGACAGGTGGCAGCTCCCATCACGTCCCTTCTGAAAGGGGGGTCCGGTGCGCCTGCAGTGGTCAGCTGATGCGGACAGGGCCTTTAGGAGACTGAAGGACCTGTTTACGTCGGCTCCGGTGCTGGCGCATCCGGATCCCGCATTACCCTTTCAGGTTGAGGTAGATGCGTCTGAGGCTGGTATAGGGGCCGTTCTCTCTCAACGGTCCGGCACGCCACCTAAACTCCGCCCCTGTGCTTTTTACTCAGAAAAGCTCAGCCCGGCGGAGCGTAACTATGACGTTGGGGACAGGGAGCTGTTAGCTGTAGTTCAAGCCCTTAAGGTGTGGAGGCATTGGCTTGAGGGGGCTCAACACCCTTTCCTCATTTTGACTGACCATCGGAACCTGGAGTACATCCGGGCAGCGAGGAGACTGAACCCTCGCCAGGCTCGATGGAGTATGTTTCTCACCAGGTTCGTATTTAAAATCACGTACATCCCTGGGTCCCAGAATGGTAAGGCAGATGCGCTGTCCCGGCGGTATGACACGGAGGAGAGGTCCGTTGAGCCTACTCCCATACTACCGGAGTCTTGCCTTGTGGCACCGGTGGTGTGGGAGGTCGATGCCGAAATCGAGCGAAGCGTGCGTGCACCGACCCCAGCCCTCCACAGTGTCCTGAGGGTCGGAAGTACGTTCCGCTCGAGATTCGGGATCGACTCATTTACTGGGCTCACACGTCACCCTCCTCTGGACATCCGGGTATTGGCCGGACAGTGCATTGCCTTAGCACTAAATACTGGTGGCCCACTTTGGCTAGGGGATGTGAGGGTTTATGTCTCCTCCTGCTCGGTGTGCGCCCAGTGTAAGGCGCCCCGACATCTGCCCAGGGGTAAGTTACAACCCCTGCCCGTTCCACAACGACCATGGTCCCACCTCTCGGTGGATTTTGTGACAGACCTTCCCCTCTCTCAGGGGAATACCACCATCCTGGTCGTTGTGGACCGGTTCTCTAAGGCCTGTCGTCTTCTCCCTATGTCGGGTCTTCCTACTGCCCTACAGACCGCTGAGGCCCTATTTACCCACGTCTTCCGGCATTACGGGGTACCCGAGGATATAGTGTCTGATCGAGGCCCCCCAGTTTACCTCCCGTGTTTGGAGAGCGTTCATGGAGCGTTTGGGGGTCTCGGTTAGCCTTACCTCAGGGTACCACCCGGAGAGTAACGGGCAGGTAGAACGTGTCAACCAGGATGTGGGTAGGTTTCTGAGGTCGTATTGCCAGGGCCGGCCGGAGGAGTGGGCACGGTACATTCCCTGGGCCGAGATGGCCCAGAACTCTCTCCGCCACTCCTCTACCAACCTAACCCCCTTCCAATGTGTGTTAGGTTACCAGCCGGTTCTGGCACCTTGGCAGCAGAGCCAGATCGAGGCCCCTTCGGTGGATGATTGGATGAGGCGCTCGGAAGAGACGTGGAACGCTGCCCACGTCCACCTGCAGCGGGCCGTCCTTCGTCACAAGGCGAGCGCCGATCTCCACCGCAGTGAGGGGCCGGTGTACGCACCCGGAGATCGAGTCTGGCTCTCTACCAGAAACCTACCCCTCCGCCTGCCCTGCCGGAAGCTGGGTCGGCGGTTTGTGGGGCCCCTTTAAAGTCCTGAGAAGATTGAACGAGGTGTGTTATAGGTTACATCTACCTGTTGAGTATAAGAATATTAACCCCCTCGTTCCATGTGTCTCTTCTCAGGCCGGTGGTAGCTAGTCCACTCCAGGACAATGAGATAGGGAGACTCCTCCGCCCCACTGGACATCGAGGGGCTCCGGCGTACACCGTTTGGTCCATCTTGGACTCAAGACGCCGGATGGGGGGTCTCCAGTATCTCGTGGAGTGGGAGGGGTACGGCCCGGAGGAGCGGTGCTGGGTGCCGCGGAGGGACATCCTAGACCCATCTCTCCTGTCGGAGTTCCACCGGGACCATCCCGCGCGCCCTGCTTCGCGTCCTCCTGGTCGTCCCCCGAGGCCGGGGTCGGCGCACGGCTGGAGCCGCGCGTCAAGGGGGGTACTGTCACGGTTTCGGCCGAGGCTGCTCCTCCTCCTGGTTCGGGCAGGCTTCGGCGGTCGTCGTCCCCCGAGTACTAGCTGCCACCGATCTATGTTTCATGTTCGTTTGGTTTTGTCTTGATGTTGTACACCTGTGTCTTGTTAGTCCTCGTTAGTGTCCTATTTAGATCTCGTTGTGTGTGTTTGTCTTTGTGTGTGATTGCTCTTCTGTTTCGTGTTGGAGCTACGTACTTCCCTCCAGTGTTTTGGAGAGGTTTTTCGCACATGTTAGTGCGCCGTTTGTTTGACGCCTGTGTGCGCCGTTATTTCGCCTTCGGGCTTATTGTGCTTATTTTCTACGTGAATATTGCACTAAAGTCTTTTGGACTGAGCTTCTGCGTCCTGCGCTTGATTCATGCACCATACCCACCTTCAGCACCCCTTGACAATTACTGCAACTCGCTGTTGGCTGGGCTCCCTACCTGTGCCATTAAACCCCTACAACTCATCCAGAACGCTGCAGCCCGTCTGGTGTTCAACCTTCCCAAGTTCTCTCATGTCACCCTGCTCCTCCGCACACTCCACTGGCTTCCAGTTGAGGCTCGCAACTACTACAAGACCATGGTGCTTGCCTACAGAGCTGTGAGGGGAACGGCACCTCCTTACCTTCAGGCTCTGATCCTACACCCAAACGAGGGCACTACGTTCATCCACCTCTGGCCTGCTAGCTCCCCTACCTCTACGGAAGCACAGTTCCCGCTCAGCCCAGTCAAAGCTATTCGCTGCTCTGGCACCCCAATGGTGGAACAAGCTCCCCCATGACGCCAGGACAGCGGAGTCACTGACTACCTTCCGGAGACACTTGAAACCCTACCTCTTTAAGGAATACCTGGAATAGTATAAAGTAATCCTTCTTCCCCCACCCCCCATAAAAATAAAATAAAAAAAGTGGTTGTCCCACTGGCTATCATAAGTTGAATGCACCAATTTGTAAGTCGCTCTGGATAAGAGCGTCTGCTAAATGATGTAAATGTAAATGTAGAAACATTAACTACACAGCAGAACTGTTAATATCCTTACAGTAACAGACATGTATATAGTGGGACACGCATTCTTTTCTGGAAATTAAGCGGATTTTACACCTCAAAAACGGTGTGTGAGTGAGATGATGAATCAACATGTACTAGGAATAAACATCAGTAAAATTAATTGAATATTCAGCAGGGTTGGGGTCAATTCCATTTTAATTCCAGTCAATTCAGGAAATACACTGAAATTTCAATTCCAAAATACCATGATATACAGCCCAAATATTCGACCCAGTTTCAAACTCAATATGATTGGCTGGACCTTGGCTATGGGTGGGGCTGGTTGCCAAGTGGGAGGGCTTATGCCCTCCAAGGCCCACCCATGGCTGCACCCCTGCCCAGTCATGTGAAATCCATAGATTAGGGTCTAATTTATTTATTTCAATTGACTGATTTCCTTCTATGAACTGTAACTCAGTAAAATCTTTGAAATTGTTGCATGTTGCGTTTTATATTTTTGTTCAGTATATAATACCAGACAAACCATCAAAAGCAAAGCCATCATTGGCAGATTTGGCACTCACCCGACCAACTTTCTTCTGCCTCTAGAGACTATCTTGTCATACTCCTCTAGATCGTTGTCTACGGAGAGGCAAGAGAAAGCATATCAGAAATAATCTGCCAAAGCAGTGCCAATTTCCCTAACTTTATTCAGCAACATGCTGTACGCTAAGCTAAATTATTTATTAAACTGAGGCAACAGGTGTTATTCTGTCATATAACCCCCACCCCCGAGAAGCTAGCCATGTTTTCAGCACTCACCTCTGATAGAGAGAGAGAGAGAGAGAGAGAGAGAGAGAGAGAGAGAGAGAGAGAGAGAGAGAGAGAGAGAGAGAGCGCGAATTAGAGAAATAATTGAAAATGGAATAGAAAAAGTCTAGTGTAAATAACCTGTGGTTTCTGCTGTCTGTAGAATATAACATTTAATCTACATAGGCCCAGTGCTTTTCATTGTACAGACAAAACACTTAGTGGTGAATCCCTATGGTGAGCTCAGTGACAGTGGACCACTCCCTACCTGTAGTTTGGGTTGGCCAGCCCCCTCTGCACAGCGCAGGGCCGTGTAGTAGCTACAGTCCACATCCTCCATGGTCCTCCCTCTCTCCTCCTGGGCCACGGCCATGTTCAGCCACGTGTTACACTCCTGACACACACACAAAACGGGATACTGTATGTGAGCGTGGATTAAAAGCAAGCTCAGCCAATGCAGATATGGATAGTGTGCACCAAAATAAACCTTTCTATATGACAAGTCATCAGACTAAGCCCCATACTGTCCAGGCCTGAATCCCCTTTCAAGGAGCGGGACCCTAACCTTGTAAGAAATCTTATGAGATTATGCTTATAAGAAATCCCGCTATACCCTCCGACGAACCATCAAACAGGCAAAGAGTCAATACAGGACTAAGACTGAATCGTACTACACTGGCTCTGATGCTTGTCGGATGTGGCAGGGCTTGAAAACTATTACAGTTGTCACCCTCCATTTGGCAAATCTGACCATAACTCTATCCTCCTGATTCCTGCTTATAAGCAAAAACTAAAGCAGGAAGAACCAGTCGCTCGGTTAATAAAAAAGTGGTCAGATGACGCAGATGCTAAGCTACAGGACTGTTTTGCTAGCACAGACTGGAATATGTTCCGGGATACTTCAGATAGCATTGAGGAGTACACCACATCAGTCACTGGCTTCATCAATAAGTGCATCGATGACGTGGTCCCCACAGTGACCGTACGTACATACCCCCCAACTAGAAGCCATGGATTACAGGCAACATCCGCACTGAGCTAAAGGGTAGAGCCGCCGCTTTCAAGGAGCGGGACCCTAACCCGAATGCTTATAAGAAATCCCGCTATACCCTCCGACGAACCATCAAACAGGCAAAGAGTCAATACAGGACTAAGACTGAATCGTACTACACTGGCTCTGATGCTTGTCGGATGTGGCAGGGCTTGAAAACTATTACAGACTACAAAGGGAAGCACAGCCGCGAACTGCCCAGTGACACAAGCCTACCAGACGAGCTAAATCACTTCTATGCTCGCTTCGAGGCAAGCAACACTGAAGTATGCATGAGAGCATCAGCTGTTCCGGATGACTATGTGATCACGCTCTCCGTAGCCGATGTGAGTAAGACTTTTAAGCAGGTCAACATTCACAAGGCCGCAGGGCCAGACGGATTACCAGGACGTGTACTCCGAGCATGTGCTGACCAACTGGCAAGTGTCTTCACTGACATTTTCAACATGTCCCTGACTGAGTCTGTAATACCAACATGTTTCAAGCAGACCACCATAGTCCCTGTGCCCAAGGACACTAAGATAACCTGCCTAAATGACTACCCGACCCGTAGCACTCACGTCTGTAGCCATGAAGTGCTTTGAAAGGCTGGTCATGGCTCACATCAACACCATTATCCCAGAAACCCTAGACCCACTCCAATTTGCACACTGCTCCAACAGATCCACTGATGATGCAATCTCAATTGCACGCCACACTGCCCTTTCCCACCTGGACAAGAGGAACACCTACGTGAGAATGCTATTCGTTGACTACAGCTCAGCGTTCAACACTATACTAAACACCTCCCTCTGCAACTGGATCCTGGACTTCCTGACGGGCAGCCCCCAGGTGGTACGGGTAGGTAACAACACGTCTGCCACGCTGATCCTCAACACAGGGGCCCCTCATGGGTGCGAGCTCAGTCCCCTCCTGTACTCCCTGTTCACCCATGACTGCATGGCCAGGCACGACTCCAACACCATCATTAAGTTTGCCGACGACACAACAGTGGTAGGCCTGATCACCGACAACGATGAGACAGCCTATAGGGAGGAGGTCAGAGACCTGGCCGTGTGGTGCCAGGATAACAACCTCTCCCTCAATGTGATCAAGACAAAGGAGATAATTGTGGACTACAGGAAAAGAAAGAGGACTGAGCACGCCCCCATTCTTATCGACGGCGCTGTAGTGGAACAGGTTGAGAGCTTAAAGTTCCTTGGTGTCCACATCACCAACAAACTATCATGGTCCAAACACACTAAGACAGTCGTGAAGAGGGCACGACAAAACCTATTCCCCCTCAGGAGACTGAAAAGATTTGGCATGGGTCCTCAGATCCTCAACAAGTTCTACAGCTGCACCATCGAGAGCATCCTGACTGGTTGCATCACCGCCTGGTATGGCAACTGCTCGGCCTCCGACCGCAAGGCACTACAGAGGGTAGTGCGTACGGCCCAGTACATCACTGGGGCCAAGCTTCCTGCCATCCAGGACCTCTATACAAGGTGGTGTCAGAGGAAGGCCCTAAAAATTGTCAAAGACTCAAGCCACCCTATTCATAGACTGATCTCTCTGCTACCGCACAGCAAGCGGTACCGGAGCGCCAAGTCTAGGTCCAAAAGGCTTCTCAACAGCTTCTACCCCCAAGCCATAAGACTCCTGAACAGCTAATCATGGCTACCCGGACTATTTGCACTGTAAGTAAGCATTTCACTGTAATGTCTACACCTGTTGTATTCGGCGCATGTGGCAAATACAATTTGATTGGATTAGATTAGTGAGCATTTCTCCTTTGTCAAGATGATCCATCCAAATAACAGGTGTGGCATATCATGAAGTTGATTAAACAGCATGATCATTACATAGGTGCACCTTGTGCTGGGGACAATCAAAGGCCACTCTAAAATGTGCAGTTGTGTCACACAACACAATGCCACACGTCTCAAGTTGAGGGAACTTGCAATTTGCATGCTGACTGCAGGATTGTCCACCAGAGCTGTTGCCAGAAAATTGAATGTTAATTTCTCTACCATAAGCCGCCTCCAACATCGTTTTAGGGAATTAAGGCTGTGTGTCCAACCGACCTCACAACCACAGACCAAATGTAACCACGGCAGCGCAAGACCTCCACATCCGGCGTCTTCACCTGCGGGATTGTCTGTGACCAGGCACACGGACAGTTGATGAAACTGAGGAGTACTTCTGTCTGTAATAAAGCCCATTTGTGGGGAAAACGTATTCTGATTGGCGCCCCTGCCCAGTCAAGTGAAATCCATAGATTAGGGCCTAAAGAATGTATTTCAATTGACTGATTTCCTGCTATGAACTGCAACTCAGTAAAACCTTTAAAATTGTTGCATGTTGCGTTTATATTTTTGTTCAGTATATTATCATTTGTTCTGATTTCTCTGGTAGCTGCAGCACCCTCAGCACACCTACATGCCGCTCCTATGGCAGAGGTGGTGTTTGTTTTGGTTCTACAAAGCTGTTGTGTCCATCATAACGTTAAACAATCAATGAATTGCATTCATTCTTGCAACATGCGATCAATTATCAGTTAAAAACATGCATTTTTATTATCTATGCTTCCAGCGCGCAGATGATAGACAGCTCGTGTTCGGAGCACGTGGGTCATTCTACAGATTCGGTGACATTTCAGTATTGTCAGTGTCCCAAGATGTACTAGTGTTATAACTTGTCAGAACATTTATCAAACTACACTTAAATTACAACATTTCAAAGTTTTACATGTTTTTAATATGGAGTAGAGAATATGATTTTAAACAGAGATGAATTTCAATACTTATATGTTTGCTTTTCTTAGGAGTATTAAGAATTTCGCCTGTCCCTATTGACCATCATGCAAATGGCGTGACTCATTTTGAGTACACAGTGTTAAATAATAATGCTTTTTTTTGTTAAATTAATTGTATATGCCCCCTTATTATGCATAATCCATTTTCTCAGCATAAGACATTTTATTTTCTGAGAAATTCAGGCTTTTACCCCTGTCCTTGTATTTCTTTCAACCCCGTAACGCAACAATACCCCCCACTCACAATTAAATAATGGTTTGATCCTGTGGACATCATTTATGAGGAAGTGACATCATACAAGTCTTCAGAGAAGCCTGGTGTGACAAGTGGTAAGCTGCTCTCTCACTTTTTATAAATATTTCATGTTTTTTAAGCACATATGGGCTTTGTCAATCTCAGGTATTCAACTCTGTTGGGGGGGGGGGAATTCATAGTTAAGATTTTACCAATAATTGTTTTTATAGCTATGAAGTATAACAATGTCTTTTGTTGAATAAGGCCATGTGGCACACTGCTAGCTGCTAGCATCCCGAATTAGCAACAGATTAGCACAAAATCTTCAACCCTGTCACATTCAACCCCATCACATTTTTCAATGTTACAGGGTTGAATGGCTGTTACAGGGTTGAATAGCTGTTAAATCTTAGCAATATTTAATGTATATTGCTTAATACCAATCATATTTTCTTGTTGAATGTTTGTTGTTTACGGTTTTACAGTATCAACTAAAAGTACGAGGAATTTTTGAAAATAATGACTTAAAAAAAGTGACAATTAATTTGTTCTCTCTCCTATATACATTGACATATTTAGGAGTATTATCTGCAAGTTCATGTTCATTTTACTACATAGTGATTAAAAGGATACAATATTTAGTCTTGAAGAGTAAGCAGGTCATTGACTTGACCTTGACCTACAATTTCAGATTCAACAATGGAAAAAACAGCAGCAGAAAGGAAACACACATAGAGAGGAAGGTGAGGGACATCCGCGCGCCGGTGGTCAGGTAATTCTCCTGGAAATGTAAGATCTTTAAGACACGAGGTGGTGGTGGTCATGGACACACAATCAACAGAAAATAAAGTTTTGTTGCTTTAAAGCATAATTTGGTAATGCATAAATGCACCAGATGGTGTTGGTGCAACCCTAAAAAGAACCGCAGACAGGCTGATTAGTCAAGGATGTGACATCCCAAATGCTCATACTCTGTACAGGGTCTTAGAGGAGAACAACACTGCCATCAAGCTTTACTTCATTGAAGACGAGGCCATCGAGAAAGCCGTCCAAGGTATGCCAGCCAATTTGCCAGTAGTTCCATCCACAATGCGGATCCACCAAGTTGTTTGTGTGGCTGCAAGGCAAATTGCCTACCGTGATGTAAGCTGTATGTGCACAGTCCACAACAAGAAACTGGAATGCCAGTGTTTCAATACACAACATTTCACATTTACCCCTAAAGTTACATCAGTCGTGTCACAGAGGGAGGTTGATTGGGCAAATCCAGACATATGCGGGGAAATGGTGCGTGGCCAAATATGATGACGATTTCTATCCCGGAATAATTCTAGCCACAGATGAATCCCATGTGCAGGTCAAATGCATGTGCTGTGCTGGACCAAATAGGTACTTCTGGCCACTTCTTGATGATATCCTGTGGTATCCATTTGAGGACATCTTGGAACACATTGATCCCCCCTAAACCGGTGACTTCTAGGCACATGGAAATACAGAAGGAAGTGTGGGCTAGGCTCTCTCAGTAAAAATGGTGAACAAACTGTAGGCTTACCTATAGGTTATTAATGTTAAGATGTTTGCTTAATGTTCAAACATTCAAACAACACAGACATTCCTGCCATTACTCTGGATATTTCTATGAAATCAATGAAATGTTGTAACTGTTGTTAGTTTATTAATGTGTTTTAATCTGTCTAGATTTCATCTTGATTGTTTAAACTTTAAAAGCTATGTTGACAGTAGTTTAAAATGTAAAAAAATGGCAACATGTGACCTATAGGTTATCAATGTTAAGATGTTTGCTCAATGTTCAAACAGACTCCTGCCATTATCAGATGGATATTTTTATGAAATCAATGAAATGTTGTTACTGTTATTAGTTCATTAATGTGTTTTACTCTGTCTAGCTTTCATCTAGATTATTTAGATTTTAAAAGCTATGTTGACAGTAGGTTTAAAAATGTTTAAAATGTTTAAAAAATGGCAACGTGTTAGTGATCTCAAAAGATAAAACATATGACACATGATGCTTTTCACTCAACCCTGTTACATGATTTTCAACCCTGTTGCGGTGCATTCATCCCTGTTACGAGATTATTTTTTTACATTTTTTTATTAAATACACAAAATATAACATCAATAGTGTTTTTATTGTGTGTATTAAATCAGGGTAAATAAGGCTATTTCAATTTTGTCAGGAATTACGCAGCATTCTTGCACATTTCTTGCGAAAATGTGGAGTTAGATTAGAAATTTCTTCATCGTAAACTGGAAAGGATGGTGCTGGTCAGTTTTTCTTGATTTTCTCTTTAATTACAATATGCCATTATTTACAAGGGACATCTAAACTGTCAGATTATGCCAGAAGCTGATCTCAAGCTTATTGGAAAAATGAATAGTTGAATAACAAAATGACTGTGACGGGGTTGAATTAAATTGGGACTTGTTTGAGAAAATAATACAGAATAATAACTTAATACTCTACATTGAGATGGGAAAAGGTATTTTCTATCAAGTACACACATTACTTTGTCACATCAAATAAAAAAAAGTTTAAGATTTTAATGTTCATTGTTTCATCCTCCTCAATCACAAAAGGCACCGAATCTGTAGAATGACCCACGTCTCTAGAGCCGCTGAACCAGTGGAGCGTGTATTAAGCAGGTCAAATGAACGACTAAAATGAAGGAGTCCCTCAGAAAAACGAATCATGACAGTCGTTCGTGAAGTGCACATCACTATCAGTTATCAGACAGATAATGGTATTAACCCAGCAGACGATCTCCCACATCCACACAAACAAGGTAATTATCACGTGCCTTAATTATGTCTTCGTGTGTAATGTAGCCTTATCAGTAAATCTCACCATCGTTGGACGGGTGCATCAGATGGGGTTAAACTCATAGCAGGCAGGCATCTCTCTCGCTCTAGCTCCCTTCAGCTTCAACCAACCAGAAGCTGCAGATCGTTCCTCGTTTGCGGAGCCTTTAATATATATATTTTTAAAGCACTTTTTCCACCCTGTTAGTTTGTTGTAATTATCCATTTAAGAAAACAAGCCCTTCCTACAAGGACACCCCATTCAGGAAGTGTCATAATTTCTTTGCTGTGAAAACAATGGTGCAAAGCTAAATAAATATAAACACTCAGTTGTATCTATTGTTCCATGTTTCATGTTGTTAGTCCCACTCATACATTTCCACCCTGTTAGGCTAAATTATAGAGAAAATTAACAAAATGTCAGTGTTCACCATTATGTTAGCTCAGTCTTGTTCATTCACCGAGCTATGGCTAATTAGGCTTCACATTTCCACTCTGTTAGGTTCCACCCTTTTAGGAGTATGCACCCAAGAGGTTGGAATAAACCATGCCTGAGCTGGTCCTTTTTCTGATAGAATACAAAAAATAAATATGTTATTTTCCCAAAAAAGTTATGAGGACCAAATTTGTAGGAATGACCCAGCTGGGAATCAGCTGGCTTAAAATGCTACAGGTTGAGAGCCAAGTTGAAGCAAAGCTTCCTGGAGTCTGCTGGGCGTGTAAGTGGGTCCTGAGGAAGGTTAAGAACATGATGCCTAAACATAGAGAACAATTAAGGCGACAAACAGCATGACATCTGATATGACTCTGCTTTACATGGCTCTTCCGTGATGCAGGGCTTGTAACCAATCTGTGTTAGCCCTCAAGGCTGTTGAAATTTGTGATAAATAGGCCTGCAGGTTTAACACTTGTTATAAGAATGTATGAGCCTTCATAATGTCTTAAGGTTTACAATATTTTAATGTGTTTCTACTCTACAGGAAAATATCAAACAACAGCTGGAGGCCATTTGTGATCGAATTGGCTTCCTCCAATCTTTGTGCAAAAAATGCGTGGATAAGTTTATCAGTGTGATGCTGCTGACTGAATAACTTTTCAACTACGGATAGTTTTTCGCTAACATTAAGCTCTGCAAGTGAGTACTGTAAAAATACATTATTGTTCAACGTAATTTGTAAAAGGGGTGGAAATAGCTTTTCATCAGAGAGGCATGGTACCATAGTAGCAATGTCATGTTTGATTTAATTGATTGTATGGAGTCTCTCTATAATTCATATTTCTATACATTTTTCAGACTAAAGCCCTTGCTGAATGTCATTTAAAGTAACGGTACAGTGAAAATATAACTTTAAAAAGTTCATATTCTATTAACTCATACCCAAATAATGTTGTTGACTCATCCTATACTTGTATTTGTAGCAAAAGCATAAATTGGAAAATAAAACACTTAAAAAAAAACATCTCAAACTTGTATCTCAAACAGACCGTTTAAAAAATGCTTGCTATTTCCTCATAGAACATTATGTCATCTCCCTGAGGAGGATGAGCTGGCCAATCAGTGGTCTACTTGCGTTAAAATGTGTAATGACCGGTATACGCCCACACCATTCACAGAAAAGCAGCTTTTTAACATAACTAATTAAACATTTTTGTGAAAACTATTTCACTCATATTGTTATTAATTATAAGTCATATTTAATAGAAATCTGGAAACACTGGACAGTTACTTTTTGGATTATTTACTTTAAACCACCTTCCAAACAATCACAATTGTTTTTTACAGAAAACTGAGATTCTATGTAAAAAAAGGTAGCCAAAATGCCAACATGAGTTCCTAGACATTTTAATGAAATGCTGTATCATCAAAGAAAAAAATATTATGATATGTTAATCAGTAAAAATTCTAATTAGATACATTTCTAGAGTTATGTTAGAGGTGTCAAAGAAGACTTGGAGTTGTACTCTATCAATTGAGGTTTATTTTTTGCCCGGCCAAAAAGTTCGCACAAACAAAATGTAAACAAACATGCAACATTCTCAACATTTTGGACTAAAATAGCAAAAGGTTTACATTTGTACATGATACAAAATGTACTGCAATTTAAGAATGACACATGCATTATTATAAACCGCATCAATCGAACCCTGGATGCTGATTGGCTGAAATCCGTGGTATATGAGACAATATACAACGGGTATGACGCAAAACAACTTACTTACAGTTCTAATTACATTGGTAACCTGTTTATAATAGCAACAAGGCACCTCGGGGGTTTGTGGTATAGGGCAATTATACCACAGCTAAGGGCTGTATCCAGGCGTTGCGTGGTGCAAAAGAACAGTCCTTAGCCATGGTAAATTGGCCATATACCACACTCCCTCTGGCCTTATTGCTTAATTATAATACATGTTCCCAAAACATTATTTCAGAACATAATCATTCCAACAATTTGATCATCCATTTATATGCTTGTGTTGTGACTAGTTTGAAAAAGAAAGAGCAAGAGGCTGGCAGCATAGCATTGTCTTGACAACAGAACATCCATCTTCTCACTTTGGAATCTGGATACTGGCTGCTTGGTCAGTAGCTCAGGTCCAAAACTTCCTTTGGTCTAAAGATACACAAAAAGACCACATGAGTGGAAGATCAGAAGACATAACCCCACATTTTCATATTAATGAATACATTCTACTCAATAGTGTTTCAAGTAACAAGCACAATTATCATCGCTATACTCTTTAGTTGTCTGAACAGTGACTTAAGGGTATGTCGAACGGTTTCTTGTACTCACTTGCAGGCCTTAATGTTAACGCAGATGGTCCTCACATCATCGCTTGTGCTAAGCTCCTCAATCAGCACCCACAAGTGTTTTTTCACCAGGCCTTTACACATAGATTTTAGGAAGCCAACATTATCGCAAACGGACAATAGCTTCTGCTTTAGCTCCTCCTATTGACGAGAAATCATCATCAACATCAGTTGACATTTTCAGGGAAATATCACAGTAAATAATCAATAGTGCAATTTCATGAAGAGACACTCTTATGGATTGTAATGCTATGGTAGCTACCGGGCTAGAGGAAGTGGAGATGGATTTCTTCACTTTGTTCAGTGCCCACTTACACACCCAGCAGGTTCCCTTTAGCTGTTGCTCCTTTGGAAAGCACAAACAGACAAGAAAGTACATGGTAAAACAATTATAATAATCTGTCGCTGTGCCCCTGAGCAAGGCACTTAACCCTAATTGTTTCAGGGGCTCTGTACAAAGGCGATCCTGGCCGCGACGAAACTCCCTGCGGGTGTCTTACACACTTAAGACAAATATAAGCACCCCCCCAAATTATTATTATTGATTAAATTATGGTGTGATGTATTCAGTGTTATGGTTTAAGTACATTTGAATATGTAATGTGAGTGTGAAAAAGTCTGTTTGGACAATAGTTTCTTCAGTCAATGTATGTCTTTAATTACATTTACGTCTATGGTTAAGTGCTGTTGCACAGTAGCAGGTTGAGTATTACAATAGGAAGTTGGAGAAATGTCTGCTAGTCCATAACATTTTGACCATAGCATACTATTACCATGTGCTTTTCCGGCTGTGCTTCCACTACTTCCTGGTCATCAGGGTCAACCTCTTGGCATTGCCCATGGATCTCCCAAACTGTGAAGAAAAAATGATACAACAGTCACTCCCATGATGGGTCCTTTACTTGAATTGTACTGAAACCAAAGGTGAACTTGGAGTTGATTTAGGCCCCCCTACCCACAGTTCCCCTTGCACCCTGACCCAATGTATGTGCTGCATATACAGTAGTTACTACTTGAGTTAACAAATGAAATCTTACCTGAACAAGCCAGCAGACAGAGGGCAAGGAGGAACAGAGATGTCTTCATGATTTGCGGTGGTAGAGATGTGAAGAGTAAAGTCGTGTTGGGGTTTGGTAAAGAGACTTAGGAATCAGACAAGCCCTTTTATACATAGAGGCCCCTCTATCTACAGCCCCCTGTACAAACCCCACCTACGACCTATTGATAGTACATCTCACATTGACCACAACACACAAACCTTACAAGTCAACAGGATGTTACTTGGAAGGATGTCATCTTTTCTAGTGGTTTAGTATATACTGATGAGGAGTAATCTTCATATAACCTTTTTCCATCTATCCAAAGTCTGATCTTCATTTTAATTTCATTTTAATTAGTTAATTACAGATTAAGCCATGTACTGTATGTAATGGAAAGAGCAGGTGTTCTTAATGTTTTGTACACTCAGTGTATGTTTTCAGCAGAATACAACCCATTGACATATTGATTAAAACTTGTTCAGCTAGCTTAGAAGTGATACATTTAGGGCTATATCTACTAGCCTAACATATGGAGTTGTTTTAAGATAGTAATAACATGGACCATTTAGCTATTCTAATTTGTATTTTAGGACACCTGTAGGCATATGAAAAATATGAAAAAATTATTTGATGAAGCATTACATTTGCCCCTACTGCTATAGAAACCCATTGTATAACACAACAATAAATTGCAAAATAAATCAAAAGGACGTATGTTTTGAAGTGTCTGAAATGCATCTGAGCGATATAGGAAAGCTCAGGATAACATCAGGGACAAAACAAACAGAGAACGCATTTACACTGCTTCAGAGTCCAATGGTGGCGAGCTTTACACAACTCCAGCCAACGCTTGGCATTGTGCATGATGATCTTAGGCTTGTGTGCGGCTGCTGTCCATGGAAAACCATTTCAAAATGCTGTTTTCCAGACATCGACTCTAGGGGATTTAATTAAGAAATGACACCACATTCCAACTTCTTGTTGCAAGCCATTCTAGTGATCCTGACAATAAGTCAAACACTACTGAGAATGATCGTATGTACACAAGGGGTTTTATTGAGAAATTAACAAGACCAGAAAAGTTTAAATAATACTTTCAGTAATGCTTCAATTAAATTTAAGAATTCGATTCCTCCTAGTCCTAAACCAGTTGGATAAAAATGTAATGTAAAGCTAAGATATGGCAGTATATTCCTCAAATAAACAGTCAACAATGTATAGCCCATGTGTATCCCTTGTGTAGGCCATGACGATCATTATTGAATTTGCTAATATGGTTATTGTATGTTTGTTTTATGTCTCGGCTAATCAAATTTCCCTACAGGGATTAAAACGTATAATGTATTCTAATCTAATCTAATTGAAAGTAAAGATCAGTCCCTCCAGAATTCCGCATATTATGCGAGGGCTTGTAATTTGATGAATCACCACACTATTTTCGCTAGCTACAGATTGTAACACCAGATAATGTCTCTCAATCAATGAGAGAAGATTTGAAAAAGACAAAGATGGTGGTGTACACATTGTTGGATTCATTCATGGAGCAAGGTCCTCCGAAACACGACCCTGCCGCACCGCACCGCTTGTTGACACACTGCTGGTTTAACCCTGAAGCACCAATGTGTCGGAGGAAACACCGTACAACTGGCGACCGAAGTCAGCTTGCAGGAGCACGGCCCGCCACAAGGAGTCGCTAGAGCGCGATGGGACAAGGAAATCCCGGCCGGCCAAACCCTCCCCTAACCCGGATGACGCAGGTCCAAATGTGCGTCGCCTTATGGGTCTCCCGGTCACGGCCGGCTGTGACATAGCCTGAAATTGAACCCAGGGCTGCAGTGCCTTAGACCGCTCTGCCACTCGGGAGGCGACACCATTCTTTAAGGGTGTAAGAACTCAAGGAATCCTCCTCAGAACGAGGGGGCAGTATTGAGCGGGCACTTGACATCTCTGGAGAGGAAGCAGCACCCGGGCCTCCTCTGGCCTCAGGTCTGCTGCAGGGCCTCACGGTCCAGTTTGTTGAGGTTCTGGGAGCACAGCCACAGGTCCTGGACCTGTTCTGACAGGCCGTCCAAGCTAGAGCTGTCCCAAGGGCCGGCTGCCTGACAACCTGAAGAAAGAGAGAGAGGGAACAAATTAGAGGGACTAAGAGAGAGCCTGAGAGTCAGACTGAGAACCAATAGACTACTATAGGCCTACAGTACCTTGGAGTTTGAGATAGGTCAAAGGTCACTGGGTGGAGAGGATGCTGTGGAGTCCCGCTGAGGTCACCGCCGGGTTCCCTGACAGGTCCACAGACACCACGGAGGGACAGACAGGCAAACACCTAGACAACAGGACACACAGAACATACAGATCTCAGTACTGGACAGTCAGGTCACATGAACCAGAGGTAGTGTACAGGGCAGACACTTGGAAAAGACCCAGCAGCTCAGCTAGCTAAATGCAGAGAAACCACAAACACACCCCTGGTGAGGGTAGCCACGCTGCTGTCCATCAGTCCATTTCCCACCAGGCTCAGATTGGTCAGGGAGCAGTCATCCTGTGGTAAACACAAAGGACCAATCAGAACCATGTTCTCCGTGACTCCTCCTCAATTTTTTTAGCAAGGGACCAATCATTTACATTTACATTTTAGTCATTAGTTAGTGCTACGTCTATCATGAGTTTGCAAGAAAGGCATTTCACTGTACTTGTGCATGTGACATTAAAACTTGAAACTTCTAGCTAGACTAGAGCATAACTACATGCATGTTTTAGTCTGGCTGGCCTCAAACTCATAGGTTAGACACAGCAGCTGTGGGAAGAGACTACGTGACCATTGATATCCACTTGCTACACTTTCTATAAAGTATTTCAGTATGCATGTATACTACATCTTTCAAACTGTGAAAAGTTTTGTGCATGTTTAAAAAAAATGTCCCCAACCATAATAGTGTGGTTGAGCACTATTAAACTTTGGTTTTAGAGGCGAGAGGGACATAACCTGGCATTTTTTTAGGGGGGGCATCTAAAGCTAATTTCCTGCATTTTTACACAATCCATTATGCTGTCACTATTTAGAACAAAAAGTAAGCAAAAATACCCACAGTCATCAAGCTAGGTAAGAGATCATTATTTAAATATGTTTAAGTGATTAATAGGACTGAACTAGATCAAAGTTGATTCAATAATAAATATTGAGTTGCACCTTTAACCAATAGCCTAACAAATAAATAACTCTTGAAAAAATACACACACTTTAGATTGTCTTTATTAAGGCCTCTACGCCCGACATCCTCTATATCAAATTTCAGCCAGACCAACCAGCCAACCCGAGCCGTCTGCACGCCCGACCCCCACCAGTCTAGTCAATAACTCAACTATCTCCCAACACATTTTCCTTCCCAGTTCACACCTTTTATTTATTTTTTATTCCCAAGGGAAAGGTTTGGAAACAAAAACAAAAAACCCACATACATAATGGTTTTAAACTGTCAAGAGGAGTCAAACAAGGTTGTCCACTATCGGCATATCTCTTTATTATGACCATCGAAATGTTTTCTATTAAAATCAGATCCGACAATAATATCAAGGATTTAGAAATCCAGGGCTTAACAACAAAGGTGTCATTGTACGTTGATGATTCACATTTTCTTTTAAATCCACAACTTGGATCCCTCCACAGCCTAAGAGGATCTAGATAATTTTTCTAACCTCTCTGGATTACAACGAAATGTGTACTATATTACGTATTGGATCACTAGAAAATACTACTTTTACATTACCGTGTAGTTTACCAATAAAATGGTCTGATTGTGATGTGGATATACTCGGTATACATATCCCTAAATAAATAAATGATCTCACTCCAATAAACTTTAATAGAAAGTTAGCAAAAATAGATAAGATCTTGCTACAATGGAAAGGTAAATACCTGTATACTTGTGGAAAAATCACCCTGATTAACTCTTTAGTAATATCCCAGTTTACCTATTTGCTTAGGGTCTTGCCTACACCTAGCAAACACTTTTTTTAAAATTATATGAGAAAAAATATTCCATTTTATTTTGAACGGCAAACCAGACAAAGTTAAACAGGCCTATTTATATAATTAATATGAATTCGGAGGGCAGAAATTATTAAATATTAAAGCATTAGAACTCTCACTAAAGGCTTCAGTCATACAAAAGTTATACTTAAATCCGAACTGGTTCTCTAGTAAATTAGTAAGAATGTCTCACCCTGTTCAAGAATGGCCTTTCCCCCTTTATTCAGATTACAATCTCTCACTTTCAGTTATTTGAAAAGGAAATAATCTCCCAAATATTGTTATTTTTAAAACAAGCCATAGAAAGTTGGTTGCAATTTCAATTTAATCCACCAGAAAGGACAGAACAAATAATGCAACTAATATTATGGTTAAACTCAAATATATAAATGGATAAAAAAAATGTTTTTAGAAAAAATGTTTTAAAAAGGTATAATCTTCATAAATGATATCATAGATAGGACTGGTGGAGTTATGTCGCACTTGCAGCTAACAAAAACATATGGAAATGTCTGCTCTACCCAAAATTACAACTAACTAATTGCAGCATAACTGCAAAAATGGAAGTGGAAAGTGGAAGGGTGTCACGATCGTTGAGAGACGGGTCAGACCAAGGTGCAGCGTGAAAAGCGTACATGTTTATTAACTAAATAAACATACAACAAAACAAGAAACAACGTAACGTGAAGTCCTCCGGCTATACACATACAAGCCTAACAGGAACAAGATCCCACAACTAAGGTAGGCAACCAGGCTACATAAGTATCATCCCCAATCAGAGACAATGAGCGACAGCTGCCTCTGATTGGGAATCATACCCGGCCAGACATAGAAATAGAAAAACTAGAACCTAAACATAGAATATTAACATAGAATTCCACACCCTGACTCAACAAACAAGAGTTCTATTAGGTCAGGGCGTGACAAAGGGAGAAAAAGTATGGAACTTGTCTGTCGGCCCTGCATTAAAGACCATAATTGGTTAAAGAAAATTGTGATAATAAAAAAGTATATCAGTTTAATTTAAGGACCAAAAAATTGAAGCCATGCCATATAGATTGCAAAATAGTTGGGAAGAGATTTGTTGACATACCGATTACATGGCACATGGTTTATGAACTGATACGCAAAACAACACCAGATTCAAAACTTTGAATTTTTCAACTGAAATTATAATACAAAATTATTGCAACCAATAGAATGTTATTTATATTATACACAATGTATTCCTTCAATTCTGACCAGTTTCCCAGTCCCTGCCGATGAAAAACATCCCCACAGCATGATGCTGCCACCACCATGTGTCACGGTTCAGACAGACGACAAGAGGACCACAATTGCGTCACACCAGAAAGTTTATTTAAACTTAAGGGGAAAGGGATGTAGGGAGTGAGTGAAGGCTCCAGGGGTTATCCCGTCCGATGTGCTGGGTCTGTGCCTCCCCCCAGTGGCAGCGATGCGTCCGATGACGCCGGTGGTTGGTGGTCCAGAAGTCCTGGGGGGGGGAGGAAACACAGACACAACGGGGCGGATGAAAACAGGCAGAAGTACAGTTCAAGGGAAATCCAAATACGTTGTAGCAAGGCAGAAGGCTGGTCAGAGTTACCGGGGTCGAAGAGTAGTCAGGAGTCGTAATGGCAGAAAGCAGGTCTGGTTTTCCTGGGGCAGAAGAGTATCCAGGAATCAGGCAGGTCCGGGGGTCACAAAACAGGGGTGAGCCAGAAGCGCGAGCACACAGGTTCCGGGTGTGAGCTTTGCAGCCGATCTGACAAAGGAGAGCTGAAAGACAGGGCTATAAATACTGGGAGAGGTTAGTGGGTAATGCAGCGCAGCTGGCAGAGTAATTAGAGCCGAGCAGAGCAGGGACAGGTGGAGCTAGTTAGGCTGAGTAGAGAGAGATGGTGAGCAGAGTGGAAGAAAATTAAGGTGGTAACCCGGTGGAGTGAGAGGCTCATGACAGAACCCCCCCAAGGGACGGCCCCAGAAGTCCCAAGAGCAACACCACGCCGGGCGGGAGGAGGGGAGCCGGAGGAGGGCTAGGAACTCCTCCGAACGGTCCGAGTGAACGTCCTCATCCTCGGAGGAAGCCGGAGGGCCGTGGTCGGGAGATGGGACAGGTCCCGAGACCGGATCAGGCACAGGACAGGAAGCCGAGCGGGCAGGACGGTTAGAGACCCCCTCTGGGGCGGCCCCCTACGGATTGCAGGTTGATCAGGATGCCGTTGGTGGAAAGCGGTGATGAGAGTCCTATCCACAATCCGACTAGCTGGCACCCAGGTCCTTTCCTCAGGTCCATAGCCCTCCCAGTCAATGAGGTACTGGAGACCCCTACCCCTCCGTCTGGACCGAAGCAGGCGGCGGACGGTGTAAACCAGACCACCATCGACGAGCCGTGGAGGAGGAGGACAAGGCGCAGCAGGGACCAGCGGACTCCTGGGCACAGGCAGGGGCTGCAGCAATCCGGCTGGGGGCTGGCAGGACGACTTGTGTTGGTTGCAGATGGGGCAGGCTTGGACGAATTCCCGTACATCCTTCCTCAGAGAGGGCCACCAGAACCTCTGGGCGAGCAGGTTGTAAGTGCGGGTGGAGCCAGGGTGACAAGCTAGGCGGGAGTCATGTCCCCACTGAACGACCTGGGACCTCAGGTCTTCGGGGACAAAAGGCGGTCAGCTGGGCAAGTGCTGGGACCTGGCTGGTTACGGAGAGCCTCCAGCACCTGTTCCTCAACAGCCCAGGTCAGAGCTGCAACGATGCAGGGACTTGGCAGAATCGACACAGGGTCCTTGGAGGGGTCAGGAGCGGAGTTAGTAGGTACTGGCCGAGGGGAGTGCGGCGGCAAGCAGGCAGGTTCGGGTGGCAGTCCTCTCCCCACTCCCTGATCACCCCGGTCACCCAGTCGAGCTGAGGGTTGTGCCGGGCGGAGCCATGGGTAACCCAGGATGAGGGGTTGGCCTGGAGAGGGGAGCAGGTGAAACTGGATAGTTTCTTGATGGTTTCCGGACAGACCCATCGAGACCGGGGCCGTGACATGAGTGACCGATCCGAGTAAGTGTCCGTCCAGTGCCCGGGCAGGAATAGGAGGTGTCAAACGGAGGTTCTCCAGTCCCAGTTGGCGTGCCAGCTTGATGTCCATTATGTTGGCTTCGGCGCCAGAATCCACCAGAGCAGCCAGGGTGTGAGTTGAGTCAGGGAGGCGGAGGTGAACTTGCAGCAGGGGTTTGCGGTCGGAGGACTGGATGGTCATTGAACTCAACCGGACTCCCCCTATGCCCGGTGAGCTTCGCCCTTTAAAGGGCAGGTTACCACACGATGTCCATCACCTCCACAATAGAGGCAGAGGTTTGAGGTGAAGCTGTCGCTGGCGCTCTGCAGGAGTGAGAGAGGCTCGCCCAATCTCCATAGGCTCAGACTGATCAAGCTGACCTGGGTGAGTGGCAGTAGATGACAGGAGCCCAGTCGGATCTCTCCGAATGCCGGTAGTAGGTGGACCTTGGCGCCCCCTCTCACGACGACGGGTCTGTATCCCTCTGTCGATCCGGACAGTCAGTGCGATGGCTTCATCAAGAGTGGAAGGCAGTTCATGGGAGACCAACTCGTCCTTGATATAGTCAGCCAAGCTATGGAAGAACGCGTCCACCAACGATGGTGTGTTCCAAGAACTTCGTCTTGCCAGGGTTCGGAAGTCGATGGAATGGTCTGCGACTGTACGTCTGCCTTGTCGAATACTGAACAGTTCACGAGACGCCTCTGCGGTTGGTGAATCCAGGTCAAACACCTTCAGCATCTCCTCGGCAAACCGGTCGAAGGTTGCACATGCGGGGGTTTGACGCTCGAACTCTGCTGTTCCCCAGAGTCGAGCTCGGCCCGTCAGGTGAGTGATGGCATACCCAACTTTAGCCCCTCCGTGGCGAAGGTCCTTGGCTGCAAGGAGAACTGAAGTCGGCAGCTAGTCAGGAATGGCCGGACCTGGGTTGAATCGCCGTTGAACCGCTCGGGGTTTCCAATCTTGGGTTCCGGAGCAGCGGCTGCAATGACCGGGGCAGGTAACTCGGGGGCAGGGCTGGTGGGCAGACTGGCTGGGGTCAGGTTGGTGAGGAGTTGAATGATCATGGCGAAGTTGTTGTTGCTGCTGCTGGGACTGCTGCTGGTGCTGCTGGAACTGCTGATGCTGTTGGTGGCCGACCTGAAGCAGAGAGGTGATGTCGCCGCTCATGCGGCCTAGCTCTCTCTCAGTGTGTTCCAGGCGTAGCATGGCGGTGGGTTGCTCAGGTTCTTCGGTTTCCATGTCGGGGGAAGTGTGCGCTGAGTCCATGATGGTCAGATCGTACTGTCACGGTTCAGACAGACGACAAGAGGACCACAATTGCGTCACACCAGAAAGTTTATTTAAACTTAAGGGGAAAGGGATGTAGGGAGTGAGTGAAGGCTCCAGGGGTTATCCCGTCCGATGTGCTGGGTCTGTGCCTCCCCCCAGTGGCAGCGATGCGTCCGATGACGCCCGGTGGTTGGTGGTCCAGAAGTCCTGGGGGGGGGAGGAAACACAGACACAACGGGGCGGATGAAAACAGGCAGAAGTACAGTTCAAGGGAAATCCAAATACGTTGTAGCAAGGCAGAAGGCTGGTCAGAGTTACCGGGGTCGAAGAGTAGTCAGGAGTCGTAATGGCAGAAAGCAGGTCTGGTTTTCCTGGGGCAGAAGAGTATCCAGGAATCAGGCAGGTCCGGGGTCACAAAACAGGGGTGAGCCAGAAGCGCGAGCACACAGGTTCCGGGTGTGAGCTTTGCAGCCGATCTGACAAAGGAGAGCTGAAAGACAGGGCTATAAATACTGGGAGAGGTTAGTGGGTAATGCAGCGCAGCTGGCAGAGTAATTAGAGCCGAGCAGAGCAGGGACAGGTGGAGCTAGTTAGGCTGAGTAGAGAGAGTGGTGAGCAGAGTGGAAGAAAATTAAGGTGGTAACCCGGTGGAGTGAGAGGCTCATGACACCATGCTTCACTGTGGGGATGGTGTTCTCGGGGTAATGAGAGATGTTGGGTTTTGACAGACATAGCGTTTTCCTTGATGGCCAAAAAGCTCAATTTTAGTCTCGTCTGACCAGAGCACCTTCTTCCATATGTTTGGGGAGTCTCCCACATGGCTTTTGGCGAACACCAAACGTGTTCTTTAAGCAATGGCTTTTTTCTGGCCACTCTTCCGCAAAGCCCATGTCACGATCGTTGACACATGATGAAGCAGACCAAGGCGCAGCGTTGAATGTGAACATATTTATTTAAAAAATGATCACACGACCAAAACAACAAAACGATGACGTGACAGTCAATGGTCAAATAACAAACCAAACACTAACAAAATCCCACAAACCCGAATGAAAAACAGACAGTTTAAATATGGCTCCCAATCAGAGACAACCCACGACAGCTGACACTCGTTGCCTCTGATTGGGAGTCACTCTGGCCAACATAGAAATAAACACCCATAGATCTACACACCCTGGCTCAACATAACAGTGTCCCCAGAGCCAGGGCGTGACAGTACCCCCCCCTAAAGGCGCGGACTCCGACCGCGTCAACCAAAACCCACAGGGAGGGACCGGGTGGGCACTCCGCCTAGGCGGCGGATCCGAAGCTCCGGGCCTGATCCCCGCTCCCTCTCCAACCCCCAAAGTACCCTGGTCCCGGTCTGGCCCCGCTGGCCGGAGCTGGACTGCACACTGGTGGAGCGGATTGCTCTAGCTCGGCGTGAAGCATCTGACCGGTGCCGGACCAGCCACCGGTGGAACAGGCACGGCCGTGCCGGACTGGCGCACGCACACCACTGGCTTGGTGTGGGGAGCAGGAGCGGGCCGAGCCGGGCTGTCGAAGCGCACCCCTGGCTTGGTGCGGGGAACAGGCACGAGCCGTGCCGGACTGACGACGCACACCACTGGCTTGGTGTGGGGAGCAGGAGCGGGCCGAGCCGGGCTGTCGAGCGCACCCCTGACTTGGTGCGGGGAGCAGGAACGGGCCGAGCCGGGCTGACGAGCGCACCACTGACTTGGTGCGGGGAGCAGGAACGGGCCGAGCCGGGCTGACGAGCGCACCACTGACTTGTTACGGGGAGCAGGAACGGGCCGAGCCGGGCTGTCGAAGCGCACCCCTGACTTGGTGCGGGGAGCAGGAACGGGCCGAGCCGGGCTGTCGAGCGCACCCCCTGACTTGGTGCGGGGAGCAGGAATGGGCCGGACTGGGCTGGCGACGCGCACCGTAGACTTAGTGCGAGTGGCAGGAACAGGCCGGACCGTACTGGGAACACACACCACTGGCCCTACGTGGGGATCAGGAACAGGCCGGACCGGACTGGCAACACACGCCAGTACCTCTCGCCGTGCCTCTACATCCTCCCTCCCCCTGGTGACCAGTGACTCCCGTAACCTGGCGGCCTCCTGCGCCCCGTCAGTCCCACGGCGTTAGCCCCCCTAAATTTTTTTGGGGCTTGTCTCTCCCCCGTGCTAATGGCCTCCATCCCTCTTGCCAGACTCTCACTCATCTCCTCCCAGGTCCATCCTCTCTCCTCGTCACGCTGCTTGATCCAGTCGAGGTGGGATTTTCTGTCACGATCGTTGACACATGATGAAGCGGACCAAGGCGCAGCGTTGAATGTGAACATATTTATTTAAAAAATGATCACACGACCAAAACAACAAAACGATGACGTGACAGTCAATGGTCAAATAACAAACCAAACACGAACAAAATCCCACAAACCCGAATGAAAAACAGAAAGTTTAAATATGGCTCCCAATCAGAGACAACCCACGACAGCTGACACTCGTTGCCTCTGATTGGGAGTCACTCTGGCCAACATAGAAATAAACACCCATAGATCTACACACCCTGGCTCAACATAACAGTGTCCCCAGAGCCAGGCGTGACAGCCCAGCTCTGTGGAGTGTACGGCTTAAAGTTGTCCTATGGACACATACTCCAATCTCCGTTGTGGAGATTTGCAGCTCCTTCAGGGTTATCTTTGGTCTCTTTGTTGCCTCTCTGATTAATGCCCTCCTTGTCTGGTCCGTGAAGTTTTGGTGGGTGGCCCTCTCTTGGCAGGTTTATTGTGGTGCCATATTCTTTCCATTTTATAATGTGTCTCAGAGAGATCCGTCATTACCAAAGCTCCACTGAGCTGCTCATCCGCAATGTGCCCTTCCAGCGCCTGGGGAGAAAAATCGGCCAGTTCTTCAAGACCGACCTGCGCTTCCAGAGCTCCGCCGTGATGGCCCTGCAGGAGGTTAGCGAGGCTTACCTGGTCGGTCTGTTCGAGGACACTAAACTGTGTGCCATCCACGCAAAGAGGGTGACCATCGTGCCCTAGGACATCCAGCTGGCCCGCCTTATTTGCAGAGAGCGCGCGTAAATTATGACCTGATCTCCAAAATCCCACCTCAATATTTCCATCAAAAAGGCACAATTGATCTACAGTGGGGGGAAAAAGTATTTAGTCAGCCACCAATTGTGCAAGTTCTCCCACTTAAAAATATGAGAGAGGCCTGTAATTTTCATCACAGGTACACGTCAACTATGACAGACAAAATGAGATTTTTTTTCTCCAGAAAATCACATTGTAGGATTTTTAATGAACTTATTTGCAAATTATGGTGGAAAATAAGTATTTGGTCAATAACAAAAGTTTCTCAATACTTTGTTATATACCCTTTGTTGGCAATGACACAGGTCAAACTTTTTCTGTAAGTCTTCACAAGGTTTTCACACACTGTTGCTTGTATTTTGGCCCATTCCTCCATGCAGATCTCCTCTAGAGCAGTGATGTTTTGGGGCTGTCGCTGGGCAACACGGACTTTCAACTCCCTCCAAAGATTTTCTATGGGGTTGAGATCTGGAGACTGGCTAGGCCACTCCAGGACCTTGAAATGCTTCTTACGAAGCCACTCCTTCGTTGCCCGGGCGTTGTGTTTGGGATCATTGTCATGCTGAAAGACCCAGCCACGTTTCATCTTCAATGCCCTTGCTGATGGAAGGAGGTTTTCACTCAAAATCTCACGATACATGGCCCCATTCATTCTTTCCTTTACACGGATCAGTCGTCCTGGTCCCTTTGCAGAAAAACAGCCCCAAAGCATGATGTTTCCACCCCCCATGCTTCACAGTAGAAATTGTGTTCTTTGGATGCAACTCAGCATTCTTTGTCCTCCAAACACGACGAGTTGAGTTTTTACCAAAAGGTTCTATTTTGGTTTCATCTGACCATATGACATTCTCCCAATCCTCTTCTGGATCATCCAAATGCACACTAGCAAACTTCAGACGGGCCTGGACATGTACTGGCTTAAGCAGGGGGACAAGTCTTGCACTGCAGGATTTGAGTCCCTGGCGGCGTAGTGTGTTACTGATAGTAGGCTTTGTTACTTTGGTCCCAGCTCTCTGCAGGTCATTCACTAGGTCCCCCGCAGTGTGGGGGATTTTTGCTCACCGTTCTTGTGATCATTTTGACCCCACGGGGTGAGATCTTGCGTGGAGCCCCAGATCGAGGGAGATTATCAGTGGTCTTGTATGTCTTCCATCATGGTTGATGTGTACCGATGATGGAAATTACATATATGTCTTCCATCATAGTTGACGTGTACCTATGATGGAAATTACAGGCCTCTCTCATCTTTTTAAGTGGGAGAACTTGCACAATTGGTGGCTGACTAAATACTTTTTTTCCCCACTGTATTTATACATGGTCCTCTGTAGCTCAATTGGTAGAGCATGGCGCTTGTAACGCCAGGGTAGTGGGTTCCATCCCTGGGACCTCCCATACGTAAACATGTATGTGCACATGACTGTAAGTCGTTTTGGATAAAAGCGTCTGCTAAATGGCATATTATTATTATTATTATTATTATAATGGCTTAAATGGTGCTCTGTGGGATGTTAAAAGTTTCTGATATTTTTTTATAACCAAACCCTGATCTGTACTTCTCCACAACTTTGTCCCTGACCTGTTTGGAGAGCTCCTTGGTCTTCATGGTGCCGCTTGCTTGGTGGTGCCCCTTAATTAGTGGTGTTGCAGACTCTGGGGCCTTTCACAACAGGTGTATATATACTGAGATCATGTGACACTTAAATAAAGTACACCTGTGTGCAATCTAATTAATCATAGCAAAGGGGGTGAATACATATGCACACACCACTTTTCCGTTATTTATTTTTTAGAATTTCTTGAAACAAGTTGTTTTTTTCATTTCACTTCACCAATTTTGACTCTTTTGTGTATGTCCATTACATGAAATCCAAATAAAAATCCATTTAAATTACACGTTGTAATGCAATTAATAGGAAAAACGCCAAGGGGGATGAATACTTTTGCAAGGCACTGTATCTGCAATATCAAAGTTGATCTACCCCCTAAGAAACAAATTAAACAAAAAAACTAAACAAAAACAGATACACCTCAAATATACATTAACACATAGAAACAGCAAATCCTCCATCTAATTCATCTCAAAGGACAAATAGTAATGTAGAGCTCTTTTTACTTGCACACAATATATCTTGGTCGACCCGTCCTGTCCCTGGGGTCCACCACCCTGCAGCACCCCAACCCAACACACCCCACTCATCTTTTAGGATCTTAGTGAAACATTCATTATTGGTTTTGGGTGTGTTAGGCCAAGGCCAGAGTGACAACCCACAGGACGGCAGACACCAGGGCCAGGACTGAGCAGCCCAGCAGCTAGGGATTGCCTAAATCCCTCCTTTTGTCGTACTGTATTCCATATAAGTCATCCAGACCTTATGAAAGTTACCCAGTATACCTTTAATCTTGTAATAAATCAAATCTAGTGATACATAACTTGACACTGTGAGAGGATAACCAACCTTCCAATTAATGGTCATGCGTTTGTTAGCCACTATAAATGCTTGGTTACACAGTTTCTTCAGATAACAGTCTCCAGTATCAACATTTCCAAGTAAAAAAGGGGAGAATCTGTAGACATGCTGAGATAAAAGAACATACTCTTTGCCAGAATTCAGAAAGCCTTCACAGGACCATAACATATGCAAATATGTCCCCTTTTGTGTTTTACACCTCCAGCAGAGGAATTACATTTCTGTGCATGTATTTCAGTTTCACTGGCATATAGTACGTTCTATGGATGGTCTTAAACTGCAGTAATTTATGTCTGAGATGATATCAACATGACTGAGCATTCAAACATATCTGTATCCATTCATCGTCATCAATAGCTTCTACCAGGTCTTCCTCACATTTTTGTTTTGTGTCATCGGGTAAAGCCTCTATCAACCCTTGATAAAGTTTGGAAATCAACTTTGGAGGTTTGTCAGACTGCCTTAAAAGAGCATCTCACTTGTCCAGTGTTTGCTGCATAGAGAGAATGAAGTGTTGTATCTGCAAAAATTCACCTCCATCACAGACTGGTCTTCCCATTGACTCAAGTGATGTCAATTAGCCTATCAGAAGCTTCTAAAGCCATGACATCATTTTCTGCAATTTTCCAAGCTGTTTAAAGGCACAGTCAACTTAGTGTATGTAAACTTCTGACCCACTGGAATTGTGATACAGTGAATTATAAGTGAAATAATCTGTCTGTAAACAATTGTTGGAAAAATTACTTGTGTCATGCACAAAGTAGATGTCCTAACCGACTTGCCAAAACTATAGTTTGTTAACAAGAAATTTGTGGAGTGGTTGAAAAAACGAGTTTTAATGACTCCAACCTAAGTGTATGTAAACTTCCGTCTTCAACTTGTGATGTCACGAGAGGCTGTGTCCTGGAGGGACGTTACATCCCCCTGAGGTGGCTGCAAACCCAGACAGCTATGGCTCCATCTGCTGGTATGGTCGGGAACTCCACCCCTCTATGGCCAATCTTCCCACGCAGCTGAAACAAATGAGGAGCTGATGAGCTGAAGGTTTGGGAAGTGAAGGGACACACGGAGGGAGTGTGTGGGGGGTGAAGAGACACAGTCTCCAACCTGGGCTCTCTGGAGGACAAGAGTGCTGCACGTCCACTTCCATGAGGAATATAAGGATTTGGAGATACTTACCTTTGGGAAATACTCACCTTTGGATATATGCACCTGTGGAAATACGTGAGAGACATTTGGAAGGACTTTTTGCTGGGTTGGCCACTAGCTGCAACGTGGACTACAGTAAGGCTGGGGAAAAGTTATCTGAGCGAGGGAGAATTATGATTTTGGATGTGGAAGAGACATCCCTGAACTGTTAACCCTTAAAGAGCCACAAGAGAACAGAATTTTGTTATTTTCGTTAATTTCCCAAGACCTATAATAAAATCCTTGTTTTGTTTGAACCTTGTCTCCTTGCACTACTTGAGCAATCCCGCTGAAAGCTGTGTAGCCTCTCGTGACGTCACAGATGGTGGAGAATACAGGCACGCTCAAGCGTTAATAGTGCATGTCAGAGGAGGATACCGAAGGTTTGATCACCCAGTTTTCCAAGTTGGCCGTAGGCTCCCCGCCGACTGAAATGGAGGACATATTGAAAGCCCTTGTTGCTGGCCAGCAAGCCCAGATGCAAGCAAACGTGGCTCTCTTGGAGGAGCAAAAGAAAGCCAACCTTCTGAAGGCAGAGGAATTGCAGTTGCAGAGACAGAGGGTGGTCCAAAATACCCGCCCAATAAAGGCAAGTGACTTTATATCTAAGATGGGAGCTACCGATGACATTGAGGCATACCTGCATGCATTTGAGGCCACGGCCACTAGGGGAAGCCTGGCCCAAGCAACAGTGGGTTGGTCTGTTAGCCCCCTTTCTAACCGGGGAATCGCTGAATGCTGTCCGGGACCTGGGCCCTGACCAGGTTACTGACTATGATGCCCTGAAGTCTGAGATCCTCAGCAGATATGGACTCACAAAGTTTGGTATGGCCCAGCGCTTTCACAGCTGGACCTTCCAACCAGACCAACCTCCTCGGGCGCAGATGCATGAACTTGTCCGAATCGCAAGGAAATGGCTGGATCCGCAGAGGAATACAGCAGCGGCGGTGGTGGAGGCCGTTGTGGTGGATCGTTACCTACGCGCCCTGCCTTATGAGGCAAAACGGTTCATCAGTCAACAGGCCTTGACCACGGCTGATCTGACCGTGGAAGCTGTGGAAAAGTACCAGGCCACAGCGGAGATGCTGAATGCTTCCCGAAAAGACCCCAGGAGTGCGGCCCCACCACAAATGGGAAGAACCCGTCCAAAGGACCCCAAGGTCTCGAACCCAGCCACGTCAGGACTTATCCCGGCTCCAGGGGGAGCCAGAAACCAGGCGGGTCCAAGAAGAGTACACCAGGAGGGGGAAACTCGACAGTGTTACCGGTGTGGGGAGATGGGACATATCTCCTGGCAGTGTGGGAAACCAGCCGAGGAACCTATGCCCACTGCGGAGTCCTCCAGCTCAGCACCCACACACCGTTTTGCCTCGCTCTTGGGAGTCGTAGATGGCGGCCCAGATCGACCCCCCCACCTGCCCGGTAACTGTGAATCACCATGATGTGGAGGCCTTACTGGATTCTGGTAGCCGGGCCACCCTGGTGCGTAAGGATTTGGTGGGCCCAACGTGTCTGACCCCCGGGAAAGTCCTCCCAGTTTCCTGTGTCCATGGGGACACCAGAGAATACCCCATTACTGAACTTACAATGACCAGCACACGGGGAACCATACACACGACGGCGGGGGTGGTTGATTCCCTCCCCGTCCCTGTCCTAATTGGACGAGACTGCCCAGCCTTTTACCCACTCTGGAGAGAGTCTCAGGAGAGGATAACCCGAGTACCTCGGAAACGGAGAGGCAAGACTCATCCTGGGAAGGCTCCGGTGCAATCCTCCGAATTACTCACTCCCGCCCGGGCTCTGATAGGGATGGCAGGTGCCCAGACCGACACAGAGACGGAGCTACAGAATCTGGACAAGGAACTGTCTGGTCTGAAGGCGACCGCTGAGAGGTATCGTTTGTTAAAGCAACAGTTAGACATGAAGACAGAAGAGTTAGATATCCTCCAGGCTAAACTCCAACAGAGCTCCTTCCATAAGCAACAGGAGGAGCTGGAGAGGCTGCGCAGGACCATCGAGGAGTGTGAGGAGACCCTGCGCAGTAGTAAGGAGGTCCAGAAGAAGGCAGAGGAGAAGTACAAGGTGTTGGAGAACAAGATGAAGAATGCGGAGGCAAAGAGAGAGAAGGAACTGAAAGCTGCTCAACAGAAGCTAAACTCTGCTAAAACCAAGGCTGATGCGTTCAGTAAGAAACTCAAGGAGAGACAACAGGAGGCTGAGTCCCTGGTCCTAGAGGTGGAGGAGTTGAAGAGAGAGCAGGCTGGCAAGCACCACGGCAATGCGGACGCCCTCTCCCGGCGTGATGCCTTCTTCGCTGCCTTTACCCGACGAGGACGTCGGTCCCGAGGAGGGGATGTGTGATGTCACGAGAGGCTGTGTCCTGGAGGGACGTTACATCCCCCTGAGGTGGCTGCAAACCCAGACAGCTATGGCTCCATCTGCTGGTATGGTCGGGAACTCCACCCCTCTATGGCCAATCTTCCCACGCAGCTGAAACAAATGAGGAGCTGATGAGCTGAAGGTTTGGGAAGTGAAGGGACACACGGAGGGAGTGTGTGGGGGTGAAGAGACACAGTCTCCAACCTGGGCTCTCTGGAGGACAAGAGTGCTGCACGTCCACTTCCATGAGGAATATAAGGATTTGGAGATACTTACCTTTGGGAAATACTCACCTTTGGATATATGCACCTGTGGAAATACGTGAGAGACATTTGGAAGGACTTTTTGCTGGGTTGGCCACTAGCTGCAACGTGGACTACAGTAAGGCTGGGGAAAAGTTATCTGAGCGAGGGAGAATCATGATTTTGGATGTGGAAGAGACATCCCTGAACTGTTAACCCTTAAAGAGCCACAAGAGAACAGAATTGTGTTATATTTTCGTTAATTTCCCAAGACCTATAATAAAATCCTTGTTTTGTTTGAACCTTGTCTCCTTGCACTACTTGAGCAATCCCGCTGAAAGCTGTGTAGCCTCTCGTGACGTCACAAACTGTATCTGCTTCTGAGAGGATTCTAGCTAGACTAGATTAGATTATAACCACATGCATGTCTTAGTCTGGCTGGCCTCAAACTGATATGTTAGACACAGCAGCTGTGGGAAGAGACTACGTGTCCACTGATATGCACCTGCTGCACTCTCTATAAAGTATTTCAGAATGCATGCATATTACATCTTTCAAACTGTGGAAAGGTTTGTGCACTTTTTCAAACATGTCCCCAACCATAAAACTGTAGTTAGCAGCACTTCACACAAATGGGTATGCTTAAATAGTTAACAAGGTGGCAGTTGCACCTTCCACAAGTTGCACTAACAGAAACCACTTAGTAGCCGCTGTTTATAAATTGGAAATTACAATAACAGGTGATGAAATTAGTTATCCTAACCATAATTGCCTTGGCCCAATCTCTGAGTGATATAGTGATACACTGAGGTGAGAACACTGATGTGTGACTAGGCACTTTCCCACAGTATCTTGAAGCCCACCCAACACCCTCCTTTGTGGAAATATTAAACAGTGAGAAGAAGGCCAGTCAGTGGGTTAACTAACAAGGAAACCACAGTGTGAAGCTGTGTGTCTTTAGAAACTCACACCAAGTTGGGGGGGAACATTGTTTCACTTGCAAGACTCATGACTCTCCACCCACAGAGTTGTGTCGGAGATACAGCAGCTGTGGGAAGAGACTAGGGGGAACATGACAGAATGGAGGGAAATAATTATTTCTCAGCTTGACCATTTCTTCAGTCAGTCAGCAAATGTTGGTAGGTTGCATGGAAAAAAGCACCATGGCAATAAACAGTCAAAAAACACACACTGAAATGAGTATATCTACATAATGCATACAAAATCTTAATGCAGAGATCCCTCTGCAGCCCGTGTCACCAAAAGAGGAATGATATGTAAATCATCACATTGGAATCCAAGCGACACCAATCTTTAAGGGTGTGAGAACTCAAGTAGTCCTCCTCACAGTGAGGGGGCAGTAGTGAGCAGGCACTTGGCATCTCTGGAGAGGAAGCAGCACCCAGGCCTCCTCTTGCCCCAGGTCTGCTGCAGCTCCTCGCGGTCCAGTTTGTTGAGGTTCTGGGAGCACAGCCACAGGTCCTGGACCTGTTCTGACAGGCCGTCCAAACTAGAGTCGTCCCAGGGGCTGGCTGCCTGACAACCTGAAGAAAGAGAGAGAGGGAACAAATTAGAGGGACTAAGAGAGAGCCTGAGAGTCAGACTGAGAACCAATAGACTACTATAGGCCTACTGTAACTTGAAGGTTGAGATAGGTCAAAGGTCGCTGGGTGGGGAGGAGGCTGTGGAGTCCCGCTTAGGTCACCGCCGGGTTCCCGGACAGGTCCACAGACACCACGGAGGGACAGACAGGCAGGACACACATAACATACAGATCTCAGTACTGGATAGTCAGGTCACATGATCCAGAGGTAGTGTACAGTGCAGACTCTTGGAAAAGACCCAGGCAGCTCAACTAGCTAAATACAGAAGGACAAGGGTGATATACATTGAGAGAAACCACAAACACACTCCTGGCAAGGGTGGCTACGCTGCCGTCCGCCATTTCCAGTCAGGCTCAGGTTGGTCAGGAGCAGTCATCCTGTGGAACACACAAAGGACCAATCAGAACCATGTTTTCTGTGCCTCCTCCTCCATTTCAGCAAGGGACCAATCAAGACCAAGATCTTATGGTATGCCCTCATCCAGGTAGTTAGTACTATGTCTATCACCCAATATGTCAGTGCTGAGTTCTCAGCTTGGCCTCCAGCTTAAACATGACTAATCAACATGAATCCTACTTACAGGGGGACCATCACTACATTCGTTCCTCTATTGAAGACCATCTTGCCATAGCTCCCCATTAAGTCAAATGGTGTATACACTTTAAGATACAATTAAGATCCTACCATTGTATCCTAATTATCATATCATCCTGAGACATAAGTGTTTGGGTTGTTTTTAAAAAATGTATATTTTATTGTAAGGGCAAAATTGTCCTCTGTAGTGGTCATTAGGACGTGAATATGAAAAACATTTACATTACAGTCAATGGGTACAGTAGGTGAAAAACATAGTTGCAGCCCCACACGTGATATCATTGAAAAGCCCAGAATGTCCTCTCAAAGGGACAAAAGGACTTAATACAGTGGCTTGTGTGGCCTCAGAGATACGGACCAAGAACTGATGTCCACTGCAGAGGACAAATATGAAATGCTAGGAGGATGTCAGCACATGCTTCTTGGCTTGAATACCAAAGGCAAAGTTGTGCAGCAGATAAGTGCATGCCATGCTGTACTTCCCTTTCAACCTGTGAAATGTTTTATAGAGCTTGCAAGGCGCCTGCCTCAGACCTGTGGTTTAGGTTTACTGGTTAGCAGACCACGGATCACAAGCGCTTTACAGAGAAATAAGAGTCATCACCAGAAACACAACCAATTGTTTTAAAAATTCAGTTAAAAACTTATTTTAATTTACAGATATATTTATTGTAATTGCAATCTTTATCGTGTACCTTCCTGGCCAAATTTCCTCTACTTAGTATATACCTAGACACTGATAGTTTGTGCAGTTATTTAGCCAAACAACCCACATAAAGAAAACTACAGTTTACTATAGAATACTACCGTACTTACTACAGAATTCTATAGTAAACTGTAGAATCCTGTACTCCACACTAGCTCAGTCATGTAGTGCTTACTATAGAATTGTGTAGTAATCAAATCAAATCGTATTGGTCGCATACACATATTTAGCAGACATTATTGCGAGTGTAGCGAAATGCTTGTGTTCCTAGCTCCAACAGCGCAGTAATATCTAACAATTCTCAACAATACACATACATCTAAAAGTATACTGGATAATTCTATACTACACACTGTAGTATCCCTTGATCGTGTAGGGCTTACTATAATATTTTGTAGTATACTATAATCCACACTATTGTATCCCTCGATTACATAGTGCTTACTTTATAATGTTTAGGTCGATTGAACTGCTAGCTAGCTTTACTGCTAGCTTTGTTGATGCTGTTTTGATTTGAACGTGCTGTCCTTGGAGAGATCATGACGGGGATTTCCTCTGACATTCCCCCTTCGATCGTGTAGTGCTTACTATAGAATTGTGTAGTATACTATACTGCACACTGCCCATATAAAAAATATATATATTATACTATGGTCTAAATACTGCATTATTACTAAATGTATATTCTATAGTATTCACTGTAGTGTTTTTGCGGATATGACATTAGTATACTGTTGTATTTACTGTAGGGCTTTTGGGACATGACTATAGCATATTATAGTAACACCTGTTGACTAGGGTTAGCCAAACTCGCCAAAACATAAGACACAGGTTCGTGACACGCCCCCTATTGAGTTGGGTCATCACTTCTGAGTAATGCAACGGCGCAGACAACACCTTACATTTCAGATATAAAGAACAATCAAAGTTCATTAAAGCTTAGAGGATTAGGTTTGACAGATAAATAACACACATTTACAAGAGTACACCAAAATAGCTTTGATCTGTTACTACCACTAGATAGCTTTTTGAAATACAACAGTGCTTTCACAGATATTCAGATGACCAAGTTCACAAGAGGACCAAAACAGTGACAAACAATACTGTATTTCTGATGGTAGAAAATAAAGAACAGTTAACCAAGACACATTTATTGGAGGTCGCTGCCAATAAACTGCCTGGACCTCAAACCAGAAAAACCTCTAAACTGAGGTTTATGGTGATGCGCATCTACTGTGGGACTCTAGTTAAAGATCAGGCGGAGGCAGAGATGCAGTCTTTCAGTGGTGGAAAAAGTACCCAATATTTGTACTTGAGTAAAAGTAAAGATACCTTAATAGAAAATGACTCAAGTAAAAGTGAATGTCACCCAGTAAAATACTACTTGAGTAAATGTCTAAAAGTATTTGGTTATAAATATACTTAAGATTAAAAAGTAAAAGTATAAATCATTTCTAAATTGTTATGTTAACCATATCAGTGTAAAGCCGCTGGTTTGCTTAATGATTGTCTGACAAACACACAAATAGTCTGCCTTTTTATGTAATCAATAAATGACTTGATCTGATCTTTTGACGGTTAAGAACGTTACTGCCATATATTATTCACAATTTACCTGTATTTCAGACAATATTTGTCAAATTACACAGACCACTAGAAGACAGCCTCACAAGTCAGTCAGACCATTTTCCAACCACAAAAACCTAGCCTGGCCTGGCCTGCACACCCACTGCTGCCTGTCAGGCTACTGCAGAAAGAGGGGGTGGTGCTGTGACCATCACTGAACAGAGGATACAAGGCCATATAGGGACACAGCACAGCCAGAGTCTTACAAGTGAGTATCATATGTCAGTGTTTCCCACAGAGTTTGTCTTGGTGGGGTGTAGATGCTTCTGAAACAACATTCATATATGCATGTATCCGTTAGAAATCAGACCTGTCTAACTCCACCTGAAAAACACCTATTATTCATATTTTATGGTGAAAATAATGCCCTTATTTGCTGTATACTTTGGAACTAACTAATTAGGCCAACGCAGTTTCAGAAGTAAATATAAATGGCGAGCTTGATCAAATGTCTCTGGAGGTGTTGGCAGAATGTTTAAACTTTTCCAGTGACAGTTTCTGAAAGAAAAAAAACTATAGAAAATTGTTGTAAACCTGTAAACAGATCATTTGAATTGAATAATATTTAGCATTTACTTTTTCCCGAACCTAAATATAATGCACTGTCTACTCCTCCCCAAAAATACAAATTTACAGTAGGCCCACTTACAGTGGTAGCCTATACACTTCAATGCAAAATATCAACTGTCTGCTCATCTGTTAAATTCTACTGTATATTAAAGCCGCTGCCTTTCGGATGCATAGAGCAAAATACTTGAAATAATAGCCTATCTAATAGGCCTGATTAAATGAGAGATGCGCATGGTAATTTGTTGTAGGCTAAAGATACTCCGGGAATATGAACCCATCATGACCAGAAAAGGTTTGAATCCTGGAGCCGACAAGGTGGAAAGTCTGCCGTTCTGCCTTTGAGCAAGGCAGTTAACCACCAACAACAACTGCTCCTCGGACGCAGATGACATCGATTAAGACAGCCCCCGCACCTCTCGGATTCAGAGGGGTTTGGGTTAAATGCTGAAGACACATTTCGGTTTATAAATGAGGCCCCAGACTTTCATAGCTTCACTTGCTTTCCAGCTGAGAGTATTTCCCCAGCAAATAATATAAACTACTTGAAATATTACACTAACTTTATACAAACTAACTAAGTAAATACAAATTACCTATAATAAGTAACCAGGAAAGCAGGTTGAGGATGCCCTTCCAAGGCGTTCGCTGCCGCCTTAAGCCCCTCCCACATTATATGATTGGAGGACACTTCCAGGTGGTGCAGCCATGGCATTGAAACGGCGACCAGCTCTGGGAAGAGGTCGTTGTGGAGACGGTTGCCAGACAGCTGGGTGAGTCTGGCCTGCAGTTTGAGGGCGTGGAGGAGAGGGAGGAGGGAGTCAAGCTGAGGCAACACACTGACAGAGGGACTGCCGTCCTGCACCTTACACAGACGAACCACATGCTTGTTCTCTACTGGACACACGACAAACACATACACAGCATGGATTAACAATGCACGTCAGGTGTTCAAATAACAGAAATAGTTCCTAAATCCACATTCAAGTCAATGATCTGTGATGGGTGAACCAGTCTAGTAATTATATTTCTATGTTAGAAATCATTCAATACCCAGTCGTTCACATACACGGCCTATTCAATTATGAAAAATACAAGAGAGCTCTAAATTGACTTTGGTGGAAAATTATTCCCTTGCGCCAGAGTCTGTGGCATATCTTTGACAGTTTGTTCACCTCTTTTGGACCATAATATGTCTTCATCTCCATACTGTCATCCCTAATATTAATCAACGTCTAAATATGAATCAAGACAGAATCTTGATGAATGATGTTCCGGTAATAGTCTAATCTGTCCTGCCACAGGAGTAATGTGACTTGACGCCGTGTCTCTCGCTCCGACCTGGGTTCAAATACTATTTGTTGTGCTTGATTGAGGTTGCCTGTTGCAATGGTATCAATAGGTCCAACAGTACAAACCCTGCTCTCCAAGCACTGTAGGCAGGCTAAAACAAATGCTCAAAGTACTTACATTTACGTCATTTAGCAGACGCTCTTATCCAGAGCGACTTACAAATTGGTGCATTCACCTTATAGCCAGTGGGATAACCACTTTAAAATATGTTATTATAATTTTTTTATTTTTATTTTTTTTTGGGGGGGGTAAGTAGAAGGATTACTTTATCCTATCCCAGGTATTCCTTAAAGAGGTGGGGTTTCAAGTGTCTCCGGAAGGTGGTGAGTGACTCCGCTGTCCTGGCGTCGTGAGGGAGCTTGTTCCACCATTGGGGTGCCAGAGCAGCGAACAGTTTTGACTGGGCTGAGCGGGAACTGTGCTTCCGCAGAGGTAGGGGGGCTAGCAGAACAGAGGTGGATGAACGCAATGCCTTCGTTTGGGTGTAGGAACTGATCAGAGCCTTAAGGTACGGAGGTGCCGTTCCCCTCACAGCTCCGTACGCAAGCACCATGGTCTTGTAGCAGATGCGAGCTTCAACTGGAAGCCAGTGGAGTGTGCGGAGGTGCGGGGTGACGTGAGAGAACTTGGGAAGGTTGAACACCAGACGGGCTGAGGCATTCTGGATGAGTTGTATGGGTTTAATGGCACAGGCAGGAAGCCCAGCCAACAGCGAGTTGCAGTAATCCAGACGGGAGATGACAAGTGCCTGGATTAGGACCTGTGCCGCTTCCTGTGTAAGGCAGGGTCGTACTCTCCGAATGTTGTAGAGCATGAACCTACAGTATCGGGTCACCGCCTTGATGTTAGCGGAGAACGACAGGGTGTTGTCCAGGGTCACGCCAAGGCTCTTCGCACTCTGGGAGGAGGACACAACGGAGTTGTCAACCGTGATGGCGAGATCATGGAACGGGCAGTCCTTCCTTGGGAGTAAGAGCAGCTCCGTCTTGCCGAGGTTCAGCTTGAGGTGGTGATCCGTCATCCACACTGATATGTCTGCCAGACATGCAGAGATGCGATTCGCCACCTGGTTATCAGAAGGGGGAAAGTAGAAGATTAGTTGTGTGTCGTCTGCGTAGCAATGATAGGAGAGGCCATGTGAGGATATGACAGAGCCAAGTGACTTGGTGTATAGCGAGAATAGGAGAGGGCCTAGAACTGAGCCCTGGGGGACACCAGTGGTGAGAGCACGTGGTGCGGAGACAGATTCTCGCCACGCCACTTGGTAGGAGCGACCGGTCAGGTAGGACGCAATCCAAGAGTGAGCCGCGCCGGAGATGCCCAACTCGGAGAGGGTGGAGAGGAGGATCTGATGGTTCACAGTATCAAAGGCAGCAGACAGGTCTAGAAGGACAAGAGCAGAGGAGAGAGAGTTAGCTTTAGCAGTGCGGAGAGCCTCCGTGACACAGAGAAGACCAGTCTCAGTTGAATGACCAGTCTTGAAACCTGACTGCTTTGGATCAAGAAGGTCATTCTGAGAGAGATAGCAAGAGAGTTGGCTAAAGACGGCACGCTCAAGAGTTTTGGAGAAAAAAGAAAGAAGGGATACTGGTCTGTAGTTGTTGACATCAGAGGGATTGAGTGTTGGTTTTTTGAGAAGGGGTGCAACTCTCGCTCTCTTGAAGACGGAAGGGACATAGCCAGCGGTCAAGGATGAGTTGATGAGCGAGGTGAGGTAAGGGAGAAGGTCACCGGAGATGGTCTGGAGAAGAGAGGACGGGATAAGGTCAAGCGGGCAGGTTGTTGGGCGGCCAGCCGTCACAAGTCGCAAGATTTCATCTGGAGAGAGAGGGGAGAAAGAAGTCAACGCATAGGGTAGGGCAGTGTGAGCAGGACCAGCAGTGTCATTTGACTTAACAAACGAGGATCGGATGTCGTCAACCTTCTTTTCAAAATGGTTGATGAAGTCATCCACAGAGAGGGAGGGGGGATTCAGCAGGGAGGAGAAGGTGGCAAAGAGCTTCCTAGGGTTAGAGGCAGATGCTTGGAATTTAGAGTGGTAGAAAGTGGCTTTAGCAGCAGAAACAGATGTAAATGTAGAGAGGAGGGAGTGAAAAGATGCCAGGTCCGCAGGGAGTCTAGTTTTCCTCCATTTCCGCTCGGCTGCCCGGAGCCCTGTTCTGTGAGCTCGCAATGAGTCATCAAGCCACGGAGCTGGAGGGGAGGACCGAGCCGGCCGGGAGGATAGGGGACATAGAGAGTCAAAGGATGCAGAAAGGGAGGAGAGGAGGGTTGAGGAGGCAGAATCAGGAGATTGGAGGGAGAAGGATTGAGCAGAGGGAAGAGATGATAGGATGTAAGAGGAGAGAGTAGCGGGAGAGAGAGCGAAGGTTGTGACGGCACATTACCATCTGAGTAGGGGCAGAGTGAGTAGTGTTGGAGGAGAGCGAGAGAGAAAAGGATACAAAGTAGTGGTCGGAGACATGGAGGGGAGTTGCAGTGAGATTAGTAGAAGAACAGCATCTAGTAAAGATGAGGTCAAGCGTATTGCCTGCCTTGTGAGTAGGGGGGGATGGCGAGAGAAATGAGTCAAAGGTAGACGTAGGGAGGTTGAAGTCACCCAGAACTGCGAGGGGTGAGCCATCCTCAGGAAAGGAACTTATCAAGGCGTCAAGCTCATTGATGAACTCTCCAAGGGAACCTGGAGGACGATAAATGACAAGGATGTTAAGCTTGAATGGGCTAGTGACTGTGACAGCATGGAATTCAAATGAGGAGATAGACAGATGGGTCAGGGGAAAAATAGAGAATGTCCACTTGGGAGAGATGAGGATTCCTGTGCCACCACCCCGCTGACCAGATGCTCTCGGGGTATGCGAGAACACATGGTCAGACGAGGAGAGAGCAGTAGGAGTAGCAGTGTTTTCAGTGGTAGTCCATGTTTCCGTCAGCGCCAAGAAGTCGAGGGACTGGAGGGTAGCATAGGCTGAGATTAACTCTGCCTTGTTGGCCGCAGAACGGCAGTTCCAGAGGCTGCCGGAGACCTGGAACTCCACGTGGGTGGTGCGTGCAGGGACCACCAGGTTAGAGAGGCAGCAGCCACGCAGTGTGAGGTGTTTGTATAGCCTGTGCGGAGAGGAGAGAACAGGGATAGACAGAGGCATAGTTGACAGGCTACAGAAAATGGCTACAATAATGCAAAGGAGATCGGAATGAAATGAACTAAACATCTGGGAAAGCGAGAGAGCGGGGCCTCTTGACAGATTTGAAATAGTATTTGAACCCAGGTCATCTCTCACTCTGTCTCTCTGACCTGCTGAGTGCTGTGGTGGGTCTGGGGTGACGTGGAAGGTCGGGGGTCGTCGTCGGTCTTCCTCAGAGAGGAACCCCTACTGGAGGACAACGACACTGCAGAACGAGAGAGAAAAAAACACACGTTGTTGTTCTACTGGCTACTAATGCCCCTTATAGTTTATAGTAACATTAAACATTAGTGACTCACTTACAAGTGCCTTTCAAGACACACATGGCAAGCAAAACGGAAACTTAAGTCACTCAGCAAAATTATATAAGAGAAAGAAAGAAGGAAATGAAAGGGTGGATCTGCTTGGGCTCCTTCTGTTGTTAGCTTCCATTTGGGTCCTACAGGGAATTACAGGGATGGTTGTATGTGTGTGTCATCAGTGCAGCTGCTACACACCTCTGCTAGCCATCTCAGTCTTGGTTGAGTGACGGTTCTGACTCCTGGCCCCTGATTACATCGTAGTCAAGTCCCAGCTTCCATCCTGCTCCTCCCCCACTCTCCCCTTCTTCTTTGGCTGAACATGTCATCCTCCAGCCAATCGTCTGTCAGATAATGCTCCTCAGGAACAAGCGCTGGCCTGCTATTGGACGACGAACTGCGGCTGCGATAGGTTCTGGGGATCTTGAAGGCAGGTCTTGGCACTGTGGTACTCCTCTCTGCTGGAGACAGAGGGCGCCGCAGCCTCTCTCACTTCAGGAACAGAAGAGCTTGTTTCCTGACTGGGGGGCACTTCCTGTGCAGTGGGGGCTGCTGGGAAACATAGGTGTGGGCGAACAGCCTGCAGAGGGCTGATGGCGCCGTCCAAGTCACTGTGGTCGGAGGAGCTGCTGTCATCCTGAGGAAGACAGACAGACAAGCAGACAGAGACAGACATACAGATTATTTGTCAATAGGTACAGTGCCTCAGTTCTAAAACTGCCTCACAACAAGTGACTCTTGATGACTTCAACAAGGAATAAAACACCTCCAGACCTGCTGCGCTTGTCTTAGTACATACTGACAGATTCTATTACAGTCTGAAAGTGTTGGGTCATTGAGAATTGGTTTGATTTGAAACCAATTACATGTGACTCGTTTCAGGAAATTAGGCTTATGTCACGCGTCACTACTTCACTGGACAGGCATTTGAACGGAAACATTTATTTTTTATCAAAATGAGTTTTTGGGGCAGAAATGCCTTCTGGAACATGCAAACTTTCATGTGCCTTCATAACAAACTTGTATGCCATCTGTAAATACAAATAAAATAGTTAAATTATGAGTATAGTTGGTTTAGCCACGGAAAAAGACAGGAACCTTCCCGCTAGTCATGATTGGCTGAGATAATGGATGGGCTGGACATTACCTTTTAATAATTTTGCAGACGCTCTTATCCAGAGCGACTTACAGTTAGTGAGTGCATACATGTTTAGTTTTTTTGTTTGTTTTTCATACTTGCCCCCCGTGGGAATCGAACACACAACCCTGGCGTTGCAAGCGCCATGGTCTACCAACTGAGCTACATGGGGCCTGCAGAGAGAGGAGTTCATAGCACGCTTCTGTCTATAACATGAGCTGCTCAGTATGTGTAGGTAATCCTTTCTAACGCTGTTATTTTGAAAGATATCACGAAGATCTGCATAATTCTTGCTAATGCACTCCACTTTCTGGAGGACCGAGTTTTGAAATCAGTGGAATGCCCGGTGGAAGCAGAGCATGACAGCTAAGGATATGTAGAAAATTCTGCCGTTTGATTGCAAATAATGCGAAGGGAGTCGAAAAGAGAACACAAAGAAGAAGGCTGTTGTGTAAAACACCTGCTTCTGACGCAGCCCACACATTTTTTTAATATGCAGATGACACCACTGTTGTGGGTTTCCTCCACCCAGACCAAGCCTCGCTTCAAGGTTGACAGAGAAACTGCAAAATTCGTCCAGTGTTGCGCAGATAACTTTCTTGAAATAAACATTAAGAAAACAAAAGAGATGGAAATTGATTTCAGAACGAACAAAACTCCACTACCTCCTACGAAGATCAATGGGGAATCAGTCGATAGAGTGCCCACATATACAGTGGGGAGAACAAGTATTTGATACACTGCCAATTTTTTAGGTTTTCCTACTTACAAAGCATGTAGAGGTCTGTAATTTTTATCATAGGTACACTTCAACAGTGAGAGACGGAATCTAAAACAAAAATCCAGAAAATCACATTGTATGATTTTTATGTAATTAATTTGCATTTTATTGCATTTACATTTAGCAGACGCTCTTATCCAGAGCGACTTACAGTTAGTGAATACATTTTTATTTTTTTTATACTGGCCCCCCGTGGGAATCGAACCCACAACCCTGGCGTTGCAAACGCCATGCTCTATCAACTGAGCTACATCCCTGCCGGCCATTCCCTCCCCTACCCTGGACGACGCTGGGCCAATTGTGCGCCGCCCATGAGTCTCCCGGTCGCGGCCGGCTGCGACAGAGCCTGGATTCGAACCAGGATCTCTAGTGGCACAGTTAGCACTGCGATGCAGTGCCTTAGACCACTGCGCCACTCAGGAGTTGCATGACATAAGTATTTGATACATCAGAAAAGCAGAACTTAATATTTGGTACAGAAACCTTTGTTTGCAATTACAGAGATCATACGTTTCCTGTAGGTCTTGACCAGGTTTGCACACACTGCAGCAGGGATTTTGGCCCACTCCTCCATACAGACCTTCTCCAGATCCTTCAGGTTTCGGGGCTGTCACTGGGCAATACAGACTTTCAGCTCCCTCCAAAGATTTTCTATTGGGTTCAGGTCTGGAGACTGGCTAGGCCACTCCAGGACCTTGAGATGCCTCTTACGGAGCCACTCCTTAGTTGCCCTAGCTGTGTGTTTCGGGTCGTTGTCATGCTGGAAGACCCAGCCACGACCCATCTTCAATGCTCTTACTGAGGGAAGGAGGTTGTTGGCCAAGATCTCACGATATATGGCCCCATCCATTCTACCCTCAATACGGTGCAGTCGTCCTGTCCCCTTTGCAGAAAAGTATCCCCAAAGAATGATGTTTCCACCTCCATGCTTCACGATTGGGATGGTGTTCTTGGGGTTGTACTCATCCTTCTTCTTCCTCCAAACACGGCGAGTGGAGTTTAGACCAAAAAGCTCTATTTTTGTCTCATCAGACCACATGACCTTCTCCTATTCCTCCTCTGGATCAACGAGATGGTCATTGGCAAACTTCAGACGGGCCTGGACATGCGCTGGCTTGAGCAGGGGGACCTTGCGTGCGCTGCAAGATTTTAATCCATGACGGCGTAGTGTGTTACTAATGGTTTTCTTTGAGACTGTGGTCCCAGCTCTCTTCAGGTCATTGACCAGGTCCTGCCGTGTAGTTCTGGGCTGATCCTCACCTTCCTCATGATCATTGATGCCCCACGAGGTGAGATCTTGCATGGAGCCCCAGACCGAGGGTGATTGACCGTCATCTTGAACTTCTTCCATTTTCTAATAATTGCGCCAACAGTTGTTGCCTTCTCAACAAGCTGCTTGCCTATTGTCCTGTAGCCCATCCCAGCCTTGTGCAGGTCTACAATTTTATCCCTGATGTCCTTACACAGCTCTCTGGTCTTGGCCATTGTGGAGAGGTTGGAGTCTGTTTGATTGAGTGTGTGGACAGGTGTCTTTTATACAGGTAACGAGTTCAAACAGGTGCAGTTAATACAGGTAATGAGTGGAGAACAGGAGGGCTTCTTAAAGAAAAACTAACAGGTCTGTGAGAGCCGGAATTCTTACTGGTTGGTAGGTGATCAAATACTTATGTAATGCAATAAAATGCAAATTAATTACTTTAAAATCATACAATGTGATTTTCTGGATTTTTGTTTTAGATTCCGTCTCACAGTTGAAGTGTACCTAAGTATGTAAGTAGGAAAACCTGCAAAATCGGCAGTGTATCAAATACTTGTTCTCCCCACTGTAACTACCTGGGAATCGAAATAGACAATAAACTGAAATTCAATGACTGTGCCATTGCAAAGATAAAGATATTGTAACAGACAATGTTTTTTTTTTTTACACAAACATAACCATTATAATGTCGATCGCCATATCTTACAGATGTTCTATAAATCTGTCCTGCAGGGTGTGCTGTTCTTTGGTCTGAAATGCTTGTTTGGAAACATACGAGTGGAAGACCAAGTCAAGCTTCAGTGCTTGATTAAGACTGCGGGAAGGATAATTGCTATAGAACAAGAATCAGCCACCAACCTGTACACAAAACTCATCCTCCTAAAACTTGAAAGCATTTTACAGGACAGTACTCCTCCCCTTCACTCAAAATTCAGTCACAACAGCAGCCGGACAAGGGGAAAGAGACTTCTTCAAAATAAAATTCAAACAGATAGATATGGAGACTATTTTATTCCAACAGCCATTAGGCTGTATAATAGATAGTCTGTTAGTCCCTCCAGTATACAGCATATTGTACTTTCTCTTTAGATGTGTAGCTATAGCACTTTGAATGAATTCTATTGTGTAGTTTCTGTGTTTTCATGTTTTATGTACATTCTTTTTAAGCACATGAATCTGAACCTGTCTCCGGATTACATCTTCAAACTAAGGGCAACCATGGCATCCATGACAGAGAGGGAGAAGCGTTCATCCGTGTATACGGGTAAGAGAGTCTAGCTAGCTACATTTTCAGATATTATATGTTTCAAATTTTGTCAGAAAGTCGTTTTCATTGCAAGTTAAAGCGTACTATTAGCTAGCTAGCTAATGATAGCTGGCTGTCTGGCTAGCTAACGTTACGTGTATGATCTGTGTAGTAATATTATTTGTATCGCCGAGCCATTTGCATTTCTAGTTATAGCCTAATGTTAGGCTATATGAACCTAATGAACCTAGCTAGTTGGTTAGCTTTAGCTACCAGCAGATTCATGCAGGGTAGTAACATTATGAGTTGGGATTATGGTTAATTATTTAGATTGCTAGCTGGCTACATGTCTAAACAAACGACTCCACTATGCAAGTAACCATATCACTATACTGTTTGCACCTTCTGTATCCTGTGCGTGTGACAAATACATTTTGAGTGTGCGTTTACCAGAGACTATAACCTGCACTAAAGTCAAATTAGGATATAACGTTAGGCCAACGAGACAGTGTTCAAATTCAAAAAATTATCCAGTAGAATGCCCTGCATTTATTTCATCACACTCACAACCATAAGCTATTTTCTGTAATTAGCTTGCTATTAACTTGTATATAATGATCTTGTAGTGAGTTTATTTTCCTGTAATAATGAACGCAAATTAGCTAAAGTTAAGATGTTGTCAGCTATATATTATGGTCATTACTTGAACTGGCTAGACAGCTAACTTAACATTAGCTAGCTAGCTATCAAGCTAGAAACGATCCAAAACATTGTTTAGAAAGTTGCTTTTAGTTGCCTGGTTTGCTAGACTGACATATACTAAATTCATTTTTAAACGGATGGATTTATTGTTGTTAAAATACACCAGTTATGCTATTTTGGCCACCAGGCTGCCATTTTTCTGTTTCTACTTTTTCATAACGACAACGACAAGTCTGATGTCGGACGACAATAGAATGTTCATGATGTCACTGCAACTGTCTACAGACATGTCAATAGCCATAGTATAAACCAGCCTTTAGTCTGGAAATCTTTGTTTAGTACACTACCATTATAGCACATGGCCTCACATGTGAATCCTTAAAGAGATGGGCGGGGCTAAGGCTTAAGAGGGTGAGAACAATGATGAATAGTTGTAGACAAAGAAGAGCTCTCCAGTAGGTGTACCAAAACATTCAAGGGCCATTTTCTCAAAAGTGGGGTTACAAGTTTATTAACTTTCAAAGCAGAATTACTTTCCCATTGTTCCTCTAGTTCTGAGTCTCTACTTTTATCCAATGTAAAAAACACAATTTCAAATGCTGCTACATGAGACCGAATCGAGCCGGTCGGTCACATATTAAACTTGAAATCCCTGCAAGCTCCTGCACGTCATTTCTAGCTGACACCTTTGCTAACAGGTATTGTGTTCATTCAAAACATGCACAAGACAGTTCACAGAATTGTCAATTTAAAGAAATGTATCCAATTTATTCATCACTACATTTCACTAACATTAAATAGTTAATCCTGAGATTCTTACCTTTGCCTTGTTTCGGCAGTCTCGTCCAGATCATCATGGCATTTGTAGTTCTTTACAATAGCCACGTTAGCAGCTAATTAGCATTTCATTTTTGGGGGGTAAATACAGGCGAATATATTGATAAGTCACCTTGTCGTAGAGAGATTTTCATGGTTATGAAAATGTCAAGCCAGGGTAAGCCTACATGAAACACAGCCCTTATTTTAAGTATTTCTAAAATTCCCTATGGGAAAAATGAATACTGGAAAAACGATTGGAACCATTTCCCTGTTTGACCACTAGGTTTTATGGGTATTATGACTTATACTGTGGTACTCTATCAAACAGCTGGCTGTCCTGTAGAGCGTCAAAGAGCGTGGGGGGGGCAGCAGGGACTGTGGAACAGAAAGAGTAGGGTCCTAATCCAGGCACTTGTCATCTCCCGTCTGGATTACTGCAACTCGCTGTTGGCTGGGCTCCCTGCCTGTGCCATTAAACCCCTACAACTCATCCAGAACGCTGCAGCCCGTCTGGTGTTCAACCTTCCCAAGTTCTCTCATGTCACCCCGCTCCTCCGCACACTCCACTGGCTTCCAGTTGAGGCTCGCAACTACTACAAGACCATGGTGCTTGCCTACAGAGCTGTGAGGGGAACGGCACCTCCTTACCTTCAGGCTCTGATCAGACCCTACACCCAAACGAGGGCACTATGTTCATCCACCTCTGGCCTGCTAGCTCCCCTACCTCTACGGAAGCACAGTTCCCGCTCAGCCCAGTCAAAGCTATTCGCTGCTCTGGCACCCCAATGGTGGAACAAGCTCCCCCATGACGCCAGGACAGCGGAGTCACTGACTACCTTCCGGAGACACTTGAAACCCTACCTCTTTAAGGAATACCTGGAATAGTATAAAGTAATCCTTCTTCCCCCACCCCCCATAAAAAATAAATAAAAAAAGTGGTTGTCCCACTGGCTATCATAAGTTGAATGCACCAATTTGTAAGTCGCTCTGGATAAGAGCGTCTGCTAAATGATGTAAATGTAAATGTAGAAACATTAACTACACAGCAGAACTGTTAATGTCCTTACAGTAACAGACATGTATATAGTGGGACACGCATTCTTTTCTGGAAATTAAGCGGATTTTACACCTCAAAAACGGTGTGTGAGTGAGGAATAAACATCAGTAAAACTACTTGAATATTCAGCAGGGTTGGGGTCAATTCCATTTTAATTCCAGTCAATTCAGGAAATACACTGACATTTCAATTCCAAAATACCCTGATATACAGGCCAAATATTCGACCCAGTTTCAAACTCAATATGATTGGCTGGACCTTGGCTATGGGTGGGGCTGGTTGCCAAGTGGGAGGGCTTATGCCCTCCAAGGCCCACCCATGGCTGCACCCCTGCCCAGTCATGTGAATTCCATAGATTAGGGTCTAATTTATTTATTTCAATTGACTGATTTCCTTCTATGAACTGTAACTCAGTAAAATCTTTGAAATTGTTGCATGTTGCGTTTTTATATTTTTGTTCAGTATATAATACCAGACAAACCATCAAAAGCAAAGCCATCATTGGCAGATTTGGCACTTACCCGACTGACTTTCTTCTGCCTCTAGAGACCATCTTGTCATACTCCTCTAGATCGTTGTCTACGGAAAGGCAAGAGAAAGCATATCAGAAATAATCTGCCAAAGCAGTGCCAATTTCCCTAACTTTATTCAGCAACATGCTGTACGCTAAGCTAAATTATTTATTAAACTGAGGCAACAGGTGTTATTCTGTCATATAACCCCCACCCCCGAGAAGCTAGCCATGTTTTCAGCACTCACCTCTGATAGAGAAAGAGAGAGAGAGAGAGAGAGAGAGAGAGAGAGAGAGAGAGCGAATGAGAGAAATAATTGAAAATGGAATAGAAAAAGTCTAGTGTAAATAACCTGTGGTTTCTGCTGTCTGTAGAATATAACATTTAATCTACATAGGCCCAGTGCTTTTCATTGTATAGACAAAACACTTAGTGGTGAATCCCTATGGTGAGCTCAGTGACAGTGGACCACTCCCTACCTGTAGTTTGGGTTGGCCAGCCCCCTCTGCACAGCGCAGGGCCATGTAGTAGCTACAGTCCACATCCTCCATGGTCCTCCCTCTCTCCTCCTGGGCCACGGCCATGTTAAGCCACGTGTTACACTCCTGACACACACACAAAATGGGATACTGTATGTGAGCGTGGATTAAAAGCAAGCTCAGCCAATGCAGATATGGATAGTGTGCACCAAAATAAACCTTTCTATGTGACAAGTCATCAGACTAAGCCCCATACTGTCCAGGCCTGAATCCCCTTTCAAGGAGCGGGACCCTAACCTTGTAAGAAATCTTATGAGATTATGCTTATAAGAAATCCCGCTATACCCTCCGACGAACCATCAAACAGGCAAAGAGTCAATACAGGACTAAGACTGAATCGTACTACACTGGCTCTGATGCTTGTCGGATGTGGCAGGGCTTGAAAACTATTACAGTTGTCACCCTCCATTTGGCAAATCTGACCATAACTCTATCCTCCTGATTCCTGCTTATAAGCAAAAACTAAAGCAGGAAGAACCAGTCGCTCGGTTAATAAAAAAGTGGTCAGATGACGCAGATGCTAAGCTACAGGACTGTTTTGCTAGCACAGACTGGAATATGTTCCGGGATACTTCAGATAGCATTGAGGAGTACACCACATCAGTCACTGGCTTCATCAATAAGTGCATCGATGACGTGGTCCCCACAGTGACCGTACGTACATACCCCAACTAGAAGCCATGGATTACAGGCAACATCCGCACTGAGCTAAAGGGTAGAGCCGCCGCTTTCAAGGAGCGGGACCCTAACCCGAATGCTTATAAGAAATCCCGCTATACCCTCCGACGAACCATCAAACAGGCAAAGAGTCAATACAGGACTAAGACTGAATCGTACTACACTGGCTCTGATGCTTGTCGGATGTGGCAGGGCTTGAAAACTATTACAGACTACAAAGGGAAGCACAGCCGCGAACTGCCCAGTGACACAAGCCTACCAGACGAGCTAAATCACTTCTATGCTCGCTACGAGGCAAGCAACACTGAAGTATGCATGAGAGCATCAGCTGTTCCGGATGACTATGTGATCACGCTCTCCGTAGCCGATGTGAGTAAGACTTTTAAGCAGGTCAACATTCACAAGGCCGCAGGGCCAGACGGATTACCAGGACGTGTACTCCGAGCATGTGCTGACCAACTGGCAAGTGTCTTCACTGACATTTTCAACATGTCCCTGACTGAGTCTGTAATACCAACATGTTTCAAGCAGACCACCATAGTCCCTGTGCCCAAGGACACTAAGATAACCTGCCTAAATGACTACCGACCCGTAGCACTCACGTCTGTAGCCATGAAGTGCTTTGAAAGGCTGGTCATGGCTCACATCAACACCATTATCCCAGAAACCCTAGACCCACTCCAATTTGCACACTGCTCCAACAGATCCACTGATGATGCAATCTCAATTGCACGCCACACTGCCCTTTCCCACCTGGACAAGAGGAACACCTACGTGAGAATGCTATTCGTTGACTACAGCTCAGCGTTCAACACTATACTAAACACCTCCCTCTGCAACTGGATCCTGGACTTCCTGACGGGCAGCCCCCAGGTGGTACGGGTAGGTAACAACACGTCTGCCACGCTGATCCTCAACACAGGGGCCCCTCATGGGTGCGAGCTCAGTCCCCTCCTGTACTCCCTGTTCACCCATGACTGCATGGCCAGGCACGACTCCAACACCATCATTAAGTTTGCCGACGACACAACAGTGGTAGGCCTGATCACCGACAACGATGAGACAGCCTATAGGGAGGAGGTCAGAGACCTGGCCGTGTGGTGCCAGGATAACAACCTCTCCCTCAATGTGATCAAGACAAAGGAGATAATTGTGGACTACAGGAAAAGAAAGAGGACTGAGCACGCCCCCATTCTCATCGACGGCGCTGTAGTGGAACAGGTTGAGAGCTTAAAGTTCCTTGGTGTCCACATCACCAACAAACTATCATGGTCCAAACACACTAAGACAGTCGTGAAGAGGGCACGACAAAACCTATTCCCCCTCAGGAGACTGAAAAGATTTGGCATGGGTCCTCAGATCCTCAACAAGTTCTACAGCTGCACCATCGAGAGCATCCTGACTGGTTGCATCACCGCCTGGTATGGCAACTGCTCGGCCTCCGACCGCAAGGCACTACAGAGGGTAGTGCGTACGGCCCAGTACATCACTGGGGCCAAGCTTCCTGCCATCCAGGACCTCTATACAAGGTGGTGTCAGAGGAAGGCCCTAAAAATTGTCAAAGACTCAAGCCACCCTATTCATAGACTGATCTCTCTGCTACCGCACAGCAAGCGGTACCGGAGCGCCAAGTCTAGGTCCAAAAGGCTTCTCAACAGCTTCTACCCCCAAGCCATAAGACTCCTGAACAGCTAATCATGGCTACCCGGACTATTTGCACTGTAAGTAAGCATTTCACTGTAATGTCTACACCTGTTGTATTCGGCGCATGTGGCAAATACAATTTGATTGGATTAGATTAGTGAGCATTTCTCCTTTGTCAAGATGATCCATCCAAATAACAGGTGTGGCATATCATGAAGTTGATTAAACAGCATGATCATTACATAGGTGCACCTTGTGCTAGGGGACAATCAAAGGCCACTCTAAAATGTGCAGTTGTGTCACACAACACAATGCCACACGTCTCAAGTTGAGGGAACTTGCAATTTGCATGCTGACTGCAGGATTGTCCACCAGAGCTGTTGCCAGAAAATTGAATGTTAATTTCTCTACCATAAGCCGCCTCCAACATCGTTTTAGGGAATTAAGGCTGTGTGTCCAACCGACCTCACAACCACAGACCAAATGTAACCACGGCAGCGCAAGACCTCCACATCCGGCTTCTTCACCTGCGGGATTGTCTGTGACCAGGCACACGGACAGTTGATGAAACTGAGGAGTACTTCTGTCTGTAATAAAGCCCATTTGTGGGGAAAACGTATTCTGATTGGCGCCCCTGCCCAGTCAAGTGAAATCCATAGATTAGGGCCTAAAGAATGTATTTCAATTGACTGATTTCCTGCTATGAACTGCAACTCAGTAAAACCTTTAAAATTGTTGCATGTTGCGTTTATATTTTTGTTCAGTATATTATCATTTGTTCTGATTTCTCTGGTAGCTGCAGCACCCTCAGCACACCTACATGCCGCTCCTATGGCAGAGGTGGTGTTTGTTTTGGTTCTACAAAGCTGTTGTGTCCATCATAACGTTAAACAATCAATGAATTGCATTCATTCTTGCAACATGCGATCAATTATCAGTTAAAAACATGCATTTTTATTATCTATGCTTCCAGCGCGCAGATGATAGACAGCTCGTGTTCGGAGCACGTCTCTAGAGCCGCTGAACCAGTGGAGCGTGTATTAAGCAGGTCAAATGAACGACTAAAATGAAGGAGTCCCTCAGAAAAACGAATCATGACAGTCGTTCGTGAAGTGCACATCACTATCAGTTATCAGACAGATAATGGTATTAACCCAGCAGACGATCTCCCACATCCACACAAACAAGGTAATTATCACGTGCCTTAATTATGTCTTCGTGTGTAATGTAGCCTTATCAGTAAATCTCACCATCGTTGGACGGGTGCATCAGATGGGGTTAAACTCATAGCAGGCAGGCATCTCTCTCGCTCTAGCTCCCTTCAGCTTCAACCAACCAGAAGCTGCAGATCGTTCTTCGTTTGCGGAGCCTTTAATATATATATTTTTAAAGCACTTTTTCCACCCTGTTAGTTTGTTGTAATTATCCATTTAAGAAAACAAGCCCTTCCTACAAGGACACCCCATTCAGGAAGTGTCATAATTTCTTTGCTGTGAAAACAATGGTGCAAAGCTAAATAAATATAAACACTCAGTTGTATCTATTGTTCCATGTTTCATGTTGTTAGTCCCACTCATACATTTCCACCCTGTTAGGCTAAATTATAGAGAAAATTAACAAAACGTCAGTGTTCACCATTATGTTAGCTCAGTCTTGTTCATTCGCCGAGCTATGGCTAATTAGGCTTCAAATTTCCACTCTGTTAGGTTCCACCCTTTTAGGAGTATGCACCCAAGAGGTTGGAATAAACCATGCCTGAGCTTGTCCTTTTTCTGATAGAATACAAAAAATAAATATGTTATTTTCCCAAAAAAGTTATGAGGACCAAATTTGTAGGAATGACCCAGCTGGGAATCAGCTGGCTTAAAATGCTACAGGTTGAGAGCCAGGTTGAAGCAAAGCTTCCTGGAGTCTGCTGGGCGTGTAAGTGGGTCCTGAGGAAGGTTAAGAACATGATGCCTAAACAGAGGACAATTAAGGTGACAAACAGAATGACATCTGACGCCCACACCATTCTCAGAAAAGCTGCTTTTTAACATACTTAATTAAAACATTTTGAAAGGAAAACTATTTTACTCATATTGTAATTAACTATAAGTCATATTTCATAGAAATCTGGAAACACTGGACAGTTACTTTAAGCCACCTACCAAGCAATCAAGATTAATCTGATAATCACTCTGGTTTTAATGGATCCTACATGATGCAGGGCTTGTAACCAATCTGTGTTAGCCCTCAAGGCTGTTGAAATGTGTGGTAAATAGGCCTGTAGGTTTAAGAATGTATGAGCCTTCATAATGTCTTAAGGTTTACAATATTTTAATGTGTTTCTACTCTACAGGAAAATATCAAACAACAGCTGGAGGCCATTTGTGATCGAATTGGCTTCCTCCAATCTTTGTGCAAAAAATGCGTGGATAAGTTTATCAGTGTGATGCTGCTGACTGAATAACTTTTCAACTACGGATAGTTTTTCGCTAACATTAAGCTCTGCAAGTGAGTACTGTAAAAATACATTATTGTTCAACGTAATTTGTGAAAGGGGTGGAAATAGCTTTTCATCAGAGAGGCATGGTACCATAGTAGCAATGTCATGTTTGATTTAATTGATTGTATGGAGTCTCTCTATAATTCATATTTCTATACATTTTTCAGACTAAAGCCCTTGCTGAATGTCATTTAAAGTAACGGTACAGTGAAAATATAACTTTAAAAAGTTCATATTCTATTAACTCATACCCAAATAATGTTGTTGACTCATCCTATACTTGTATTTGTAGCAAAAGCATAAATTGGAAAATAAAACACTTAAAAAAAAACATCTCAAACTTGTATCTCAAACAGACCGTTTAAAAAATTCTTGCTATTTCCTCATAGAACATGATGTCATCTCCCTGAGGAGGATGAGCTGGCCAATCAGTGGTCTACTTGCGTTAAAATGTGTAATGACCGGTATACGCCCACACCATTCACAGAAAAGCAGCTTTTTAACATAACTAATTAAACATTTTTGTGAAAACTATTTCACTCATATTGTTATTAATTATAAGTCATATTTAATAGAAATCTGGAAACACTGGACAGTTACTTTTTGGATTATTTACTTTAAACCACCTTCCAAACAATCACAATTTTTTTACAAAAACTGAGATTCTATGTAAAAAAGGTAGCCAAAATGCCAACATGAGTTCCTAGACATTTTAATGAAATGCTGTATCATCAAAGAAAAAAATATTATGATATGTTAATCAGTAAAAATTCTAATTAGATACATTTCTAGAGTTATGTTAGAGGTGTCAAAGAAGACTTGGAGTTGGACTCTATCAAATGAGGTTTATTTTTTGCCCGGCCAAAAAGTTCGCACAAACAAAATGTAAACAAACATGCAACATTCTCAACATTTTGGACTAAAATAGCAAAAGGTTTACATTTGTACATGATACAAAATGTACTGCAATTTAAGAATGACACATGCATTATTATAAACCGCATCAATCGAACCCTGGATGCTGATTGGCTGAAATCCGTGGTATATGAGACAATATACAACGGGTATGACGCAAAACAACTTACTTACAGTTCTAATTACATTGGTAACCTGTTTATAATAGCAACAAGGCACCTCGGGGGTTTGTGGTATAGGGCAATTATACCACAGCTAAGGGCTGTATCCAGGCGTTGCGTGGTGCAAAAGAACAGTCCTTAGCCATGGTAAATTGGCCATATACCACACTCCCTCTGGCCTTATTGCTTAATTATAATACATGTTCCCAAAACATTATTTCAGAACATAATCATTCCAACAATTTGATCATCCATTTATATGCTTGTGTTGTGACTAGTTTGAAAAAGAAAGAGCAAGAGGCTGGCAGCATAGCATTGTCTTGACAACAGAACATCCATCTTCTCACTTTGGAATCTGGATACTGGCTGCTTGGTCAGTAGCTCAGGTCCAAAACTTCCTTTGGTCTAAAGATACACAAAAAGACCACATGAGTGGAAGATCAGAAGACATAACCCCACATTTTCATATTAATGAATACATTCTACTCAATAGTGTTTCAAGTAACAAGCACAATTATCATCGCTATACTCTTTAGTTGTCTGAACAGTGACTTAAGGGTATGTCGAACGGTTTCTTGTACTCACTTGCAGGCCTTAATGTTAACGCAGATGGTCCTCACATCATCGCTTGTGCTAAGCTCCTCAATCAGCACCCACAAGTGTTTTTTCACCAGGCCTTTACACATAGATTTTAGGAAGCCAACATTATCGCAAACGGACAATAGCTTCTGCTTTAGCTCCTCCTATTGACGAGAAATCATCATCAACATCAGTTGACATTTTCAGGGAAATATCACAGTAAATAATCAATAGTGCAATTTCATGAAGAGACACTCTTATGGATTGTAATGCTATGGTAGCTACCGGGCTAGAGGAAGTGGAGATGGATTTCTTCACTTTGTTCAGTGCCCACTTACACACCCAGCAGGTTCCCTTTAGCTGTTGCTCCTTTGGAAAGCACAAACAGACAAGAAAGTACATGGTAAAACAATTATAATAATCTGTCGCTGTGCCCCTGAGCAAGGCACTTAACCCTAATTGTTTCAGGGGCTCTGTACAAAGGCGATCCTGGCCGCGACGAAACTCCCTGCGGGTGTCTTACACACTTAAGACAAATATAAGCACCCCCCAAATTATTATTATTGATTAAATTATGGTGTGATGTATTCAGTGTTATGGTTTAAGTACATTTGAATATGTAATGTGAGTGTGAAAAAGTCTGTTTGGACAATAGTTTCTTCAGTCAATGTATGTCTTTAATTACATTTACGTCTATGGTTAAGTGCTGTTGCACAGTAGCAGGTTGAGTATTACAATAGGAAGTTGGAGAAATGTCTGCTAGTCCATAACATTTTGACCATAGCATACTATTACCATGTGCTTTTCCGGCTGTGCTTCCACTACTTCCTGGTCATCAGGGTCAACCTCTTGGCATTGCCCATGGATCTCCCAAACTGTGAAGAAAAAATGATACAACAGTCACTCCCATGATGGGTCCTTTACTTGAATTGTACTGAAACCAAAGGTGAACTTGGAGTTGATTTAGGCCCCCCTACCCACAGTTCCCCTTGCACCCTGACCCAATGTATGTGCTGCATATACAGTAGTTACTACTTGAGTTAACAAATGAAATCTTACCTGAACAAGCCAGCAGACAGAGGGCAAGGAGGAACAGAGATGTCTTCATGATTTGCGGTGGTAGAGATGTGAAGAGTAAAGTCGTGTTGGGGTTTGGTAAAGAGACTTAGGAATCAGACAAGCCCTTTTATACATAGAGGCCCCTCTATCTACAGCCCCCTGTACAAACCCCACCTACGACCTATTGATAGTACATCTCACATTGACCACAACACACAAACCTTACAAGTAAACAGGATGTTACTTGGAAGGATGTCATCTTTTCTAGTGGTTTAGTATATACTGATGAGGAGTAATCTTCATATAACCTTTTTCCATCTATCCAAAGTCTGATCTTCATTTTAATTTCATTTTAATTAGTTAATTACAGATTAAGCCATGTACTGTATGTAATGGAAAGAGCAGGTGTTCTTAATGTTTTGTACACTCAGTGTATGTTTTCAGCAGAATACAACCCATTGACATATTGATTAAAACTTGTTCAGCTAGCTTAGAAGTGATACATTTAGGGCTATATCTACTAGCCTAACATATGGAGTTGTTTTAAGATAGTAATAACATGGACCATTTAGCTATTCTAATTTGTATTTTAGGACACCTGTAGGCATATGAAAAATATGAAAAAATTATTTGATGAAGCATTACATTTGCCCCTACTGCTATAGAAACCCATTGTATAACACAACAATAAATTGCAAAATAAATCAAAAGGACGTATGTTTTGAAGTGTCTGAAATGCATCTGAGCGATATAGGAAAGCTCAGGATAACATCAGGGACAAAACAAACAGAGAACGCATTTACACTGCTTCAGAGTCCAATGGTGGCGAGCTTTACACAACTCCAGCCAACGCTTGGCATTGTGCATGATGATCTTAGGCTTGTGTGCGGCTGCTGTCCATGGAAAACCATTTCAAAATGCTGTTTTCCAGACATCGACTCTAGGGGATTTAATTAAGAAATGACACCACATTCCAACTTCTTGTTGCAAGCCATTCTAGTGATCCTGACAATAAGTCAAACACTACTGAGAATGATCGTATGTACACAAGGGGTTTTATTGAGAAATTAACAAGACCAGAAAAGTTTAAATAATACTTTCAGTAATGCTTCAATTAAATTTAAGAATTCGATTCCTCCTAGTCCTAAACCAGTTGGATATAAATGTAATGTAAAGCTAAGATATGGCAGTATATTCCTCAAATAAACAGTCAACAATGTATAGCCCATGTGTATCCCTTGTGTAGGCCATGACGATCATTATTGAATTTGCTAATATGGTTATTGTATGTTTGTTTTATGTCTCGGCTAATCAAATTTCCCTACAGGGATTAAAAAGTATAATGTATTCTAATCTAATCTAATTGAAAGTAAAGATCAGTCCCTCCAGAATTCCGCATATTATGCGAGGGCTTGTAATTTGATGAATCACCACACTATTTTTGCTAGCTACAGATTGTAACACCAGATAATGTCTCTCAATCAATGAGAGAAGATTTGAAAAAGACAAAGATGGTGGTGTACACATTGTTGGATTCATTCATGGAGCAAGGTCCTCCGAAACACGACCCTGCCGCACCGCACCGCTTGTTGACACACTGCTGGTTTAACCCTGAAGCACCAATGTGTCGGAGGAAACACCGTACAACTGGCGACCAAAGTCAGCTTGCAGGAGCACGGCCCGCCACAAGGAGTCGCTAGAGCGCGATGGGACAAGGAAATCCTGGCCGGCCAAACCTTCCCCTAACCTGGATGACGCAGGTCCAAATGTGCGTCGCCTTATGGGTCTCCCGGTCACGGCCGGCTGTGACACAGCCTGAGATTGAACCCGGGGCTGCAGTGCCTTAGACCGCTCTGCCACTCGGGAGGCGACACCATTCTTTAAGGGTGTAAGAACTCAAGGAATCCTCCTCAGAACAAGGGGGCAGTATTGAGCGGGCACTTGACATCTCTGGAGAGGAAGCAGCACCCGGGCCTCCTCTGGCCTCAGGTCTGCTGCAGGGCCTCACGGTCCAGTTTGTTGAGGTTCTGGGAGCACAGCCACAGGTCCTGGACCTGTTCTGACAGGCCGTCCAAGCTAGAGCTGTCCCAAGGGCCGGCTGCCTGACAACCTGAAGAAAGAGAGAGAGGGAACAAATTAGAGGGACTAAGAGAGAGCCTGAGAGTCAGACTGAGAACCAATAGACTACTATAGGCCTACAGTACCTTGGAGTTTGAGATAGGTCAAAGGTCACTGGGTGGAGAGGATGCTGTGGAGTCCCGCTGAGGTCACCGCCGGGTTCTCTGACAGGTCCACAGACACCACGGAGGGACAGACAGGCAGACACCTGGACAGCAGGACACACAGAACATACAGATCTCAGTACTGGACAGTCAGGTCACATGAACCAGAGGTAGTGTACAGGGCAGACACTTGGAAAAGACCCAGCAGCTCAGCTAGCTAAATACAGAGAAACCACAAACACACACCTGGTGAGGGTAGCCACGCTGCTGTCCATCAGTCCATTTCCCACCAGGCTCAGATTGGTCAGGGAGCAGTCATCCTGTGGTAAACACAAAGGACCAATCAGAACCATGTTCTCCGTGACTCCTCCTCCATTTTTTAAGCAAGGGACCAATCATTTACATTTACATTTTAGTCATTAGTTAGTGCTACGTCTATCATGAGTTTGCAAGAAAGGCATTTCACTGTACTTGTGCATGTGACATTAAAACTTGAAACTTCTAGCTAGACTAGAGCATAACTACATGCATGTTTTAGTCTGGCTGGCCTCAAACTCATAGGATAGACACAGCAGCTGTGGGAAGAGACTACGTGACCACTGATATCCACTTGCTACACTTTCTATAAAGTATTTCAGTATGCATGCATACTACATCTTTCAAACAGTGAAACGTTTTGTGCATGTTTAAAAAAATGTCCCCAACCATAATAGTGTGGTTGAGCACTATTAAACGTTTTTTTAGGGGGGGCATCTAAAGCTAATTTCCTGCATTTTTACACAATCCATAATGCTGTCACTATTTAGAACAAAAAGTAAGCAAAAATACCCACAGTCATCAAGCTAGGTAAGGGATCATTATTTAAATATGTTTAAGTGATTAATAGGACTGAACTAGATCAAAGTTGATTCAATAATAAATATTGAGTTGCACCTTTAACCAATAGCCTAACAAATAAATAACTCTTGAAAAAATACACACACTTTAGATTGTCTTTATTAAGGCCTCTACGCCCGACATCCTCTATATAAAATTTCAGCCAGACCAACCAGCCAACCCGAGCCGTCTACACGCCCGACCCCCACCAGTCTAGTCAATAACTCAACTATCTCCCAACACATTTTCCTTCCCAGTTCACACTTTTTTTTTATTATTCCCAAGGGAAAGGTTTGGAAACAAAAACAAAAAACCCACATACATAATGGTTTTAAACTGTCAAGAGGAGTAAAACAAGGTTGTCCACTATCGGCATATCTCTTTATTATGACCATCAAAATGTTTTCTATTAAAATCAGATCCAACAATAATATCAAGGATTTAGAAATCCAGGGCTTAACAACAAAGGTGTCATTGTACGTTGATGATTCACATTTTCTTTTAAATCCACAACTTGGATCCCTCCACAGCCTAAGAGGATCTAGATAATTTTTCTAACCTCTCTGGATAACAACCAAATTATGATAAGTGTACTATATTACGTATTGGATCACTAGAAAATACCACTTTTACATTACCGTGTAGTTTACCAATAAAATGGTCTGATTGTGATGTGGATATACTCGGTATACATATCCCTAAATAAATAAATGATCTCACTCCAAAAAACTTTAATAGAAAGTTAGCAAAAATAGATAAGATCTTGCTACAATGGAAAGGTAAATACCTGTATACTTGTGGAAAAATCACCCTGATTAACTCTTTAGTAATATCCCAGTTTACCTATTTGCTTAGGGTCTTGCCTACACCTAGCAAACACTTTTTTTTAAATTATATGAGAAAAAATATTCCATTTTATTTTGAACGGCAAACCAGACAATGTTAAACGGGCCTATTTATATAATTAATATGAATTCGGAGGGCAGAAATTATTAAATATTAAAGCATTATAACTCTCACTAAAGGCTTCAGTCATACAAAAGTTATACTTAAATCCAAACTGGTTCTCTAGTAAATTAGTAAGAATGTCTCACCCTGTTCAAGAATGGCCTTTCCCCCTTTATTCAGATTACAATCTCTCACTTTCAGTTATTTGAAAAGGAAATAATCTCCCAAATATTGTTATTTTTAAAACAAGCCATAGAAAGTAGGTTGCAATTTCAATTTAATCCACCAGAAAGGATAGAACAAATAATGCAACTAATATTATGGTTAAACTCAAATATATAAATGGATACAAAAAATGTTTTTTGAAAAAATGTTTTAAAAAGGTATAATCTTCATAAATGATATCATAGATAGGACTGGTGGAGTTATGTCGCACTTGCAGCTAACAAAAACATATGGAAATGTCTGCTCTACCCAAAATTACAACTAACTAATTGCAGCATAACTGCAAAAATGGAAGTGGAAAGTGGAAGGGTGTCACGATCGTTGAGAGACGGGTCAGACCAAGGTGCAGCGTGAAAAGCGTACATGTTTATTAACTAAATAAACATACAACAAAACAAGAAACAACGTAACGTGAAGTCCTCAGCTGCCTCTGAGTGGGAATCATACCCGGCCAGACATAGCAATAGAAAAACTAGAACCTAAACATAGAATATTAACATAGAATTCCACACCCTGACTCAACAAACAAGAGTTCTATAGGTCAGGGTGTGACAAAGGGAGAAAAAGTATGGAACTTGTCTGTCGGCCCTGCATTAAAGACCATAATTGGTTAAAGAAAATTGTGATAATAAAAAAAGTATATCAGTTTAATTTAAGGACCAAAAAAATTGACAGCCATGCCATATAGATTGCAAAATAGTTGGGAAGAGATTTGTTGACATACCGATTACATGGCACATGGTTTATGAACTGATACGCAAAACAACACCAGATTCAATACTTTGAATTTTTCAACTGAAATTATAATACATAATTATTGCAACCAATAGAATGTTATTTATATTATACACAATGTATTCCTTCAATTCTGACCAGTTTCCCAGTCCCTGCCGATGAAAAACATCCCCACAGCATGATGCTGCCACCACCATGCTTCACTGTGGGGATGGTGTTCTCGGGGTAATGAGAGATGTTGGGTTTTGACAGACATAGCGTTTTCCTTGATGGCCAAAAAGCTCAATTTTAGTCTCGTCTGACCAGAGCACCTTCTTCCATATGTTTGGGGAGTCTCCCACATGGCTTTTGGCGAACACCAAACGTGTTCTTTAAGCAATGGCTTTTTTCTGGCCACTCTTCCGCAAAGCCCATGTCACGATCGTTGACACATGATGAAGCAGACCAAGGCGCAGCGTTGAATGTGAACATATTTATTTAAAAAATGATCACACGACCAAAACAACAAAACGATGACGTGACAGTCAATGGTCAAATAACAAACCAAACACGAACAAAATCCCACAAACCCGAATGAAAAACAGACAGTTTAAATATGGCTCCCAATCAGAGACAACCCACGACAGCTGACACTCGTTGCCTCTGATTGGGAGTCACTCTGGCCAACATAGAAATAAACACCCATAGATCTACACACCCTGGCTCAACATAACAGTGTCCCCAGAGCCAGGGCGTGACAGTACCCCCCCCCTAAAGGCGCGGACTCCGACCGCGTCAACCAAAACCCACAGGGGAGGGACCGGGTGGGCACTCCGCCTAGGCGGCGGATCCGGCTCCGGGCCTGATCCCCGCTCCCTCTCCAACCCCCCAAAGTACCCCTGGTCCGGTCTGGCCCCGCTGGCCGGAGCTGGACTGCACACTGGTGGAGCGGATTGCTCTAGCTCCGGCGTGAAGCATCTGACCGGTGCCGGACCAGCCACCGGTGGAACAGGCACGGGCCGTGCCGGACTGACGACGCACACCGCTGGCTTGGTGTGGGGAGCAGGAGCGGGCCGAGCCGGCCTGTCGGGCGCACCCCTGACTTGGTGCGGGGAACAGGCACGGGCCGTGCCGGACTGACGACGCACACCACTGGCTTGGTGTGGGGAGCAGGAGCGGGCCGAGCCGGGCTGTCGAAGCGCACCCCTGACTTGGTGCGGGGAGCAGGAACGGGCCGAGCCGGGCTGACGAGCGCACCACTGACTTGGTGCGGGGAGCAGGAACGGGCCGAGCCGGGCTGACGAAGCGCACCACTGACTTGGTGCGGGGAGCAGGAACGGGCCGAGCCGGGCTGTCGAAGCGCACCCCTGACTTGGTGCGGGGAGCAGGAACGGGCCGAGCCGGGCTGTCGAAGCGCACCCCTGACTTGGTGCGGGGAGCAGGAATGGGCCGGACTGGGCTGGCGACGCGCACCGTAGACTTGGTGCGAGTGGCAGGAACAGGCCGGACCGTACTGGGAACACACACCACTGGCCCTACGTGGGGATCAGGAACAGGCCGGACCCGACTGGCAACACACGCCAGTACCTCTCGCCGTGCCTCTACATCCTCCCTCCCCCTGGTGACCAGTGACTCCCGTAACCTGGCGGCCTCCTGCTGCCCCGTCGTCCACGGCGTTAGCCCCCCCTAAAATGTTTTGGGGCTTGTCTCTCCCCCGTGCTAATGGCCTCCATCCCTCTTGCCAGACTCTCACTCATCTCCTCCCAGGTCCATCCTCTCTCCTCGTCACGCTGCTTGATTTTCTGTCACGATCGTTGACACATGATGAAGCGGACCAAGGCGCAGCGTTGAATGTGAACATATTTATTTTTAAAATGATCACACGACCAAAACAACAAAACGATGACGTGACAGTCAATGGTCAAATAACAAACCAAACACGAACAAAATCCCACAAACCCGAATGAAAAACAGACAGTTTAAATATGGCTCCCAATCAGAGACAACCCACGACAGCTGACACTCGTTGCCTCTGATTGGGAGTCACTCTGGCCAACATAGAAATAAACACCCATAGATCTACACACCCTGGCTCAACATAACAGTGTCCCCAGAGCCAGGGCGTGACAGCCCAGCTCTGTGGAGTGTACGGCTTAAAGTTGTCCTATGGACACATACTCCAATCTCCGTTGTGGAGATTTGCAGCTCCTTCAGGGTTATCTTTGGTCTCTTTGTTGCCTCTCTGATTAATGCCCTCCTTGTCTGGTCCGTGAGTTTTGGTGGGTGGCCCTCTCTTGGCAGGTTTATTGTGGTGCCATATTCTTTCCATTTTATAATGTGTCTCAGAGAGATCCGTCATTACCAAAGCTCCACTGAGCTGCTCATCCGCAATGTGCCCTTCCAGCGCCTGGGGAGAAAAATCGCCCAGTTCTTCAAGACCGACCTGCGCTTCCAGAGCTCCGCCGTGATGGCCCTGCAGGAGGTTAGCGAGGGTTACCTGGTCGGTCTGTTCGAGGACACTAAACTGTGTGCCATCCACGCAAAAAGGGTGACCATCGTGCCCTAGGACATCCAGCTGGCCCGCCTTATTTGCAGAGAGCGCGCGTAAATTATGACCTGATCTCCAAAATCCCACCTCAATATTTCCATCAAAAAGGCACAATTGATCTACAGTGGGGGAAAAAAGTATTTAGTCAGCCACCAATTGTGCAAGTTCTCCCACTTAAAAAGATGAGAGAGGCCTGTTATTTTCATCACAGGTACACGTCAACTATGACAGACAAAATGAGATTTTTTTTCTCCAGAAAATCACATTGTAGGATTTTTTATGAACTTATTTGCAAATTATGGTGGAAAATAAGTATTTGGTCAATAACAAAAGTTTCTCAATACTTTGTTATATACCCTTTGTTGGCAATGACACAGGTCAAACTTTTTCTGTAAGTCTTCACAAGGTTTTCACACACTGTTGCTGGTATTTTGGCCCATTCCTCCATGCAGATCTCCTCTAGAGCAGTGATGTTTTGGGGCTGTCGCTGGGCAACACGGACTTTCAACTCCCTCCAAAGATTTTCTATGGGGTTGAGATCTGGAGACTGGCTAGGCCACTCCAGGACCTTGAAATGCTTCTTACGAAGCCACTCCTTCGTTGCCCGGGCGTTGTGTTTGGGATCATTGTCATGCTGAAAGACCCAGCCACGTTTCATCTTCAATGCCCTTGCTGATGGAAGGAGGTTTTCACTCAAAATCTCACGATACATGGCCCCATTCATTCTTTCCTTTACACGGATCAGTCGTCCTGGTCCCTTTGCAGAAAAACAGCCCCAAAGCATGATGTTTCCACCCCCATGCTTCACAGTAGAAATTGTGTTCTTTGGATGCAACTCAGCATTCTTTGTCCTCCAAACACGACGAGTTGAGTTTTTACCAAAAGGTTCTATTTTGGTTTCATCTGACCATATGACATTCTCCCAATCCTCTTCTGGATCATCCAAATGCACACTAGCAAACTTCAGACGGGCCTGGACATGTACTGGCTTAAGCAGGGGGACAAGTCTTGCACTGCAGGATTTGAGTCCCTGGCGGCGTAGTGTGTTACTGATAGTAGGCTTTGTTACTTTGGTCCCAGCTCTCTGCAGGTCATTCACTAGGTCCCCCCGTGTGGGGGATTTTTGCTCACCGTTCTTGTGATCATTTTGACCCCACGGGGTGAGATCTTGCGTGGAGCCCCAGATCGAGGGAGATTATCAGTGGTCTTGTATGTCTTCCATCATGGTTGATGTGTACCGATGATGGAAATTACATGTATGTCTTCCATCATACAGTCTCCTGAGTGGCGCAGTGGTCTAAGGCCCTGCATCGCAGTGCTAACTGTGCCACTAGAGATCCTGGTTCGAATCCAGGCTCTGTCGCAGCCGGCCGCGACCGGGAGACTCATGGGCGGCGCACAATTGGCCCAGCGTCGTCCAGGGTAGGGGAGGGAATGGCCGGCAGGGATGTAGCTCAGTTGACAGAGCATGGCGTTTGCAACGCCAGGGTTGTGGGTTCGTTTCCCACGGGGGGCCAGTATAAAAAAAAAAAATGTATTCACTAACTGTAAGTCGCTCTGGATAAGAGCGTCTGCTAAATGACTAAAATGTAAAATCATAGTTGACGTGTACCTATGATGGAAATTACAGGCCTCTCTCATCTTTTTAAGTGGGAGAACTTGCACAATTGGTGGCTGACTAAATACTTTTTTTCCCCACTGTATTTATACATGGTCCTCTGTAGCTCAATTGGTAGAGCATGGCGCTTGTAACGCCAGGGTAGTGGGTTCCATCCCTGGGACCTCCCATACGTAAACATGTATGTGCACATGACTGTAAGTCGCTTTGGATAAAAGCGTCTGCTAAATGGCATATTATTATTATTATAATGGATTAAATGGTGCTCTGTGGGATGTTAAAAGTTTCTGATATTTTTTTATAACCAAACCCTGATCTGTACTTCTCCACAACTTTGTCCCTGACCTGTTTGGAGAGCTCCTTGGTCTTCATGGTGCCGCTTGCTTGGTGGTGCCCCTTAATTAGTGGTGTTGCAGACTCTGGGGCCTTTCACAACAGGTGTATATATACTGAGATCATGTGACACTTAAATAAAGTACACCTGTGTGCAATCTAATTAATCATAGCAAAGGGGGTGAATACATATGCACACACCACTTTTCCGTTATTTATTTTTTAGAATTTCTTGAAACAAGTTGTTTTTTTCATTTCACTTCACCAATTTTGACTCTTTTGTGTATGTCCATTACATGAAATCCAAATAAAAATCCATTTAAATTACACGTTGTAATGCAATTAATAGGAAAAACGCCAAGGGGGATGAATACTTTTGCAAGGCACTGTATCTGCAATATCAAAGTTGATCTACCCCCTAAGAAATAAATTAAACAAAAAAACTAAACAAAAACAGATACACCTCAAATATACATTAACACATAGAAACAGCAAATCCTCCATCTAATTCATCTCAAAGGACAAATAGTAATGTAGAGCTCTTTTTACTTGCACACAATATATCTTGGTCGACCCGTCCTGTCCCTGGGGTCCACCACCCTGCAGCACCCCAACCCAACACACCCCACTCATCTTTTAGGATCTTAGTGAAACATTCATTATTGGTTTTGGGTGTGTTAGGCCAAGGCCAGAGTGACAACCCACAGGACGGCAGACACCAGGGCCAGGACTGAGCAGCCCAGCAGCTAGGGATTGCCTAAATCCCTCCTTTTGTCGTACTGTATTCCATATAAGTCATCCAGACCTTATGAAAGTTACCCAGTATACCTTTAATCTTGTAATAAATCAAATCTAGTAATACATAACTTGACACTGTGAGAGGATAACCAACCTTCCAATTAATGGTAATGCGTTTGTTAGCCACTATAAATGCTTGGTTACACAGTTTCTTCAGATAACAGTCTCCAGTATCAACATTTCCAAGTAAAAAAGGGGAGAATCTGTAGACATGCTGAGATAAAAGAACATACTCTTTGCCAGAATTCAGAAAGCCTTCACAGGACCATAACATATGCAAATATGTCCCCTTTTGTGTTTTACACCTCCAGCAGAGGAATTACATTTCTGTGCATGTATTTCGGTTTCACTGGCATATAGTACGTTCTATGGATGGTCTTAAACTGCAGTAATTTATGTCTGAGATGATATCAACATGACTGAGCATTCAAACATATCTGTATCCATTCATCGTCATCAATAGCTTCTACCAGGTCTTCCTCACATTTTTGTTTTGTGTCATCGGGTAAAGCCTCTATCAACCCTTGATACAGTTTGGAAATCAACTTTGGAGGTTTGTCAGACTGCCTTAAAAGAGCATCTCACTTGTCCAGTGTTTGCTGCATAGAGAGAATGAAGTGTTGTATCTGCAAAAATTCACCTCCATCACAGACTGGTCTTCCCAAGTGATGTCAATTAGCCTATCAGAAGCTTCTAAAGCCATGACATCATTTTCTGCAATTTTCCAAGCTGTTTAAAGGCACAGTCAACTTAGTGTATGTAAACTTCTGACCCACTGGAATTGTGATACAGTGAATTATAAGTGAAATAATCTGTCTGTAAACAATTGTTGGAAAAATTACTTGTGTCATGCACAAAGTAGATGTCCTAACCGACTTGCCAAAACTATAGTTTGTTAACAAGAAATTTGTGGAGTGGTTGAAAAAACGAGTTTTAATGACTCCAACCTAAGTGTATGTAAACTTCCGTCTTCAACTGTATCTGCTTCTGAGAGGATTCTAGCTAGACTAGATTAGATTATAACCACATGCATGTCTTAGTCTGGCTGGCCTCAAACTGATATGTTAGACACAGCAGCTGTGGGAAGAGACTACGTGTCCACTGATATGCACCTGCTGCACTCTCTATAAAGTATTTCAGAATGCATGCATATTACATATTTCAAACTGTGGAAAGGTTTGTGCACTTTTTCAAACATGTCCCCAACCATAAAACTGTAGTTAGCAGCACTTCACACAAATGGGTATGCTTAAATAGTTAACAAGGTGGCAGTTGCACCTTCCACAAGTTGCACTAACAGAAACCACTTAGTAGCCGCTGTTTATAAATTTGAAATTACAATAACAGGTGATGAAATTAGTTATCCTAACCATAATTGCCTTGGCCCAATCTCTGAGTGATATAGTGATACACTGAGGTGATAACACTGATGTGTGACTAGGCACTTTCCCACAGTATCTTGAAGCCCACCCAACACACTCCTTTGTAGAAATATTAAACAGTGAGAAGAAGGCCAGTCAGTGGGTTAACTAACAAGGAAACCACAGTGTGAAGCTGTGTGTCTTTAGAAACTCACACCAAGTTGGGGGGGAACATTGTTTCACTTACAAGACTCATGACTCTCCACCCACAGAGTTGTTTCGGAGATACAGCAGCTGTGGGAAGAGACTAGGGGGAACATGACAGAATGGAGGGAAATAATTATTTCTCAGCTTGACCATTTCTTCAGTCAGTCAGCAAATGTTGGTAGGTTGCATGTAAAAAAGCACCATGGCAATAAACAGTCAAAAAACACACACTGAAATGAGTATATCTACATAATGCATACAAAATCTTAATGCAGAGATCCCTCTGCAGCCCGTGTCACCAAAAGAGGAATGATATGTAAATCATCACATTGGAATCCAAGCGACACCAATCTTTAAGGGTGTGAGAACTCAAGTAGTCCTCCTCACAGTGAGGGGGCAGTAGTGAGCAGGCACTTGGCATCTCTGGAGAGGAAGCAGCACCCAGGCCTCCTCTTGCCCCAGGTCTGCTGCAGCTCCTCGCGGTCCAGTTTGTTGAGGTTCTGGGAGCACAGCCACATGTCCTGGACCTGTTCTGACAGGCCGTCCAAACTAGAGTCGTCCCAGGGGCTGGCTGCCTGACAACCTGAAGAAAGAGAGAGAGGGAACAAATTAGAGGGACTAAGAGAGAGCCTGAGAGTCAGACTGAGAACCAATAGACTACTATAGGCCTACTGTAACTTGAAGGTTGAGATAGGTCAAAGGTCGCTGGGTGGGGAGGAGGCTGTGGAGTCCCGCTTAGGTCACCGCCGGGTTCCCGGACAGGTCCACAGACACCACGGAGGGACAGACAGGCAGACACCTGGACAGCAGGACACACAGGACATACAGATCTCAGTACTGGACAGTCAGGTCACATGAACCAGAGGTAGTGTACAGGGCAGATACTTGGAAAAGACCCAGGCAGCTCAACTAGCTAAATACAGAAGGACAAGGGTGATATACATTGAGAGAAACCACAAACACACTCCTGGCAAGGGTGGCTACGCTGCCGTCCGCCATTTCCAGTCAGGCTCAGGTTGGTCAGGAGCAGTCATCCTGTGGAACACACAAAGGACCAATCAGAACCATGTTTTCTGTGCCTCCTCCTCCATTTCAGCAAGGGACCAATCAAGACCAAGATCTTATGGTATGCCCTCATCCAGGTAGTTAGTACTATGTCTATCACCCAATATGTCAGTGTTGAGTTCCCAGCTTGGCCTCCAGCTTAAACATGACTAATCAACATGAATCCTACTTACAGGAGGACCATCACTACATTCGTTCCTCTATTGAAGACCATCTTGCCATAGCTCCCCATTAAGTCAAATGGTGTATACACTTTAAGATACAATTAAGATCCTACCATTGTATCCTAATTATCATATCATCCTGAGACATAAGTGTTTGGGTTGTTTTTTAAAAATGTATATTTTATTGTAAGGGCAAAATTGTCCTCTGTAGTGGTCATTAGGACGTGAATATGAAAAACATTTACATTACAGTCAATGGGTACAGTAGGTGAAAAACATAGTTGCAGCCCCACACGTGATATCATTGAAAAGCCCAGAATGTCCTCTCAAAGGGACAAAAGGACTTAATACAGTGGCTTGTGTGGCCTCAGAGATACGGACCAAGAACTGATGTCCACTGCAGAGGACAAATATGAAATGCTACGAGGATGTCAGCACATGCTTCTTGGCTTGAATACCAAAGGCAAAGTTGTGCAGCAGATAAGTGCATGCCATGCTGTACTTCCCTTTCAACCTGTGAAATGTTTTATAGAGCTTGCAAGGCGCCTGCCTCAGACCTGTGGTTTAGGTTTACTGGTTAGCAGACCACGGATCACAAGCGCTTTACAGAGAAATAAGAGTCATCACCAGAAACACAACCAATTGTTTTAAAAATTCAGTTAAAAACTTATTTTAATTTACAGATATATTTATTGTAATTGCAATCTTTATCGTGTACCTTCCTGGCCAAATTTCCTCTACTTAGTATATACCTAGACACTGATAGTTTGTGCAGTTATTTAGCCAAACAACCCACATAAAGAAAACTACAGTTTACTATAGAATACTACCGTACTTACTACAGAATTCTATAGTAAACTGTAGAATCCTGTACTCCACACTAGCTCAGTCATGTAGTGCTTACTATAGAATTGTGTAGTAATCAAATCAAATCGTATTGGTCGCATACACATATTTAGCAGACATTATTGCGAGTGTAGCGAAATGCTTGTGTTCCTAGCTCCAACAGCGCAGTAATATCTAACAATTCTCAACAATACACATACATCTAAAAGTATACTGGATAATTCTATACTACACACTGTAGTATCCCTTGATCGTGTAGGGCTTACTATAATATTTTGTAGTATACTATAATCCACACTATTGTATCCCTCGATTACATAGTGCTTACTTTATAATGTTTAGGTCGATTGAACTGCTAGCTAGCTTTACTGCTAGCTTTGTTGATGCTGTTTTGATTTGAACGTGCTGTCCTTGGAGAGATCATGACGGGGATTTCCTCTGACATTCCCCCTTCGATCGTGTAGTGCTTACTATAGAATTGTGTAGTATACTATACTGCACACTGCCCATATAAAAAATATATATATTATACTATGGTCTAAATACTGCATTATTACTAAATGTATATTCTATAGTATTCACTGTAGTGTTTTTGCGGATATGACATTAGTATACTGTTGTATTTACTGTAGGGCTTTTGGGACATGACTATAGCATATTATAGTAACACCTGTTGACTAGGGTTAGCCAAACTCGCCAAAACATAAGACACAGGTTCGTGACACGCCCCCTATTGAGTTGGGTCATCACTTCTGAGTAATGCAACGGCGCAGACAACACCTTACATTTCAGATATAAAGAACAATCAAAGTTCATTAAAGCTTAGAGGATTAGGTTTGACAGATAAATAACACACATTTACAAGAGTACACCAAAATAGCTTTGATCTGTTACTACCACTAGATAGCTTTTTGAAATACAACAGTGCTTTCACAGATATTCAGATGACCAAGTTCACAAGAGGACCAAAACAGTGACAAACAATACTGTATTTCTGATGGTAGAAAATAAAGAACAGTTAACCAAGACACATTTATTGGAGGTTGCTGCCAATAAACTGCCTGGACCTCAAACCAGAAAAACCTCTAAACTGAGGTTTATGGTGATGCGCATCTACTGTGGGACTCTAGTTAAAGATCAGGCGGAGGCAGAGATGCAGTCTTTCAGTGGTGGAAAAAGTACCCAATATTTGTACTTGAGTAAAAGTAAAGATACCTTAATAGAAAATGACTCAAGTAAAAGTGAATGTCACCCAGTAAAATACTACTTGAGTAAATGTCTAAAAGTATTTGGTTATAAATATACTTAAGATTAAAAAGTAAAAGTATAAATCATTTCTAAATTGTTATGTTAACCATATCAGTGTAAAGCCGCTGGTTTGCTTAATGATTGTCTGACAAACACACAAATAGTCTGCCTTTTTATGTAATCAATAAATGACTTGATCTGATCTTTTGACGGTTAAGAACGTTACTGCCATATATTATTCACAATTTACCTGTATTTCAGACAATATTTGTCAAATTACACAGACCACTAGAAGACAGCCTCACAAGTCAGTCAGACCATTTTCCAACCACAAAAACCTAGCCTGGCCTGGCCTGCACACCCACTGCTGCCTGTCAGGCTACTGCAGAAAGAGGGGGTGGTGCTGTGACCATCACTGAACAGAGGATACAAGGCCATATAGGGACACAGCACAGCCAGAGTCTTACAAGTGAGTATCATATGTCAGTGTTTCCCACAGAGTTTGTCTTGGTGGGGTGTAGATGCTTCTGAAACAACATTCATATATGCATGTATCCGTTAGAAATCAGACCTGTCTAACTCCACCTGAAAAACACCTATTATTCATATTTTATGGTGAAAATAATGCCCTTATTTGCTGTATACTTTGGAACTAACTAATTAGGCCAACACAGTTTCAGAAGTAAATATAAATGGCGAGCTTGATCAAATGTCTCTGGCGGTGTTGGCAGAATGTTTAAACTTTTCCAGTGACAGTTTCTGAAAGAAAAAAAACTATAGAAAATTGTTGTAAACCTGTAAACAGATCATTTGAATTGAATAATATTTAGCATTTACTTTTTCCCGAACCTAAATATAATGCACTGTCTACTCCTCCCCAAAAATATAAATTTACAGTAGGCCCACTTACAGTGGTAGCCTATACACTTCAATGCAAAATATCAACTGTCTGCTCATCTGTTAAATTCTACTGTATATTAAAGCGCGCTGCCTTTCGGATGCATAGAGCAAAATACTTGAAATAATAGCCTATCTAATAGGCCTGATTAAATGAGAGATGCGCATGGTAATTTGTTGTAGGCTAAAGATACTCCGGGAATATGAACCCATCATGACCAGAAAAGGTTTGAATCCTGGAGCCGACAAGGTGGAAAGTCTGCCGTTCTGCCTTTGAGCAAGGCAGTTAACCACCAACAACAACTGCTCCTCGGACGCAGATGACATCGATTAAGACAGCCCCCGCACCTCTCGGATTCAGAGGGGTTTGGGTTAAATGCTGAAGACACATTTCGGTTTATAAATGAGGCCCCAGACTTTCATAGCTTCACTTGCTTTCCAGCTGAGAGTATTTCCCCAGCAAATAATATAAACTACTTGAAATATTACACTAACTTTATACAAACTAACTAAGTAAATACAAATTACCTATAATAAGTAACCAGGAAAGCAGGTTGAGGATGCCCTTCCAAGGCGTTCGCTGCCGCCTTAAGCCCCTCCCACATTATATGATTGGAGGACACTTCCAGGTGGTGCAGCCATGGCATTGAAACGGCGACCAGCTCTGGGAAGAGGTCGTTGTGGAGACGGTTGCCAGACAGCTGGGTGAGTCTGGCCTGCAGTTTGAGGGCGTGGAGGAGAGGGAGGAGGGAGTCAAGCTGAGGCAACACACTGACAGAGGGACTGCCGTCCTGCACCTTACACAGACGAACCACATGCTTGTTCTCTACTGGACACACGACAAACACATACACAGCATGGATTAACAATGCACGTCAGGTGTTCAAATAACAGAAATAGTTCCTAAATCCACATTCAAGTCAATGATCTGTGATGGGTGAACCAGTCTAGTAATTATATTTCTATGTTAGAAATCATTCAATACCCAGTCGTTCACATACACGGCCTATTCAATGATGCAAAATACAAGAGAGCTCTAAATTTACTTTGGTGGAAAATTATTCCCTTGCGCCAGAGTCTGTGGCATATCTTTGACAGTTTGTTCACCTCTTTTGGACCATAATATGTCTTCATCTCCATACTGTCATCCCTAATATTAATCAACGTCTAAATATGAATCAAGACAGAATCTTGATGAATGATGTTCCGGTAATAGTCTAATCTGTCCTGCCACAGGAGTAATGTGACTTGACGCCGTGTCTCTCGCTCCGACCTGGGTTCAAATACTATTTGTTGTGCTTGATTGAGGTTGCCTGTTGCAATGGTACCAATAGGTCCAACAGTACAAACCCTGCTCTCCAAGCACTGTAGGCAGGCTAAAACAAATGCTCAAAGTACTTACATTTACGTCATTTAGCAGACGCTCTTATCCAGAGCGACTTACAAATTGGTGCATTCACCTTATAGCCAGTGGGATAACCACTTTAAAATATGTTATTATAATTTATTTTTTTTTTTTTTTTTGGGGGTAAGTAGAAGGATTACTTTATCCTATCCCAGGTATTCCTTAAAGAGGTGGGGTTTCAAGTGTCTCTGGAAGGTGGTGAGTGACTCCGCTGTCCTGGCGTCGTGAGGGAGCTTGTTCCACCATTGGGGTGCCAGAGCAGCGAACAGTTTTGACTGGGCTGAGCGGGAACTGTGCTTCCGCAGAGGTAGGGGGGCTAGCAGAACAGAGGTGGATGAACGCAATGCCTTCGTTTGGGTGTAGGAACTGATCAGAGCCTTAAGGTACGGAGGTGCCGTTCCCCTCACAGCTCCGTACGCAAGCACCATGGTCTTGTAGCAGATGCGAGCTTCAACTGGAAGCCAGTGGAGTGTGCGGAGGTGCGGGGTGACGTGAGAGAACTTGGGAAGGTTGAACACCAGACGGGCTGAGGCATTCTGGATGAGTTGTATGGGTTTAATGGCACAGGCAGGGAGCCCAGCCAACAGCGAGTTGCAGTAATCCAGACGGGAGATGACAAGTGCCTGGATTAGGACCTGTGCCGCTTCCTGTGTAAGGCAGGGTCGTACTCTCCGAATGTTGCAGAGCATGAACCTACAGTATCGGGTCACCGCCTTGATGTTAGCGGAGAACGACAGGGTGTTGTCCAGGGTCACGCCAAGGCTCTTCGCACTCTGGGAGGAGGACACAACGGAGTTGTCAACCGTGATGGCGAGATCATGGAACGGGCAGTCCTTCCTTGGGAGTAAGAGCAGCTCCGTCTTGCCGAGGTTCAGCTTGAGGTGGTGATCCGTCATCCACACTGATATGTCTGCCAGACATGCAGAGATGCGATTCGCCACCTGGTTATCAGAAGGGGGAAAGGAGAAGATTAGTTGTGTGTCGTCTGCGTAGCAATGATAGGAGAGGCCATGTGAGGATATGACAGAGCCAAGTGACTTGGTGTATAGCGAGAATAGGAGAGGGCCTAGAACTGAGCCCTGGGGGACACCAGTGGTGAGAGCACGTGGTGCGGAGACAGATTCTCGCCACGCCACTTGGTAGGAGCGACCGGTCAGGTAGGACGCAATCCAAGAGTGAGCCGCGCCGGAGATGCCCAACTCGGAGAGGGTGGAGAGGAGGATCTGATGGTTCACAGTATCAAAGGCAGCAGACAGGTCTAGAAGGACAAGAGCAGAGGAGAGAGAGTTAGCTTTAGCAGTGCGGAGAGCCTCCGTGACACAGAGAAGACCAGTCTCAGTTGAATGACCAGTCTTGAAACCTGACTGCTTTGGATCAAGAAGGTCATTCTGAGAGAGATAGCAAGAGAGTTGGCTAAAGACGGCACGCTCAAGAGTTTTGGAGAAAAAAGAAAGAAGGGATACTGGTCTGTAGTTGTTGACATCAGAGGGATTGAGTGTTGGTTTTTTGAGAAGGGGTGCAACTCTCGCTCTCTTGAAGACGGAAGGGACATAGCCAGCGGTCAAGGATGAGTTGATGAGCGAGGTGAGGTAAGGGAGAAGGTCACCGGAGATGGTCTGGAGAAGAGAGGACGGGATAAGGTCAAGCGGGCAGGTTTTTGGGCGGCCAGCCGTCACAAGTCGCAAGATTTCATCTGGAGAGAGAGGGGAGAAAGAAGTCAAAGCATAGGGTAGGGCAGTGTGAGCAGGACCAGCAGTGTCATTTGATTTAACAAACGAGGATCGGATGTCGTCAACCTTCTTTTCAAAATGGTTGACGAAGTCATCCACAGAGCGGGAGGGGGGGAGGAGGATTCAGCAGGGAGGAGAAGGTGGCAAAGAGCTTCCTAGGGTTAGAGGCAGATGCTTGGAATTTAGAGTGGTAGAAAGTGGCTTTAGCAGCAGAAACAGATGTAAATGTAGAGAGGAGGGAGTGAAAAGATGCCAGGTCCGCAGGGAGTCTAGTTTTCCTCCATTTCCGCTCGGCTGCCCGGAGCCCTGTTCTGTGAGCTTGCAATGAGTCGTCAAGCCACGGAGCAGGAGGGGAGGACCGAGCCGGCCGGGAGGATAGGGGACATAGAGAGTCAAAGGATGCAGAAAGGGAGGAGAGGAGGGTTGAGGAGGCAGAATCAGGAGATTGGAGGGAGAAGGATTGAGCAGAGGGAAGAGATGATAGGATGTAAGAGGAGAGAGTAGCGGGAGAGAGAGCGAAGGTTGTGACGGCACATTACCATCTGAGTAGGGGCAGAGTGAGTAGTGTTGGAGGAGAGCGAGAGAGAAAAGGATACAAAGTAGTGGTCGGAGACATGGAGGGGAGTTGCAGTGAGATTAGTAGAAGAACAGCATCTAGTAAAGATGAGGTCAAGCGTATTGCCTGCCTTGTGAGTAGGGGGGGATGGCGAGAGGGTGAGGTCAAAAGAGGAGAGGAGTGTAAAGAAGGAGGCAGAGAGAAATGAGTCAAAGGTAGACGTAGGGAGGTTGAAGTCACCCAGAACTGCGAGGGGTGAGCCATCCTCAGGAAAGGAACTTATCAAGGCGTCAAGCTCATTGATGAACTCTCCAAGGGAACCTGGAGGACGATAAATGACAAGGATGTTAAGCTTGAATGGGCTAGTGACTGTGACAGCATGGAATTCAAATGAGGAGATAGACAGATGGGTCAGGGGAAAAATAGAGAATGTCCACTTGGGAGAGATGAGGATTCCTGTGCCACCACCCCGCTGACCAGATGCTCTCGGGGTATGCGAGAACACATGGTCAGACGAGGAGAGAGCAGTAGGAGTAGCAGTGTTTTCAGTGGTAGTCCATGTTTCCGTCAGCGCCAAGAAGTCGAGGGACTGGAGGGTAGCATAGGCTGAGATTAACTCTGCCTTGTTGGCCTCTACGCCCGACATCCTCTATATAAAATTTCAGCCAGACCAACCAGCCAACCCGAGCCGTCTACACGCCCGACCCCCACCAGTCTAGTCAATAACTCAACTATCTCCCAACACATTTTCCTTCCCAGTTCACACTTTTTTTTTATTATTCCCAAGGGAAAGGTTTGGAAACAAAAACAAAAAACCCACATACATAATGGTTTTAAACTGTCAAGAGGAGTAAAACAAGGTTGTCCACTATCGGCATATCTCTTTATTATGACCATCGAAATGTTTTCTATTAAAATCAGATCCAACAATAATATCAAGGATTTAGAAATCCAGGGCTTAACAACAAAGGTGTCATTGTACGTTGATGATTCACATTTTCTTTTAAATCCACAACTTGGATCCCTCCACAGCCTAAGAGGATCTAGATAATTTTTCTAACCTCTCTGGATAACAACCAAATTATGATAAGTGTACTATATTACGTATTGGATCGCTAGAAAATACCACATTTACATTACCGTGTAGTTTACCAATAAAATGGTCTGATTGTGATGTGGATATACTCGGTATACATATCCCTAAATAAATAAATGATCTCACTCCAAAAAACTTTAATAGAAAGTTAGCAAAAATAGATAAGATCTTGCTACAATGGAAAGGTAAATACCTGTATACTTGTGGAAAAATCACCCTGATTAACTCTTTAGTAATATCCCAGTTTACCTATTTGCTTAGGGTCTTGCCTACACCTAGCAAACACTTTTTTAAAAATTATATGAGAAAAAATATTCCATTTTATTTTGAACGGCAAACCAGACAAAGTTAAACGGGCCTATTTATATAATTAATATGAATTCGGAGGGCAGAAATTATTAAATATTAAAGCATTATAACTCTCACTAAAGGCTTCAGTCATACAAAAGTTATACTTAAATCCAAACTGGTTCTCTAGTAAATTAGTAAGAATGTCTCACCCTGTTCAAGAATGGCCTTTCCCCCTTTATTCAGATTACAATCTCTCACTTTCAGTTATTTGAAAAGGAAATAATCTCCCAAATATTGTTATTTTTAAAACAAGCCATAGAAAGTAGGTTGCAATTTCAATTTAATCCACCAGAAAGGATAGAACAAATAATGCAACTAATATTATGGTTAAACTCAAATATATAAATGGATACAAAAAATGTTTTTTGAAAAAATGTTTTAAAAAGGTATAATCTTCATAAATGATATCATAGATAGGACTGGTGGAGTTATGTCGCACTTGCAGCTAACAAAAACATATGGAAATGTCTGCTCTACCCAAAATTACAACTAACTAATTGCAGCATAACTGCAAAAATGGAAGTGGAAAGTGGAAGGGTGTCACGATCGTTGAGAGACGGGTCAGACCAAGGTGCAGCGTGAAAAGCGTACATGTTTATTAACTAAATAAACATACAACAAAACAAGAAACAACGTAACGTGAAGTCCTCAGCTGCCTCTGAGTGGGAATCATACCCGGCCAGACATAGCAATAGAAAAACTAGAACCTAAACATAGAATATTAACATAGAATTCCACACCCTGACTCAACAAACAAGAGTTCTATAGGTCAGGGTGTGACAAAGGGAGAAAAAGTATGGAACTTGTCTGTCGGCCCTGCATTAAAGACCATAATTGGTTAAAGAAAATTGTAATAATAAAAAAAGTATATCAGTTTAATTTAAGGACCAAAAAAATTGACAGCCATGCCATATAGATTGCAAAATAGTTGGGAAGAGATTTGTTGACATACCGATTACATGGCACATGGTTTATGAACTGATACGCAAAACAACACCAGATTCAAAACTTTGAATTTTTCAACTGAAATTATAATACAAAATTATTGCAACCAATAGAATGTTATTTATATTATACACAATGTATTCCTTCAATTCTGACCAGTTTCCCAGTCCCTGCCGATGAAAAACATCCCCACAGCATGATGCTGCCACCACCATGCTTCACTGTGGGGATGGTGTTCTCGGGGTAATGAGAGATGTTGGGTTTTGACAGACATAGCGTTTTCCTTGATGGCCAAAAGCTCAATTTTAGTCTCGTCTGACCAGAGCACCTTCTTCCATATGTTTGGGGAGTCTCCCACATGGCTTTTGGCGAACACCAAACGTGTTCTTTAAGCAATGGCTTTTTTCTGGCCACTCTTCCGCAAAGCCCATGTCACGATCGTTGACACATGATGAAGCAGACCAAGGCGCAGCGTTGAATGTGAACATATTTATTTAAAAAATGATCACACGACCAAAACAACAAAACGATGACGTGACAGTCAATGGTCAAATAACAAACCAAACACGAACAAAATCCCACAAACCCGAATGAAAAACAGACAGTTTAAATATGGCTCCCAATCAGAGACAACCCACGACAGCTGACACTTGTTGCCTCTGATTGGGAGTCACTCTGGCCAACATAGAAATAAACACCCATAGATCTACACACCCTGGCTCAACATAACAGTGTCCCCAGAGCCAGGGCGTGACAGTACCCCCCCCCTAAAGGCGCGGACTCCGACCGCGTCAACCAAAACCCACAGGGGAGGGACCGGGTGGGCACTCCGCCTAGGCGGCGGATCCGGCTCCGGGCCTGATCCCCGCCTGATCCCCGCTCCCTCTCCAACCCCCCAAAGTACCCCTGGTCCGGTCTGGCCCCGCTGGCCGGAGCTGGACTGCACACTGGTGGAGCGGATTGCTCTAGCTCCGGCGTGAAGCATCTGACCGGTGCCGGAAAGCCACCGGTGGAACAGGCACGGGCCGTGCAGGACTGGCGACGCACACCACTGGCTTGGTGTGGGGAGCAGGAGCGGGCCGAGCCGGGCTGTCGAAGCGCACCCCTGACTTGGTGCGGGGAACAGGCACGGGCCGTGCCGGACTGACGACGCACACCACTGGCTTGGTGTGGGGAGCAGGAGCGGGCCGAGCCGGGCTGTCGAAGCGCACCCCTGACTTGGTGCGGGGAGCAGGAACGGGCCGAGCCGGGCTTGACGGCGCACCACTGACTTGGTGCGGGGAGCAGGAACGGGCCGAGCCGGGCTGACGGAGCGCACCACTGACTTGGTGCGGGGAGCAGGAACGGGCCGAGCCGGGCTGTCGGGCGCACCCCTGACTTGGTGCGGGGGAGCAGGAACGGGCCGAGCCGGGCTGTCGAAGCGCACCCCTGACTTGGTGCGGGGAGCAGGAACGGGCCGAGCCGGGCTGTCGAAGCGCACCCCTGACTTGGTGCGGGGAGCAGGAATGGGCCGGACTGGGCTGGCGACGCGCACCGTAGACTTGGTGCGAGTGGCAGGAACAGGCCGGACCGTACTGGGAACACACACCACTGGCCCTACGTGGGGATCAGGAACAGGCCGGACCGGACTGGCAACACACGCCAGTACCTCTCGCCGTGCCTCTACATCCTCCCTCCCCCTGGTGACCAGTGACTCCCGTAACCTGGCGGCCTCCTGCTGCCCCGTCGTCCACGGCGTTAGCCCCCCCTAAAAAAATTTTGGGCTTGTCTCTCCCCCGTGCTAATGGCCTCCATCCCTCTTGCCAGACTCTCACTCATCTCCTCCCAGGTCCATCCTCTCTCCTCGTCACGCTGCTTGATCCAGTCGAGGTGGGATTTTCTGTCACGATCGTTGACACATGATGAAGCGGACCAAGGCGCAGCGTTGAATGTGAACATATTTATTAAAAAAATTATCACACGACCAAAACAACAAAACGATGACGTGACAGTCAATGGTCAAATAACAAACCAAACACGAACAAAATCCCACAAACCCGAATGAAAAACAGACAGTTTAAATATGGCTCCCAATCAGAGACAACCCACGACAGCTGACACTCGTTGCCTCTGATTGGGAGTCACTCTGGCCAACATAGAAATAAACACCCATAGATCTACACACCCTGGCTCAACATAACAGTGTCCCCAGAGCCAGGGCGTGACAGCCCAGCTCTGTGGAGTGTACGGCTTAAAGTTGTCCTATGGACACATACTCCAATCTCCGTTGTGGAGATTTGCAGCTCCTTCAGGGTTATCTTTGGTCTCTTTGTTGCCTCTCTGATTAATGCCCTCCTTGTCTGGTCCGTGAGTTTTGGTGGGTGGCCCTCTCTTGGCAGGTTTATTGTGGTGCCATATTCTTTCCATTTTATAATGTGTCTCAGAGAGATCCGTCATTACCAAAGCTCCACTGAGCTGCTCATCCGCAATGTGCCCTTCCAGCGCCTGGGGAGAAAAATCGGCCAGTTCTTCAAGACCGACCTGCGCTTCCAGAGCTCCGCCGTGATGGCCCTGCAGGAGGTTAGCGAGGGTTACCTGGTCGGTCTGTTCGAGGACACTAAACTGTGTGCCATCCACGCAAAGAGGGTGACCATCGTGCCCTAGGACATCCAGCTGGCCCGCCTTATTTGCAGAGAGCGCGCGTAAATTATGACCTGATCTCCAAAATCCCACCTCAATATTTCCATCAAAAAGGCACAATTGATCTACAGTGGGGGGAAAAAGTATTTAGTCAGCCACCAATTGTGCAAGTTCTCTATGACTATGACAGACAAAATGAGATTTTTTTTCTCCAGAAAATCACATTGTAGGATTTTTAATGAACTTATTTGCAAATTATGGTGGAAAATAAGTATTTGGTCAATAACAAAAGTTTCTCAATACTTTGTTATATACCCTTTGTTGGCAATGACACAGGTCAAACTTTTTCTGTAAGTCTTCACAAGGTTTTCACACACTGTTGCTTGTATTTTGGCCCATTCCTCCATGCAGATCTCCTCTAGAGCAGTGATGTTTTGGGGCTGTCGCTGGGCAACACGGACTTTCAACTCCCTCCAAAGATTTTCTATGGGGTTGAGATCTGGAGACTGGCTAGGCCACTCCAGGACCTTGAAATGCTTCTTACGAAGCCACTCCTTCGTTGCCCGGGCGTTGTGTTTGGGATCATTGTCATGCTGAAAGACCCAGCCACGTTTCATCTTCAATGCCCTTGCTGATGGAAGGAGGTTTTCACTCAAAATCTCACGATACATGGCCCCATTCATTCTTTCCTTTACACGGATCAGTCGTCCTGGTCCCTTTGCAGAAAAACAGCCCCAAAGCATGATGTTTCCACCCCCATGCTTCACAGTAGAAATTGTGTTCTTTGGATGCAACTCAGCATTCTTTGTCCTCCAAACACGACGAGTTGAGTTTTTACCAAAAGGTTCTATTTTGGTTTCATCTGACCATATGACATTCTCCCAATCCTCTTCTGGATCATCCAAATGCACACTAGCAAACTTCAGACGGGCCTGGACATGTACTGGCTTAAGCAGGGGGACAAGTCTTGCACTGCAGGATTTGAGTCCCTGGCGGCGTAGTGTGTTACTGATAGTAGGCTTTGTTACTTTGGTCCCAGCTCTCTGCAGGTCATTCACTAGGTCCCCCCGTGTGGGGGATTTTTGCTCACCGTTCTTGTGATCATTTTGACCCCACGGGGTGAGATCTTGCGTGGAGCCCCAGATCGAGGGAGATTATCAGTGGTCTTGTATGTCTTCCATCATGGTTGATGTGTACCGATGATGGAAATTACATGTATGTCTTCCATCATAGTTGACGTGTACCTATGATGGAAATTACAGGCCTCTCTCATCTTTTTAAGTGGGAGAACTTGCACAATTGGTGGCTGACTAAATACTTTTTTCCCCCACTGTATTTATACATGGTCCTCTGTAGCTCAATTGGTAGAGCATGGCGCTTGTAACGCCAGGGTAGTGGGTTCCATCCCTGGGACCACCCATACGTAAACATGTATGTGCACATGACTGTAAGTCGCTTTGGATAAAAGCGTCTGCTAAATGGCATATTATTATTATTATTATTATTATAATGGCTTAAATGGTGCTCTGTGGGATGTTAAAAGTTTCTGATATTTTTTTATAACCAAACCCTGATCTGTACTTCTCCACAACTTTGTCCCTGACCTGTTTGGAGAGCTCCTTGGTCTTCATGGTGCCGCTTGCTTGGTGGTGCCCCTTAATTAGTGGTGTTGCAGACTCTGGGGCCTTTCACAACAGGTGTATATATACTGAGATCATGTGACACTTAAATAAAGTACACCTGTGTGCAATCTAATTAATCATAGCAAAGGGGGTGAATACATATGCACACACCACTTTTCCGTTATTTATTTTTTAGAATTTCTTGAAACAAGTTGTTTTTTTCATTTCACTTCACCAATTGTGACTCTTTTGTGTATGTCCATTACATGAAATCCAAATAAAAATCCATTTAAATTACACCTTGTAATGCAATTAATAGGAAAAACGCCAAGGGGGATGAATACTTTTGCAAGGCACTGTATCTGCAATATCAAAGTTGATCTACCCCCTAAGAAACAAATTAAACTAAAAAACTAAACAAAAACAGATACACCTCAAATATACATTAACACATAGAAACAGCAAATCCTCCATCTAATTAATCTCAAAGGACAAATAGTAATGTAGAGCTCTTTTTACTTGCACATCTTGGTCGACCCGTCCTGTCCCTGGGGTCCACCACCCTGCAGCACCCCAACCCAACACACCCCACTCATCTTTTAGGATCTTAGTGAAACATTCATTATTGGTTTTGGGTGTGTTAGGCCAAGGCCAGAGTGACAACCCACAGGACGGCAGACACCAGGGCCAGGACTGAGCAGCCCAGCAGCTAGGGATTGCCTAAATAGGTACTGTATCTCCCTGACGTGGGCATATTTTCAATACAGACTCCTTTTGTCGTACTGTATTCCATATAAGTCATCCAGACCTTATGAAAGTTACCCAGTATACCCTTAATCTTGTAATAAATCAAATCTAGTGATACATAACTTGACACTGTGAGAGGATAACCAACCTTCCAATTAATGGTCATGCGTTTGTTAGCCACTATAAATGCTTGGTTACACAGTTTCTTCAGATAACAGTCTCCAGTATCAACATTTCCAAGTAAAAAAGGGGAGAATCTGTAGACATGCTGAGATAAAAGAACATACTCTTTGCCAGAATTCAGAAAGCCTTCACAGGACCATAACATATGCAAATATGTCCCCTTTTGTGTTTTACACCTCCAGCAGAGGAATTACATTTCTGTGCATGTATTTCAGTTTCACTGGCATATAGTACGTTCTATGGATGGTCTTAAACTGCAGTAATTTATGTCTGAGATGATATCAACATGACTGAGCATTCAAACATATCTGTATCCATTCATCGTCATCAATAGCTTCTACCAGGTCTTCCTCACATTTTTGTTTTGTGTCATCGGGTAAAGCCTCTATCAAACCTTGATACAGTTTAGAAATCAACTTTGGAGGTTTGTCAGACTGCCTTAAAAGAGCATCTGACTTGTCCAGTGTTTGCTGCATAGAGAGAATGAAGTGTTGTATCTAAAAAAATTCACCTCCATCACAGACTGGTCTTCCCATTGACTCAAATGATGTCAATTAGCCTATCAGAAGCTTCTAAAGCCATGACATCATTTTCTGGAATTTTCCAAGCTGTTTAAAGGCACAGTCAACTTAGTGTATGTAAACTTCTGACCCACTGGAATTGTGATACAGTGAATTATAAGTGAAATAATCTGTCTGTAAACAATTGTTGGAAAAATTACTTGTGTCATGCACAAAGTAGATGTCCTAACCGACTTGCCAAAACCATAGTTTGTTAACAAGACATTTGTGGAGTGGTTGAAAAAACGAGTTTTAATGACTCCAACCTAAGTGTATGTAAACTTCCGTCTTCAACTGTATCTGCTTCTGAGAGGATTCTATCTAGACTAGATTATAACCACATGCATGTCTTAGTCTGGCTGGCCTCAAACTGATATGTTAGACACAGCAGCTGTGGGAAGAGACTACGTGTCCACTGATATGAACCTGCTGCACTCTCTATAAAGTATTTCAGAATGCATGCATATTACATATTTCAAACTGTGGAAAGGTTTGTGCACTTTTTCAAACATGTCCCCAACCATAAAACTGTAGTTAGCAGCACTTCACACAAATGGGTATGCTTAAATAGTTAACAAGGTGGCAGTTGCACCTTCCACAAGTTGCACTAACAGAAACCACTTAGTAGCCGCTGTTTATAAATTGGAAATTACAATAACAGGTGATTAAATTAGTTATCCTAACCATAATTGCCTTGGCCCAATCTCTGAGTGATATAGTGATACACTGAGGTGATAACACTGATGTGTGACTAGGCACTTTCCCACAGTATCTTGAAGCCCACCCAACACCCTCCTTTGTGGAAATATTAAACAGTGAGAAGAAGGCCAGAAGGTTAACTAACAAGGAAACCACAGTGTGAAGCTGTGTGTCTTTCGAAACTCACACCAAGTTGGGGGGGAACATTGTTTCACTTGCAAGACTCATGACTCTCCACCCACAGAGTTGTGTCGGAGATACAGCAGCTGTGGGAAGAGACTAGGGGGAACATGACAGAATGGAGGGAAATAATTATTTCTCAGCTTGACCATTTCTTCAGTCAGTCAGCAAATGTTGGTAGGTTGCATGGAAAAAAGCACCATGGCAATAAACAGTCAAAAAACACACACTGAAATGAGTATATCTACATAATGCATACAAAATCTTAATGCAGAGATCCCTCTGCAGCCCGTGTCACCAAAAGAGGAATGATATGTAAATCATCACATTGGAATCCAAGCGACACCATTCTTTAAGGGTGTGAGAACTCAAGTAGTCCTCCTCACAGTGAGGGGGCAGTAGTGAGCAGGCACTTGGCATCTCTGGAGAGGAAGCAGCACCCAGGCCTCCTCTTGCCCCAGGTCTGCTGCAGCTCCTCGCGGTCCAGTTTGTTGAGGTTCTGGGAGCACAGCCACAGGTCCTGGACCTGTTCTGACAGGCCGTCCAAACTAGAGTCGTCCCAGGGGCCGGCTGCCTGACAACCTGAAGAAAGAGAGAGAGGGAACAAATTAGAGGGACTAAGAGAGAGCCTGAGAGTCAGACTGAGAACCAATAGACTACTATAGGCCTACTGTAACTTGAAGGTTGAGATAGGTCAAAGGTCGCTGGGTGGGGAGGAGGCTGTGGAGTCCCGCTTAGGTCACCGCCGGGTTCCCGGACAGGTCCACAGACACCACGGAGGGACAGACAGGCAGGACACACATAACATACAGATCTCAGTACTGGACAGTCAGTTCACATGATCCAGAGGTAGTGTACAGTGCAGACTCTTGGAAAAGACCCAGGCAGCTCAACTAGCTAAATACAGAAGGACAAGGGTGATATACATTGAGAGAAACCACAAACACACTCCTGGCAAGGGTGGCTACGCTGCCGTCCGCCATTTCCAGTCAGGCTCAGGTTGGTCAGGAGCAGTCATCCTGTGGAACACACAAAGGACCAATCAGAACCATGTTTTCTGTGCCTCCTCCTCCATTTCAGCAAGGGACCAATCAAGACCAAGATCTTATGGTATGCCCTCATCCAGGTAGTTAGTACTATGTCTATCACCCAATATGTCAGTGTTGAGTTCTCAGCTTGGCCTCCAGCTTAAACATGACTAATCAACATGAATCCTACTTACAGGAGGACCATCACTACATTCGTTCCTCTATTGAAGACCATCTTGCCATAGCTCCCCATTAAGTCAAATGGTGTATACACTTTAAGATACAATTAAGATCCTACCATTGTATCCTAATTATCATATCATCCTGAGACATAAGTGTTTGGGTTGTTTTTTTTAAATGTATATTTTATTGTAAGGGCAAAATTGTCCTCTGTAGTGGTCATTAGGACGTGAATATGAAAAACATTTACATTACAGTCAATGGGTACAGTAGGTGAAAAACATAGTTGCAGCCCCACACGTGATATCATTGAAAAGCCCAGAATGTCCTCTCAAAGGGACAAAAGGACTTAATACAGTGGCTTGTGTGGCCTCAGAGATACGGACCAAGAACTGATGTCCACTGCAGAGGACAAATATGAAATGCTAGGAGGATGTCAGCACATGCTTCTTGGCTTGAATACCAAAGGCAAAGTTGTGCAGCAGATAAGTGCATGCCATGCTGTACTTCCCTTTCAACCTGTGAAATGTTTTATAGAGCTTGCAAGGCGCCTGCCTCAGACCTGTGGTTTAGGTTTACTGGTTAGCAGACCACGGATCACAAGCGCTTTACAGAGAAATAAGAGTCATCACCAGAAACACAACCAATTGTTTTAAAAATTCAGTTAAAAACTTATTTTAATTTACAGATATATTTATTGTAATTGCAATCTTTATCGTGTACCTTCCTGGCCAAATTTCCTCTACTTAGTATATACCTAGACACTGATAGTTTGTGCAGTTATTTAGCCAAACAACCCACATAAAGAAAACTACAGTTTACTATAGAATACTACCGTACTTACTACAGAATTCTATAGTAAACTGTAGAATCCTGTACTCCACACTAGCTCAGTCATGTAGTGCTTACTATAGAATTGTGTAGTAATCAAATCAAATCGTATTGGTCGCATACACATATTTAGCAGACATTATTGCGAGTGTAGCGAAATGCTTGTGTTCCTAGCTCCAACAGCGCAGTAATATCTAACAATTCTCAACAATACACATACATCTAAAAGTATACTGGATAATTCTATACTACACACTGTAGTATCCCTTGATCGTGTAGGGCTTACTATAATATTTTGTAGTATACTATAATCCACACTATTGTATCCCTCGATTACATAGTGCTTACTTTATAATGTTTAGGTCGATTGAACTGCTAGCTAGCTTTACTGCTAGCTTTGTTGATGCTGTTTTGATTTGAACGTGCTGTCCTTGGAGAGATCATGACGGGGATTTCCTCTGACATTCCCCCCTTCGATCGTGTAGTGCTTACTATAGAATTGTGTAGTATACTATACTGCACACTGCCCATATAAAAATATATATATTATACTATGGTCTAAATACTGCATTATTACTAAATGTATATTCTATAGTATTCACTGTAGTGTTTTTGCGGATATGACATTAGTATACTGTTGTATTTACTGTAGGGCTTTTGGGACATGACTATAGCATATTATAGTAACACCTGTTGACTAGGGTTAGCCAAACTCGCCAAAACATAAGACACAGGTTCGTGACACGCCCCCTATTGAGTTGGGTCATCACTTCTGAGTAATGCAACGGCGCAGACAACACCTTACATTTCAGATATAAAGAACAATCAAAGTTCATTAAAGCTTAGAGGATTAGGTTTGACAGATAAATAACACACATTTACAAGAGTACACCAAAATAGCTTTGATCTGTTACTACCACTAGATAGATTTTTGAAATACAACAGTGCTTTCACAGATATTCAGATGACCAAGTTCACAAGAGGACCAAAACAGTGACAAACAATACTGTATTTCTGATGGTAGAAAATAAAGAACAGTTAACCAAGACACATTTATTGGAGGTCGCTGCCAATAAACTGCCTGGACCTCAAACCAGAAAAACCTCTAAACTGAGGTTTATGGTGATGCGCATCTACTGTGGGACTCTAGTTAAAGATCAGGCGGAGGCAGAGATGCAGTCTTTCAGTGGTGGAAAAAGTACCCAATATTTGTACTTGAGTAAAAGTAAAGATACCTTAATAGAAAATGACTCAAGTAAAAGTGAATGTCACCCAGTAAAATACTACTTGAGTAAATGTCTAAAAGTATTTGGTTATAAATATACTTAAGATTAAAAAGTAAAAGTATAAATCATTTCTAAATTGTTATGTTAACCATATCAGTGTAAAGCCGCTGGTTTGCTTAATGATTGTCTGACAAACACACAAATAGTCTGCCTTTTTATGTAATCAATAAATGACTTGATCTGATCTTTTTGACGGTTAAGAACGTTACTGCCATATATTATTCACAATTTACCTGTATTTCAGACAATATTTGTCAAATTACACAGACCACTAGAAGACAGCCTCACAAGTCAGTCAGACCATTTTCCAACCACAAAAACCTAGCCTGGCCTGGCCTGCACACCCACTGCTGCCTGTCAGGCTACTGCAGAAAGAGGGGGGTGGTGCTGTGACCATCACTGAACAGAGGATACAAGGCCATATAGGGACACAGCACAGCCAGAGTCTTACAAGTGAGTATCATATGTCAGTGTTTCCCACAGAGTTTGTCTTGGTGGGGTGTAGATGCTTCTGAAACAACATTCATATATGCATGTATCCGTTAGAAATCAGACCTGTCTAACTCCACCTGAAAAACACCTATTATTCATATTTTATGGTGAAAATAATGCCCTTATTTGCTGTATACTTTGGAACTAACTAATTAGGCCAACACAGTTTCAGAAGTAAATATAAATGGCGAGCTTGATCAAATGTCTCTGGAGGTGTTGGCAGAATGTTTAAACTTTTCCAGTGACAGTTTCTGAAAGAAAAAAAACTATAGAAAATTGTTGTAAACCTGTAAACAGATCATTTGAATTGAATAATATTTAGCATTTACTTTTTCCCGAACCTAAATATAATGCACTGTCTACTCCTCCCCAAAAATATAAATTTACAGTAGGCCCACTTACAGTGGTAGCCTATACACTTCAATGCAAAATATCAACTGTCTGCTCATCTGTTAAATTCTACTGTATATTAAAGCCGCGCTGCCTTTCGGATGCATAGAGCAAAATACTTGAAATAATAGCCTATCTAATAGGCCTGATTAAATGAGAGATGCGCATGGTAATTTGTTGTAGGCTAAAGATACTCCGGGAATATGAACCCATCATGACCAGAAAAGGTTTGAATCCTGGAGCCGACAAGGTGGAAAGTCTGCCGTTCTGCCTTTGAGCAAGGCAGTTAACCACCAACAACAACTGCTCCTCGGACGCAGATGACATCGATTAAGACAGCCCCCGCACCTCTCGGATTCAGAGGGGTTTGGGTTAAATGCTGAAGACACATTTCGGTTTATAAATGAGGCCCCAGACTTTCATAGCTTCACTTGCTTTCCAGCTGAGAGTATTTCCCCAGCAAATAATATAAACTACTTGAAATATTACACTAACTTTATACAAACTAACTAAGTAAATACAAATTACCTATAATAAGTAACCAGGAAAGCAGGTTGAGGATGCCCTTCCAAGGCGTTCGCTGCCGCCTTAAGCCCCTCCCACATTATATGATTGGAGGACACTTCCAGGTGGTGCAGCCATGGCATTGAAACGGCGACCAGCTCTGGGAAGAGGTCGTTGTGGAGACGGTTGCCAGACAGCTGGGTGAGTCTGGCCTGCAGTTTGAGGGCGTGGAGGAGAGGGAGGAGGGAGTCAAGCTGAGGCAACACACTGACAGAGGGACTGCCGTCCTGCACCTTACACAGACGAACCACATGCTTGTTCTCTACTGGACACACGACAAACACATACACAGCATGGATTAACAATGCACGTCAGGTGTTCAAATAACAGAAATAGTTCCTAAATCCACATTCAAGTCAATGATCTGTGATGGGTGAACCAGTCTAGTAATTATATTTCTATGTTAGAAATCATTCAATACCCAGTCGTTCACATACACGGCCTATTCAATGATGCAAAATACAAGAGAGCTCTAAATTGACTTTGGTGGAAAATTATTCCCTTGCGCCAGAGTCTGTGGCATATCTTTGACAGTTTGTTCACCTCTTTTGGACCATAATATGTCTTCATCTCCATACTGTCATCCCTAATATTAATCAACGTCTAAATATGAATCAAGACAGAATCTTGATGAATGATGTTCCGGTAATAGTCTAATCTGTCCTGCCACAGGAGTAATGTGACTTGACGCCGTGTCTCTCGCTCCGACCTGGGTTCAAATACTATTTGTTGTGCTTGATTGAGGTTGCCTGTTGCAATGGTACCAATAGGTCCAACAGTACAAACCCTGCTCTCCAAGCACTGTAGGCAGGCTAAAACAAATGCTCAAAGTACTTACATTTACGTCATTTAGCAGACGCTCTTATCCAGAGCGACTTACAAATTGGTGCATTCACCTTATAGCCAGTGGGATAACCACTTTAAAATATGTTATTATAATTTATTTTTTTTTTTTTTTGGGGGGGTAAGTAGAAGGATGACTATATCCTATCCCAGGTATTCCTTAAAGAGGTGGGGTTTCAAGTGTCTCCGGAAGGTGGTGAGTGACTCCGCTGTCCTGGCGTCGTGAGTGAGCTTGTTCCACCATTGGGGTGCCAGAGCAGCGAACAGTTTTGACTGGGCTGAGCGGGAACTGTGCTTCCGCAGAGGTAGGGGGGCTAGCAGAACAGAGGTGGATGAACGCAATGCCTTCGTTTGGGTGTAGGAACTGATCAGAGCCTTAAGGTACGGAGGTGCCGTTCCCCTCACAGCTCCGTACGCAAGCACCATGGTCTTGTAGCAGATGCGAGCTTCAACTGGAAGCCAGTGGAGTGTGCGGAGGTGCGGGGTGATGTGAGAGAACTTGGGAAGGTTGAACACCAGACGGGCTGAGGCATTCTGGATGAGTTGTATGGGTTTAATGGCACAGGCAGGGAGCCCAGCCAACAGCGAGTTGCAGTAATCCAGACGGGAGATGACAAGTGCCTGGATTAGGACCTGTGCCGCTTCCTGTGTAAGGCAGGGTCGTACTCTCCGAATGTTGTAGAGCATGAACCTACAGTATCGGGTCACCGCCTTGATGTTAGCGGAGAACGACAGGGTGTTGTCCAGGGTCACGCCAAGGCTCTTCGCACTCTGGGAGGAGGACACAACGGAGTTGTCAACCGTGATGGCGAGATCATGGAACGGGCAGTCCTTCCTTGGGAGTAAGAGCAGCTCCGTCTTGCCGAGGTTCAGCTTGAGGTGGTGATCCGTCATCCACACTGATATGTCTGCCAGACATGCAGAGATGCGATTCGCCACCTGGTTATCAGAAGGGGGAAAAGGAGAAGATTAGTTGTGTGTCGTCTGCGTAGCAATGATAGGAGAGGCCATATGAGGATATGACAGAGCCAAGTGACTTGGTGTATAGCGAGAATAGGAGAGGGCCTAGAACTGAGCCCTGGGGGGACACCAGTGGTGAGAGCACGTGGTGCGGAGACAGATTCTCGCCACGCCACTTGGTAGGAGCGACCGGTCAGGTAGGACGCAATCCAAGAGTGAGCCGCGCCGGAGATGCCCAACTCGGAGAGGGTGGAGAGGAGGATCTGATGGTTCACAGTATCAAAGGCAGCAGACAGGTCTAGAAGGACAAGAGCAGAGGAGAGAGAGTTAGCTTTAGCAGTGCGGAGAGCCTCCGTGACACAGAGAAGACCAGTCTCAGTTGAATGACCAGTCTTGAAACCTGACTGCTTTGGATCAAGAAGGTCATTCTGAGAGAGATAGCAAGAGAGTTGGCTAAAGACGGCACGCTCAAGAGTTTTGGAGAAAAAAAGAAAGAAGGGATACTGGTCTGTAGTTGTTGACATCAGAGGGATTGAGTGTTGGTTTTTTTGAGAAGGGGGAGCAACTCTCGCTCTCTTGAAGACGGAAGGGACATAGCCAGCGGTCAAGGATGAGTTGATGAGCGAGGTGAGGTAAGGGAGAAGGTCACCGGAGATGGTCTGGAGAAGAGAGGACGGGATAAGGTCAAGCGGGCAGGTTTTTGGGCGGCCAGCCGTCACAAGTCGCAAGATTTCATCTGGAGAGAGAGGGGAGAAAGAAGTCAAAGCATAGGTAGGGCAGTGTGAGCAGGACCAGCATTGTCATTTGACTTAACAAACGAGGATCGGATGTCGTCAACCTTCTTTTCAAAATGGTTGACGAAGTCATCCACAGAGCGGGAGGGGGGAGGAGGATTCAGCAGGGAGGAGAAGGTGGCAAAGAGCTTCCTAGGGTTAGAGGCAGATGCTTGGAATTTAGAGTGGTAGAAAGTGGCTTTAGCAGCAGAAACAGATGTAAATGTAGAGAGGAGGGAGTGAAAAGATGCCAGGTCCGCAGGGAGTCTAGTTTTCCTCCATTTCCGCTCGGCTGCCCGGAGCCCTGTTCTGTGAGCTTGCAATGAGTCGTCAAGCCACGGAGCAGGAGGGGAGGACCGAGCCGGCCGGGAGGATAGGGGACATAGAGAGTCAAAGGATGCAGAAAGGGAGGAGAGGAGGGTTGAGGAGGCAGAATCAGGAGATTGGAGGGAGAAGGATTGAGCAGAGGGAAGAGATGATAGGATGTAAGAGGAGAGAGTAGCGGGAGAGAGAGCGAAGGTTGTGACGGCACATTACCATCTGAGTAGGGGCAGAGTGAGTAGTGTTGGAGGAGAGCGAGAGAGAAAAGGATACAAAGTAGTGGTCGGAGACATGAAGGGGAGTTGCAGTGAGATTAGTAGAAGAACAGCATCTAGTAAAGATGAGGTCAAGCGTATTGCCTGCCTTGTGAGTAGGGGGGGATGGCGAGAGGGTGAGGTCAAAAGAGGAGAGGAGTGTAAAGAAGGAGGCAGAGAGAAATGAGTCAAAGGTAGACGTAGGGAGGTTGAAGTCACCCAGAACTGCGAGGGGTGAGCCATCCTCAGGAAAGGAACTTATCAAGGCGTCAAGCTCATTGATGAACTCTCCAAGGGAACCTGGAGGACGATAAATGACAAGGATGTTAAGCTTGAATGGGCTAGTGACTGTGACAGCATGGAATTCAAATGAGGAGATAGACAGATGGGTCAGGGGAAAAATAGAGAATGTCCACTTGGGAGAGATGAGGATTCCTGTGCCACCACCCCGCTGACCAGATGCTCTCGGGGTATGCGAGAACACATGGTCAGACGAGGAGAGAGCAGTAGGAGTAGCAGTGTTTTCAGTGGTAGTCCATGTTTCCGTCAGCGCCAAGAAGTCGAGGGACTGGAGGGTAGCATAGGCTGAGATTATCTCTGCCTTGTTGGCCTCTACGCCCGACATCCTCTATATAAAAATTTCAGCCAAACCAACCAGCCAACCCGAGCCGTCTACACGCCCGACCCCACCAGTCTAGTCAATAACTCAACTATCTCCCAACACATTTTCCTTCCCAGTTCCACACTTTTTTTTTATTATTCCCAAGGGAAAGGTTTGGAAACAAAAACAAAACCCACATACATAATGGTTTTAAACTGTCAAGAGGAGAAACAAGGTTGTCCACTATCGGCATATCTCTTTATTATGACCATCGAAATGTTTTCTATTAAAATCAGATCCAACAATAATATCAAGGATTTAGAAATCCAGGGCTTAACAACAAAGTGTCATTGTACGTTGATGATTCACATTTTCTTTTAAATCCACAACTTGGATCCCCTCCACAGCCTAAGAGGATCTAGATAATTTTTCTAACCTCTCTGGATAACAACCAAATTATGATAAGTGTATCTATATTACGTATTGGATCGCTAGAAAATACCACTTTACATTACCGTAGTCAGTTTACCAATAAAATGGTCTGATTGTGATGTGGATATACTCGTATACATATCCCCTAAATAAATAAATGATCTCACTCCAAAAAACTTTAATAGAAAGTTAGCAAAAATAGATAAGATCTTGCTACAATGGAAAGGTAAATACCTGTATACTTGTGGAAAATCACCCTGATTAACTCTTTAGTAATATCCCAGTTTACCTATTTGCTTAGGGTCTTGCCTACACCTAGCGAAACACTTTTTTAAAAATTATATGAGAAAAAAATATTCCATTTTATTTTGAACGGCAAACCAGACAAAGTTAAACGGGCCTATTTATATAAAATATGAATTCGGAGGGCAGAAATTATTAAATATTAAAGCATTATAACTCTCTACTAAAGGCTTCAGTCATACAAAAGTTATACTTAAATCCAAACTGGTTCTCTAGTAAATTAGTAAGAATGTCTCACCCTGTTCAAGAATGGCCTTTCCCCCTTTATTCAGATTACAATCTCTCACTTTCAGTTATTTGAAAAGGAAATAATCTCCCAAATATTGTTATTTTTAAAACAAGCCATAGAAAGTAGGTTGCAATTTCAATTTAATCCACCAGAAAGGATAGAACAAATAATGCAACTAATATTATGGTTAAACTCAAATATATAAATGGATACAAAAAATGTTTTTTGAAATTTTTTTTTAAAAAGGTATAATCTTCATAAATGATATCATAGATAGGACTGGTGGAGTTATGTCGCACTTGCAGCTAACAAAAACATATGGAAATGTCTGCTCTACCCAAAATTACAACTAACTAATTGCAGCATAACTGCAAAAATGGAAGTGGAAAGTGGAAGGGTGTCACGATCGGTTTGAGAGACGGGTCAGACCAAGGTGCAGCGTGAGCGTACATGTTTATTAACTAAATAAACATACAACAAAACAAGAAACAACGTAACGTGAAGTCCTCAGCTGCCTCTGAGTGGGAATCTTAACCCGCCAGACATAGCAATAGAAAAACTAGAACCTAAACATAGAATATTAACATAGAATTCCACACCCTGACTCAACAAACAAGAGTTCTATAGGTCAGGGTGTGACAAAGGGAGAAAAAGTATGGAACTTGTCTGTCGGCCCTGCATTAAAGACCATAATTGGTTAAAGAAAATTGTAATAATAAAAAAAGTATATCAGTTTAATTTAAGGACCAAAAAAATTGACAGCCATGCCATATAGATTGCAAAATAGTTGGGGAGAGAGATTTGTTGACATACCGATTACAGGCACATGGTTTATGAACTGATACGCAAAACAACACCAGATTCAAAACTTTGAATTTTTCAACTGAAATTATAATACAAAAATTATTGCACACCAATAGAATGTTATTTATATTATACACAATGTATTCCTTCAATTCTGACCAGTTTCCCAGTCCCCTGCCGATGAAAAACATCCCCACGGCATGATGCTGCCACCACCATGCTTCACTGTGGGGATGGTGTTCTCGGGTAATGAGAGATGTTGGGTTTTGACAGACATGAGCGTTTTCCTTGATGGCCAAAGCTCAATTTTAGTCTCGGCCTGACCAGAGCACCTTCTTCCATATGTTTGGGAGTCTCCCACATGGCTTTTTTTTTTCCAAACGTGTTCTTTAAGCAATGGCTTTTTTCTGGCCACTCTTCCGCAAAGCCCATGTCACGATCGTTGACACATGATGAAGCAGACCACGCAGCGTTGAAATGTGAACATATTTATTTAAAAAATGATCACACACGACCAAAACAACAAACGATGACGTGACAGTCAATGGTCAAATAACAAACCAAACACGTAACAAAATCCCACAAACCCGAATGAAAAACAGACAGTTTAAATATGGCTCCCAATCAGAGACAACCCACGACAGCTGACACTTGTTGCCTCTGATTGGGAGTCACTCTGGCCAACATAGAAATAAACACCCATAGATCTACACACCCTGGCTCAACATAAGAGTGTCCCCAGAGCCAGGGCGTGACAGTACCCCCTAAAGGCGCGGACTCCGACCGCGTATCAACCAAAACCCACAGGGGAGGGACCGGGTGGGCACTCCGCCTAGGCGGCGGATCCGGCCCGGGCCTGATCCCGCCTGATCCCCGCTTCCTCTCCAACCCCCAAAGTACCCCTGGTCCGTCCCGGCCCCGCTGGCCGGAGCTGGACTGTCCACACATGGTGGAGCGGATTGCTCTAGCTCCGGCGCGCGAGCATCTGACCGGTGCCGAAAGCCACCGGTGGAACAGGCACGGCCGCGGCAGGACTGGCGACGCACACCACTGGCTTGGTGTGGGGAGCAGGGAGCGGCCGAGCCGGGCTGTCGGAGCCACCTGACTTGGTGCGTGGAACAGGCACGGGCTGGCCGGGACTCGCGCACACCACTGGCTTGGTGGGGAGCAGGAGCGGGCCGAGCCGGGTGTCGGGCGCACCTCCTGACTTGGTGCGGGAGCAGGAACGGCGAGCGGGTTGACGGGTACACTCCGACTTAGTGCGGGAGCAGGAACGGGCCGAGCCGGTCGACGGGCGCACCACTGACTTGGTGCGGGAGCAGGAACGGGCGAGCCGGCTGTCGGGCCGCACTCCGACTTGGTGGGGGAGCAGGAACGGGCCGAGCCGGGTTGTCGGGCGCACCCTGACTTGGTGCGGGAGCAGGAGTGCCGAGCCGGGCTGTCGAAGCGCCACCCCTGACTTGGCGCGGGGAGCAGGAATGGGCCGGACTGGGCTGGCGACGGCACTACCGTAGACTGGTGCGGCGAAGTGGCAGGAACAGGCCGACCAGCACTGGGAACACACACCACTGGCCCTACGTGGGGATCAGAACAGGCCGGACCGGACTGGCAACATCTCACGCCAGTACCTCTCGCACCGTGCCTCACATCCTCCCTCCCCCTGGTGACCAGTGACTCCCGTAACCTGGCGGCCTCCTGCCCCGTCGTCCTACGGCGTTAGCCCCCCCTAAAGGGCTTGTCTCGCCCCGTGCTAAGCCTCCATCCCTCTTGCCAGACTCCTCACTCATCTCCTCCCAGGTCCATCCTTCTCCTCAACGCTGCCGATCCAGTCGAGGTGGGATTTCACCTGTCACGATCGCTGACACATGATGAAGCGGACCAAGGCGCAGCTCGTTGAATGTGAACATATTTATTAAAAAAATGATCACACGACCAAAACAACAAAACGATGGACGTGACAGTCAATGGTCAAAATAACAAACCAAACACGAACAAAAATCCCACAAACCCGAATGAAAAACAGACAGTTTAAAATGGCTCCCAATCAGAGACAACCCCACGACAGCTGACACTCGTTGCCTCTGATTGGGAGTCACTCTGGCCAACATAGAAATAAACACCCATAGATCTACACACCCTGGCTCAACATAACAGTGTCCCCAGAGCCAGGGCGTGACAGCCCAGTTCTGTGGAGTGTCACGGCAAGTTGTCCTATGGACACATACCCAATCTCCGTTGTGAGATTTGCAGCTCCTTCAGGGTTATCTTTGGTCTCTTTTGTTGCCTCTACAGATTAATGCCCTCCTTGTCTGGTCCGGGTGAGTTTTGGTGGTGGCCCTCTCTTGCAGGTTTATTGTGGTGCCATATTCTTCCATTTTATAATGTGTCTCAGAGAGATCCGTCATTACCACAAAGCTCCACTGAGCTGCTCATCCGCAATGTGCCCTTCCAGCGCCTGGGGAGAAAAATCGCCAGTTCTTTCAAGCACCGACCTCGCTCCAGAGCTCCGCCGTGATGGCCCTGCAGGAGGTTAGCGAGGGTTACCTGGTCGGTCTGTTCCGAGGACACTAAACTGTAGTGCCATCCACGCAAAGAGGGTGACCATGGTGCCCTAGGACATCCAGCTGGCCCGCCTTATTTGCAGAGAGCGTGCGTAAATTATGACCTGATCTCCATCCCACCTGTAATATTTCCATCAAAAAGGCACAATTGATCTACAGTGGGGGAAAAAGTATTTAGTCAGCCAACAATGTGTGCAAGTTGTCTTAATTACTATGACAGACAAATGAGATTTTTTTTCTCCAGAAAATCAAGCATTGTAGGATTTTTAACGAACTTATTTGCAAATTGGTGGTGGAAAATAAGTATTTGGTCAATAACAAAAAGTTTCTCAATACTTTGTTATATACTTGTTGCAGCATGACACAGGTCAAACATTTTCTGTAAGTTCCTCACAAGGATTTCTGCACACTGTTGCTTGTATTTTGGCCCATTCCTCCATGCAGATTCTCTAGAGCAGTGATGTTTTGGGGCTGTCGCGCAACACGGACTTCCTCCAACTCCTCCAAAGATTTTCTATGGAGTTGGAGATTCGAGACCTTAGGCCACCCCAGGACCTTTGAAATGCTTCTCTTACGTAAGCCACTCCTTCGCGCAGTTGTGTTTGGGATCATTGTCATGCTGAAAGACCCAGCCACGTTTCATCTTCAATGCCCTTGCTGAGTGGAAGGAGGTTTTCACTCAAAATCTCACGATACATGGCCCCATTCATTCTTTTTTTACGACGGATCTGTAGTCGCCTGGTCCCTTAGAAACAGCCCAAAGCATGATGTTTCCACCCCCATGCTTCACAGCAGAAATTGTGTTCTTTCGATGCAACTCAGCATTCTTTGTCCTCCAAACACGAGAGTTGGAGTTTCTACCAAAAGGGTTCTATTTTGCTTCATCTTGACCATATGACATTCTCCCAATCCTCTTCTGGATCATCCAAATGCACACTAGCAAACTTCAGACGGGCCTGGACATGTATGGCATTAAGCAGGGGGGATGCAAGTCTTGCACTGCAGGACGTGAGTCCCTGGCGGCGTAGTGTTTTACTGATAGTAGGCTTTGGTTACTTTGGTCCCAGCTCTCTGCAGGCCACTCACCAGGTCCCCCCGTGTGGGGGGATTTTGAGCTCACCGTTCTTGTGATCATTTTGACCCCACGGGGTGAGATCTTACGAGGAGCCCCAGATCGAGGGAGATTAATAGTGGTCTTGTATGTCTCCCCATCATGGTTGATGTGTACCGATGATGGAAATTACAGACGTCTTCCATCATAGTTGACGGTAACTATTTGCGATGGAAATTAGCAGGCCTTCCTCTCATCTTTTTAAGTGGGAGAACTTGGCACAATTGGTGGCTGACCAAATACTTTTTTCCCCCCACTGTATTTATACATGGTCCTCTGTA